>NC_050070.1:108631773-108995836 GCF_009764565.3 Dermochelys coriacea
TATTGGAATTGGAAAAGGTTCAGAAAAAAAGCAACAAAAATGATTAGGGGTATGGAGTGGCTTTCGTATCAGGCGAGATTAATAAGACTGGGACTTTTCAGCTTGGAAAAGTCATGACTAAGGAGGTATATGACTGCAGTCTATAAAATGAGGACTTGTGTGGAGAAAATAAATAAGGAAGTGTCATTTACTCCTTCTCTTAACACAAGAACTAGGGGTCAACAAATGAAATTAATAGGTAGTAGGTTTAAAACAAACAAAAGGAAGTATTTTTTCACAGTCAACCTGTGGAACTCTTTGCCAGAGGATGTTGTGAAGGCCAAGACTATGACAGGGTTCAAAAAAGAACTAGATAAATTTATAGAGGATAGGTCCTTCAGTGGCTATTAGCCAGGATGGGCAGGAGTGGTGTCCATAGCCTCTGTTTGCCAGAAGCTGGGAATGGATGACAGGGGATGGGTCAATTGATGATTATCTGTTCTGTTCATTTCCTGTGGGGCATCTGGTATTGGCCCCTGTCAAAAGACAGGATACTAGGCTAGATGGACCTTTGGTCTTACCTAGTATGGCCGGTCTTATATTCTTATGAATATATTTATGCTAGAGCAGGCAAGGTCAAAGAAATTCACCTTACACTTGCTGCTGAAGGTTTGTGATGGTCCTTAATTCCTGGGGGAGTTCATTTTACAGTCTTGGACCAGTCCCCAAGAAAGTTCTCTCTCCTGCACAGATTAACTTTATCGATTCATAGATACTAAGGTCAGAAGGGGCCATTCTGATCATCTAGTCCGACCTCCTGCACAGCGCAGGCCACAGAATCTCACCCACCCACTCCTGCGAAAAACCTCACCTATGTCTGAGCTATTGAAGTCCTTAAATCATGGTTTAAAGACTTCAAGGAGCAGAGAAGCCTCCCTCAAGTCAACCATGCCCCATGCTACAGAGGAAAGCGAAAAACCTCCAGGTTTTTCCAATCTGCCCTGGAGGAAAATTCCTTCCCGACCCCAAATATGGCAATCACCTAAACTCTGAGCATATGGGCAAGATTCACCAGCCAGATACTACAGAAAATTCTTTCCTGGATAACTCAGATCCCATCCATCTAATATCCCATCTCAGGGGATTTGGCCTATTTACCCTCAATATTTAAAGATCAATTACTTACCAAAATCCCATTATCCCATCATACCATCTCCTCCATAAACTTATCGAGTAGAATCTTAAAACCAGATAGATCTTTTGCCCCCACTGATTCCCTTGGAAGGCTATTCCAAAACTTCACTCCTCTAATGGTTAGAAACTTTCGTCTAATTTCAAGTCTAAACTTCCTGGTGGCCAGTTTATACCCATTTGTTCTTGTGTCCACATTGGCGCTGAGCTGAAATAATTCCTCTCCCTTTCCTGTAATTATCACTCTGATATATTCGTAGAGGGCAATCATATCTCCCCTCAACCTTCTTTTAGTTAGGCTAAACAAGCCAAGCTCCTTAAGTCTCTTTTCATAAGACAAGTTTTCCATTACTCGGATCATCCTAGTAGCCCTTCTCTGTACCTGCTCCAGTTTGAATTCATCCTTTTTAAACATGGGAGACCAGAACTGCACACAGTATTCTAGGTGAGGTCTCACCAGTGCCTTGTATAATGGTACTAAAACCTCCTTATCCCTACTGGAAATGCCTCTCCTGATGCATCCCAAAACCGCATTAGCTTTTTTCACAGCCATATCACAATGGCAGCTCATAGTCATCCTATGATCAACCAATACTCCAAGGTCCTTCTCCTCTTCCGTTACTTCTAATTGCTGCGTCCCCAACTTATAACTAAAATTCTTGTTATTAATCCCTAAATGCATAACCTTACTCTTCTCACTATTAAATTTCATCCTATTACTATTACTCCAGTTTACAAGGTCATCCAGATCCTCCTGTATAATATCCCGATCCTTCTCTGAATTGGCAATACCTCCCAGCTTTGTATCATCTGCAAACTTTATTAGCACACTCCCACTTTTTGTGCCAAGGTCAGTAATAAACAGATTAAATAAGATTGGTCTCAAAACCAATCCCTGAGGAACTCCACTAGTAACCTCCCTCCAGCCTGACAGTTCGCCTTTCAGTAGGACCCGTTGTAGTCTCCCCTTTAACCAATTCCTTATCACCTTTTGATGTTCATATTGATCCCCATCTTCTCCAATTTAACTAATAATTCCCCATGTGGCACGGTATCAAATGCCTTACTGAAATCTAGGTAAATTGGATCCACTGCATTTCCTTTATCTAAAAAATCTGTTACTTTTTCAAAAAAGGAGATCAGGTTGGCTTGGCACGATCTACCTTTTGTAAAACCATGTTGTATTTTGTCCCATTTACCATTGACTTCAATGTCCTTAACTAATTTCTCCTTCAAAATTTTTTCCAGGACCTTGCATACTACAGATGTCAAACTAACTGGCCTGTAGTTACCCGGATCACTTTTTTTTCCTTTCTTAAAAATAGGAACTATATTAGCAATTCTCCAATCATTCGGTACTACTCCTGAGTTTACAGATTCATTAAAAATTCTTGCTAATGGGCTTGCAATTGCAGGTGCCAATTCCTTTAATATTCTTGGATGAAGATTATCTGGGCCCCCCGATTTAGTCCCATTAAGCTGTTTGAGTTTTGCTTCTACCTCAGATATGGTAATATCTACCTCCATATCCTCATTCCCATTTGTCATGCTACCATTATCCCTAAGATCCTCTTTAGCCTTATTAAAGACTGAGGCAAAGTATTTGTTTAGATATTGGGCCATGCCTAGATTATCCTTAACCTCCACTCCATCCTCAGTGTTTAGTGGCCCCACTTCTTCTTTCTTAGTTTTCTTCTTATTTATATGGCTATAGAACCTTTTACTATTGGTTTTAATTCCCTTTGCAAGGTCCAACTCTACTCGACTTTTAGCCTGTCTCACTTGATCCCTACATGTTCTGACCTGAATTAGGTAGCTTTCCTTGCTGATCCCTCCCATCTTCCACTCCCTGTATGCTTTCTGCTTCTTCTTAATCACCTCTCTAAGATGCTTGCTCATCCAGCTTGGTCTACAACTCCTTCCTATGAATTTTTTCCCCTTTCTTGGGATACAGGCTTCCGATAGCTTCTGCAGCTTTGATTTAAAGTAATCCCAGGCCTCCTCTACCTCCTCTACCTTGAGTTTGATTGTGCCAGGGTACCATAATTGTTAACCATGGTCTTTAGCCTGGAGCTTTAGATGGTCTTTTAGATAATCTGAGACCAGGCCATGAAGCACCTTGAAGATAAGGATCAAAATCTTGAATTTGAATCAGAATTCCAGTGTAGAGAACAGAGCACAGGTGTGAGGTGGTCATGCTAGCTTGTGTTACTGAGATGTGCTGTACTAGTTGGAGCATTATAGCCAAGGATCAGAAGATGTCAGGTACATTTAGGTTATGCAGATGAAATATACTTGCTGGGGTTTCTGACACTTTTTGGTGTGCTAGTGTTGTTCCACAACTTTCTTCCAACCAATTGTCCTCTTGAGAGATGGAGTTCATTTGATTGTAATGTCCTCTTGCAGTTGCCTCTGTTACTAATTATATATTTGTTTGCAAAGAAAACCAAAAAACTGCAAAATGGTATGGTAGGAATGTCGGGTGCAAGGGAGCAGGGGAAAAAGTTTTGGGTTCCTGTAAGTCCTTCTTGCTATGAAACCTATAAGGTCTGAGCTTGACATAGTTTTCTTTCCCATAAGGCATGAATTGTTTTGATAATGAGGAAATAAGAACCTAAATGACTCATATCAATAGCTATATGTTTTAATCTCCAGAACAAAATTGCAGAAATTTACATCTCTTTCCTAAATTTGCTGTCGTTCTTGAAGTATTTTGTAGAGCTGGCCGAAAATGTTTCAAACAAACTTTTTTTGCCCGGGGATGGGGGGGGGGGCAGGGTTGGAGGTTTGTCAGAAAAGGCCGATTCATTAAACCAAAACTTATCTTGCAGGAATGTACCAGCTTCAACAAAGATTTAGGTAGGAAAAGTTTCTCAGGTCCAGAATGGAATTTTTGGTCAAATCCAGAGAGAGACCCCCAGAATAGCCAATACCGTGGAGGTTAGGTAAGGCACTCAAAGGTGGGACATTTAGATGAAGTCCCTGATTCAAACTGAGTCCAGCAGGGACTTGAACCCAGATTTCCCACATCCCAGGTGACACTCACTCTCTTTCTCATTGTAAATGTTTGTCAAACGTTTCAAAAGGTCTTGGTTTTGTCCCAAAGTGGAAAAGGAAAAATTTCTGAAATCTCAAAAGTGTTTGAGGGATGACAAAAACCATTTCCTGCCCAGCTCTAGGACTTTGTCAATACATAAGAGCTATTGCTTTGAATGGCACCTCAATGAGGAGCCCCGTTGTCTTCAATGAGACTATTTTTGATAGTAGCTGCTATTCATTGAGTTAGGGGTTCACACTCTGACTCTGGGTGAAGAACCCAATAGGCCCCAAGAGATCATGCCCTGTTGGCCTGATCTCTAGTCAGCCCCACCCTTAGCTCTACCACTGCTTGAAATAAAGCCCATTGCCTGAGTATCCTAATGAAATTTCCGTTTTAGTAGTCTCCTATGTGAATTAGTTACTAAGTTGTTGCTAGGCAGGCACTGAATAATTTATGCATGGAATACTGAAAAGCCGTTTCACCTGTCATGATTCCAGTTTCGTTGAAACCATATATCTAGAGCTGCCTGTTTCTATATAGGCTGGACAAGAGTGATCAAATGTATTTGCCTCATAAAATATTTGCCAAAGTTAGCTTCATTCACTATACTGGTCCTTTTTTCCTGGAACTATATTGCTATAAGACTGAACCAAGAATTTAAATTGAATTCTGTGGGAGTGGGAACATAGTGCACTGTACTATCAGACAATCATATACGGGCTACAAGACCCAATACTACCCTAAAGTGTTTACCTTTCTAAGATGGATTGATCTGGGCTGCTGCCTTAGTGGCAGGGTACTGACTGTGATAGAAATAAATACTCAAAGGAGGATGTAGATATCAACTTGATCTGTAATACTAAACTGAATACTAAATTGAGCTATATTCTTGAGATTTATTATAATACTAAAATGGAATTGTCTCAGTAACCAGAATGCGGGAATACTGGTAAGTAATATAGCCTCAGTTTTGTTTTACCAGTTATGCAATTCCTTATACTCTTGTCCCAGATATCTGTCTTGCATATTATTTTTAATGCTATTGTGTGCAAATCCCAGTACTCTAAATGGCTGATTATTGGCCAATGAGAATGCAGATATCCCTTTTAATAACAATGAGTAGAATCTTCAAAAATGCCTAAATGGCTTAAGTGTCATTTACTTTCAGTGGATCTGAGGCCCTTTTGAAAATTTGACTCTACAGTGGCTATTTTTCAGTAAGTTGATGCAAAATTCAAAACTTTCTCTACAGCATTCAGCAGTTTCATGGGCCACATTTTTGTAACATTTCCTTCTTTTTATTAATAATGTTAAAAGCTTAATTAAAATGTGAGCCTAATAATAACTCAAGGATGCTTCCATTTAAACTCAGTAGTCATAATATTCTAGTCAAATAAAACTCCTTGACCAATATTTTCAAAAGAGACTAATAATTTTAGATGCCTCCATTTTTAGGTAGCCAATCTGAGATACTTTAAAGGGGCCTGATTTCCAAGGGAAATACTTAGCCATTTCATTGTCCCTATTCTCATCCCCAAATCTCTGGTACCCAAAATCACTAGTCACTTGAGAAAATTTTGGCCCTTGGTCTCTGAGTTTGTTTGGTATGAGTACCTCAGCCTTTAGTTCCCGTGTTTACTCACCACAAGATATAGTTATTACAAAGGGAAGTACCTTCATGTTACCAGTCTAGTGGTAATAATTTTGGGGAGGTTTAAGCTGGACTAACCACCTGAATTCAAAGTTTGAGCCCATAACTATTGAGTTTAATAATGAAAATATCAATTAGACCCTTTGCTACAGCAATGATGTAATAATACACCAATGCAAAATGATCTAAGAGTCTTGAAATGAAGATCTTCAATATAAAACAGTAAATCAGAAGTCAATGCAACAAAATGGGATCATGTTATTTTCTTTATTTAATCTGAGAGAAATAAAGATCCCTCCTTTCTAAGACTCCAGATTAGAGTGAGAAAGGCATTTTGTAATTTACACCTCTGACATTAAACTGAAAAGAAGCATTACAGACACCTGCTTCAGAATTGTCATTGTTTCCATGGTGCCACTTTCTATCACCTATTTTTAATAGTTTACACAACAAGATCAAGGGTGTCCCAGCTGTTACTGCCACTGTTGCTAGGCAACCTTTAAATCAGAGTTCAAGAAGACAAAGAATCATGCTTGAAAAATTTCTCAAGTGTCTGCCTTTTCCCCCCTTTCTTCTATTTACACCATTTTTCAGTGTTTAGTCAAATGCTATGTTTTCTTCTCCCCCCTCCACCATCACCCTTTAATTCTTTATATAAACAATGACCGTCTGCTCAGCCTCTGACAGAATACGCTTGTTTTTAAATCAACATTCTGAATACAATAAACATTTCTTTAGGCAACAGAGACATCGCTGACCCTTAATAAAGCGTTTATAGCATTTCCCTTTTTTAATTAAATTTGAATATTTTTGGTCTCCATGATCTGCTGTTGGTATGTAAAATTGCTGTGCATGAGTACATTGTGAAATGACACATAGATCAATGGACAGAGATTCAGTGCCTGCAGAGAATCACAATGCCCTCCTGTGCATTCTGGAATCTTAATAGCATCACCTGCAAAAGGGACAGAGGTCAAAAATCCACAGCAAATGGAGATGCAAGCTAGGAATGGATGAACTCAGATAAATTTGGGGTTCTGTTTTTGCCCTAGTTTGTTTAATCAAATATGAAGATGTTTAGAACTTCCTGAAAACCACTGCTTTCCCCGCCACAATGGGTAATTACACTACAAGCAATAGTACATGTCCACCTAAATCAGTAAGTACAAATCTGTGGTGTGGAAAATAAACATAAGGAAAAATCTTAGGGTTAGATCCCTTAGCAATATTCTTTACCATTTTTTTTCTCCATTTGAGACCCACCCAGAGAGCTTAGATTCAACTCCTCCTTATCTTGGGAGCCCTTTTTCTATTCCCCTAACTTTTTACCATATGCCTCCAAGGCCCCTCCTCCTTTTGTCCCTCTTAGACCTTCTTCATCCCATTTCATATCTGCCTGGCTCATCTTCTCAGCTGCTACCCACTCCACCGCCTGCTGCAAACCCTAAGGAAAACTTCTCCTCCTTCTTGTCCCTCTCTGTTGCACCTTCTATTCTGTGTGCATTTTCAATTTCTTGTAGTCCTCTGTCACAGATCCATTTAGGCATCTGCTTGCTGGCCACCGACAAAACTGCTGGGAGAGGAACCCAAGCCTCTCTGTCCCTGGATCTCCAGGTGTTTTAAGTATCCAGAGGCTGGACAGAGCCCAACCACTGCCCCAGTTTTGTGGGGGTGCAAATTCATCTTCAATGTAACACTCCCTTCTGAGAGACAGAACCTGCTGTCCACTGCCGTCCCCATCTGAGCACAATGGTGACCTTTCAGACTTCCCCGTACTTAGACACATGCTCTCCCAGAACTTCACCCCAATGATGTGAAGCTTCTGGCTTACAGTTTAATTCACTCAGGAGGCAAAGTTGTATTGGTAAAGCATTCAACGTACAGCGATGTTTTGCTAGAGTCTCATACAATTGTTCTTTACTTAATCATGTAAATCACTAAAGAATATAGAACACACAGAACAATAAACCTTAAACACATTACCCTCCCTCAGTTTCTTCACTAGCTCACCCTTCCTTTGGGAGTCCATGGGTGCCATCTGTTGCCAGGAAGACAAGCAGGCATGATGTCCCTTGCCTCATGCAGGCTGTAACTTGCTCAATGGCTTCTCTGGCCTTGCTCTCTCCTTTTCATTTAGACACAAATTTCCAAAGCCCTGAGAAAGATCAGCTCACTCCTCCCCACTTTGTCAGCCTGACAGTGTCAGGTAACATCCTTGCCAGCTTTCCCACATGAGCAGAAAACCCTGCCAGGTGACTTTTTTTCCAAAATGATCAGTCCCTTGCTAAATCCCCGGTTCTCCTGGTAAGGAACTAGCCTATTGTCTGGAGCACTTACGTTTCAAAGGTCAAGCATTTTAAGGCAATGACCCTGTTTTGTTATACTTTTGCAACAAGCCTATGAAATCTGAGGCCAACATGGATGCAAATCCACCGCAGAGAAGGCGAATGCTGCACATTCAGAATGAAGTTTGCAGCTTGGTAAAGATACCTAGAGATCATAATCTCATCAGAATTCATAAACTGAATTACCAATTTTCTCCTAATGACATGTCTCTCATCTTCTGCAGGCAAGCACCATTGCTCATCTGCATTATCCATTCATTCTCCAATGCCACCATTACTCTCCACCTAATTTAGAATTTTTTTTCTACATATTAGTCCATGGTCAGCCATCCCACTGCACTCACTCTTGAGCCACATATCATATACCTGTTCCTGTTAACTTATAAAAATCACACCCATCTACTTTTCGGTTCTTAAAAAAAGTGTTTGAATGAATTCAAGTTTCAGAATAGCAGCCGTGTTAGTCTGTATCTGTAAAAAGAAAAGGAGTACTTGTGGCACCGTAGAGACTAACAAATTTATTTGAGCATAAGCTTTCATGAGCTTCAGCTCACTTCATCGGATGCATACAGTATAAAATATAGTGGGGAGCTTTTATATACACAGAGAACATGAAACAATGGGTGTTACCATACACACTGTAACAAGAGTGATCAGGAAAGGTGAGCTATTACCAGAAGGAGAGTGGGGGTGGGGGGAACCTTTTGTAGTGATAATCAAGGTGGGCCATTTCCAGCAGTTGACAAGAACAGTAAGGGGGGAAATAAACAAGGGGAAATAGTTATACTCAGTGTAATGACACATCCACTCCCAGTCTTTATTCAAGCCTAAGTTAATTGTATCCAGTTTGCAAATTAATTCCAATTCAGCAGTCTCTCGTTGGAGTCTGTTTTTGAAGTTTTTTGTTGAAGAATTGCCACTTTTAGGTCTGTAATTGAGTGACCAAAGAGATTGAAGTATTCTCCGACTGGTTTTTGAATGTTATAATTCTTGATGTCTGATTTGTATCTATTTATTCTTTTACATAGAGACTGTCCAGTTTGGCCAATGTCCATGGCAGAGGGGCATTGCTGGCACATGATGGCATATATCACATTGGTAGATGCGCAGGTGAAAGAGCCTCTGATAGTGTGGCTGATGTGATAAGGCCCTATGATGGTGTCCCCTGAATAGATATGTGGACATAGTTGGCAATGGGCTTTGTTGCAAGGATAGGTTCCTGAGTTAGTGTTTTGGTTGCGTGCAGTGAGGTTGCTGGGAGTATTTGCTTCAGGTTGGGAGGCTGTCTGTAAGCAAGGATTGCCCTGTCTCTTTGCTCACTCTATTACAGACCTAAAAATGGCAATTCTTCAACAAAAAAACTTCTAGAACAGACTCCAACTAGAGACTGCTGAATTGGAATTAATTTGCAAACTGGATACAATTAACTTAGGCTTGAATAAAGACTGGGAGTGGATGTGTCATTACACAAAGTAAAACTATTCCCCCACCCCCCACTGTTCTTGTCAACTACTGGAAATGGCCCACCTTGATTATCACTACAAAAGGTTCCTCCCACCCCCGCTCTCCTTCTGGTAATAGCTCACCTTTCAGATCTGTTCTAACAGATCACTCTTGTTACAGTGTATATGGTAACACCCATTGTTTCATGTTCTCTGTGTATATAAAATCTCCACTGTATTTTCCACTGTTTGCATCTGATGAAGTGAGCTGTAGCTCATGAAAGCTTATGCTCAAATAAATTTGTTAGTCTCTAAGATGCCACAAGTACTCCTTTACTTTTTTGTCTGTGTCAGTTGCTTTCTCTCCCCAAAAGGAAATAATTGAACTCTGAATCAAAAGGTTTCTGGCTGACCACTGGATGGCTATGACTGTACTTTGCTCCTCCCCATAGGAATGTGGTAGCTTCAGATTCTTATTTCTCCTTAGTATGATTGTGACAGGTCTTTTTGCTCTTATGTATTTACTGTTAAATGTGAGAAAGTTTCTGTTTTTCCATATTCTCATGTACAGCTAAGCAAACTAATCAAAGCAGGGTTGGATAAAGACTCAGGAACTATAGGCCTGTGACTAACTTTCATTTAAAAAACAAAGGTTTCAGAGTAGCAGCCGTGTTAGTCTGTATTCGCAAAAAGAAAAGGAGTACTTGTGGCACCTTAGAGACTAACAAATTTATTAGAGCATAAGCTTTCGTGAGCTACAGCTCACTTCATCGGATGCATTTGGTGGAAAAAACAGAGGAGAGATTTATATACACACACACACAGAGAACATGAAACAATGGGTTTATCATACACACTCTCTTTACAGTGTGTATGATAAACCCATTGTTTCATGTTCTCTGTGTGTGTGTATATAAATCTCTCCTCTGTTTTTTCCACCAAATGCATCCGATGAAGTGAGCTGTAGCTCACGAAAGCTTATGCTCTAATAAATTTGTTAGTCTCTAAGGTGCCACAAGTACTCCTTTTCTTTTTAAAAAACAAAGTGTTTCTAATCCATATGAAGTAAAGTTGGAAAACATGACTCAAAGGGTTAATGATGCAAGGATGACTGCCGGAGGCTACAGCCTGAAACAATAGTTCTAAGGTTATATCTCCAGGTGGAGCTAGGAGTGTGACTCCCAGTTAGTGTAGACATATTCACACTAGCTGCCATCAAAGTAACACACTAAAAATAGTTATGTAGCTGTGGTAGCATGAGCAGTGGTGAGCAGCAGTATGGGCTAGATGCCCCGAGTAGGAACCTATGGGGTCCAAGCAGGTTTGCACTCAGGGCAGCTAGCCCCATTAGGCTGTTTGCCACTGCCCATTGTACCACCTCTACACTAGTCGTTTAGCATGCTTCCTTGACAAAAGCTACTGTGTTTATATCTACATGTGCTGCGAATCACGCTCCTAGCTCGAAGTGTAGATGAAGACTAAGATGTGTGAACTATCCCACACAGCTCAACGGGATGTTAACCCCACAGTCCACTACTTTGAGGAAACCTGCCAATGCCATCCCAGTAGAGAAGTCTAAGTGGCTGGAGAACATGATATTGATGTTTTTAAAAATATTTCCCAAAGAGCTGCTAAAATGGCCACCAGAACTCATATAATATTAATTAATAAACTATTTCTACTGTGGTATGCCAGTCCTGGAGCATAGCCTCATTGTTAGACATACAACAAACATATAACAACTTGATAGTACAAAACCTCATTCTAACACATAGTCACAGGAGTATACATCTTTCTATGTGAATATTCTGCAAACAAAAATTATCGGTAGTTATTTGCATAAAGAGATTAAAAGGATCACAGATATCATTGAAGTCAACTTGTGTATTTTGCTCACCCATATATGTAAAGTAGTATTCAGATAGTATGATGAAAATTAAATTTACAGGGCAGATTAAAATAAATATGTGGGTTGGGTGATTTTATGGAAAAATATATTAGAAATATTTACATGCTCAAACAGCACAGCATTGTTATAATTCCTGATATTTCAATTTCTGCTTCTATGTGAGATTAAACCAGTGTTAACAATGCTACTGTAATACAAATAACAACTTAAAACACATTCCAGAATTTAAATGCATTGCAATTTTGGTTTCTAGATTTGGATTGCAGAGGTTCCTCCTGTTATCTGTTACTCATACAATATGACAGATATGCACCTCCCATCCCCTCCACCTACTTCCCACCCTCTACATGCTAATGTTAACAAAAGGAAAACGAATGTACTGGAATACAGATTTGCTTCAAAGACACTTTGAAGATCAGGACAATGAATTTGGAGACTATTCCTCTGATGGGTTTAACCCATATTAATATTAATAGGTGTGCAGGTTTGCTGATGGGATTCAACTTTTTTTCATTTAGAAAGTCAGTTATGAAAGCAGCACAGTGTAATTTATAAGTGCTTGTCCAACACTTCCTTCATGAATCACAAATCACTACCTTTAAAAACTTCACAGCAACACTGAGCTAGTTTCTACAGCAAATCAGGGTTTAAATATCCCTGGAAAAGGCTAAGAACTGAGAGAAGTAGTCCTGAAGCAAATAAATGATAGCTTGCACAAATAAAATGGAAAAATGTTAAACAATAAACAAAAGATAAACAATTACTAGCTCATTTCAAATATGTCATATTGCATTCTTTATTCTGATTGTGGAAAATCAGCCATTGACTACCAGTTACAATTGATTTTCCTTCACAGCTGTTTTCTAATTACATCTCAACACTGAAAATTCTAGTGTAGTTACTCAGCTGTACAACAGGTCTTGTTTCATTATTGTTGCTGTTATTACCACAGTGGCCAGTAGCACTGATATAGTTACTGTATGTCTATGGTGTTTGTATTGTACAACCTGAGTTTCAGGGGTTCTATAATTCAAAAATTTTAAATTACCTTGAGCTGGAACTCGGTGTACAAGCTGTCAGCATAGATACAACTATATTTCTTCTTCCTTTTTCCTTCTTAGAAAAAAATTCTAGGTTAGTACATCTAATTCTTAGTCATGGTGAAGTCTCTGGTTACAATTTCAGGACTGCATTTAAGATTTTTTTTGTGGGGGATGATGGGGGCATCACACTGCTCTGAGGGATGGTGAACAAAGTCTGGTCAATAAGTATCACGAATAGATGTTAAGCAGAATATATGGAAATTTATAATGGACAAACTTCCAGAGGTCTAATGCAAATAATCAACCTCAACGATTTTCTGGGCTTAGTCACATAATGGATGTAGCTCTAAAGTGGAAATGATGACCAAACTGAAATGAAAACAACATATGTAGGCAATATTGTAAGTAAATGATTTTTATTTTTAAAAAATTAGTTTGGAAAGAGCAAACTTAATATGGCAGGGGTGAGATAGGAGAAAACCAGTCGCTGGTCATGTATTTAAATCCTATCATAATGCATATGCACAAAGGGACCAAATTAAGGTTGCATGGGCAAATTTAATTTTGGAAATACTTAACATCTGAGTGCTTGACTTTGTAGTCTTATTAATGTTCTCTTAATGTAGTTTTTTGTGTAATTTCCAAGGTTGTGTTTTGGTTTTTAAAAAACAATACTTTAAAAACAAATTCCATCATGTGAAGCCATACTGACTTCAACGTGGCTCATTAGCAGGGTTGCAACCTTTAGATCCCCTGCACAGACCTCTGACATTTGAGCTAACAGAATAACTCATAGCACATGCAGGTTTCAGGCCAGCCACTAGAGAGAGTTGAGGCACACATTTTGCTAATGAGTTTCACAGCTATTGGCTGGCAGCAGAGGAGTAGTAAGAGGAATTCTGGCTTCTATTCCAGGTTCTGAGGGGGCAAGGCCAGTCTTAAGGGTGGGTGATCAGGGCAATCATCCTGGGTGCCAAATCAATATTCGTATGTGTGTCACCAAATCAAGGTTTTTTTCTCAGCCGTTCAGGGGGCACAGAAAACATTTCCCATGCTGTGTTACGAAATACGTAGGATCCACCTTATTGAGGGGAGCATTCTCTAGTGGTCACAGATCCTTGCCAAGGCACCCTCAAGCCTGATACCTTCAGTTGTGGTCCCTTTCCAGTTTTTGCTCATCCCAGTCCTCCTCAGCCTTCTCCTCACATCCACTCCCCCATCCCCACTACTCCTCCTCTTCTCAGTCTCCCCTCCTCGATTCCATGTTCCCCGCTCCACTTGTCCCAGTTCCCTACCCCCCTTTAGTTCTTTGTCTCAATATCCCCCTCCCCCACCAATCCCAGAGGCCCAGATTCTCACAAGCCTTGTGCATGCGAATTGGGCTCCCAGGCTGCTTTTTCATTCTCCTCCATGCTGCTTGGGCACTAGCAGAAGGAGCATTGATAGCATAGGAGAGACAGTCTTCCTGCTCCTATTTCCAGTGCCCAGCATGACAACATCCCATGGTTGATGTGAGGGGGAAAGTATTGCTGAACCCTGCACTCCTGTGGGGCTTGCTGAGTTATGGATGGAATCTTCAGACAATTTAGCTGCCAAACTGTAAAAAGTCATAACTGAATATGTGCAAACTGAGATTTTGAGAGGCTCAGAACTTGAACCAATTTGGGCAGAGTTTCAGAGGGATGGCAAAAGGCAAATCCCTTACACCAGGGCACTCCTTGTGTCAAATTTCAAGCACTTGCTTCAAAGCATGGAGGTACTAGAATTTCTCAATGAAACAGTTATATGGATGTTTTAAACATGGGCAGGACAGCATACTTTCCCCTAATTTTGTCCTGAGAAAAGGCTGAACCATTTTGTGATGCTCTGTACCTCGGAGGAACACCCAGGACCCCCATGTTCATCCTTTTAAAATGATTGTGTGGTATCCAATGCAAAGTTTGTCATGTTGAGTGTCTTCAGAAAGCTCATGATGCACTGAGAATGTTTGTTATAGTAATTGTTACTGTAATGTTATAGGTTATAATTTCAGGTATATAGTTATGAGGCTGAAAATGTATCCTTATGGCTTAAACCAAGCCCAGGCAAAAACTCTGCAAGAACAGAGAGGCAGTTCACACCTCATCAGGGCATGTATGGGACAAACCCAGCCCAGCCTCACAGGAATAAAGGACGCTGGCCTAGGCAGCAACGAAAGAATTGAGGAAGTCACCCCCCTTCCTTTCTTCAGTTTGGAAGTGCAATGAGGAAATTCTCACCTGACTCTGAAGGGGGGGCAAAGCCAAGAGGGAAGAAAGAACATGATAAAAGGGAGAGACATTTGCCATGCTTTCTCTCTCTTTCACCTATATCTACAGATACTACACGGAGCAACTGAAGCGCTGATCAAAGGAGAGAGCCTGGCTGAAGAGCAACCAGCCAGCCTGTGGTGAGAAGCATCTAAGTTTGTACGGGAACTGAAAGTGTTAAGATCAGCTTAGAATGCGTTTTGCTTTTATTTCTTTTGACCAGATCTATCTTGTTATGCTTTGACTTATAATCACATAAAATCTATCTTTCATAGTTAATAAATAATATCTTTCATAGTTAATAAATCTGTTTGTTTATTCTACCTGAAGCAGTGTGTTTGATTTGAAGAATGTCAGAGACTCCCCTTAGGATAACAAGCCTTGTACATATCAATTTCTTTGTTAAATTGACAAACTCATGTAAGCTTGCAGTGTCCAGCAGGCATAACTGGATACTGCAAGATGGAGGTTCCTAGGGTTGTGTCTGGGACCAGAGATATTGGCTAGTGTCATTCAGTTGCAAGTAGCTGGGAGCAGCTTACATGCCAGAGGCTGTGCATGGACAGCCCAGGAGTGGGGTTCTCACAGCAAAGCAGGGTATGGCTGGCTCCCAGAGTCAAGGAGTGGAGTGACCGAGCAGATCACCAGTCCAGATAACACCAGAGAGGAACATCACACATTTTTTGTGAAATTAATAAATGAAAATAATCAGACTGAGGCAGACACCTGGCATGGAATATTTAAGCCCAAATGGTTAAAGTGTGGCAATATTATAAACAACTGGAAATAGAGTCTTATTCTGGAAAGTTTCAAGCTACCTGTGCTGCCTATAAGAAATTGAACTACTTAAAATCTGTCAAAAAGGGGTGGGAGTAAATTATTCCATCCTTGAATGTCTTTTTCATTTAAAAGGTATAAGATACATGCTAAATAGACAACCATCTGTCTTACTATGTAGTTATGTGCTCTGCTCATATGATGTACACACTCAGATTGTATTAAAGACTCAGTAGTTACCACTCCACAACAGTGGAATTTGTACAGGGGAATTTGTACAGTGGAATATGGTACAGGGGAATTTCCTAGTCTAATAATAGCAAGACACTACACAAACTGTCACACTTTCTTGGTTTTATCATAAGAGTCTCCATATTTCATGTTTTTCTTAAAGCTTCAGATGCTGGAGTCATGTGAATGGGAGAATCTCAGTTTTCCTTTAAAAAAAAACTCTAGCCCTCCTGGTTGTATGACTTGAGGGCAACCTGAAAGCTGAAATATCAGAAGATGAAGACTAACTTTTTTAAAAAAGTATCATGATTTTAAGCCAATGATTTCTGAGGAACTGACTCCTGATTTTTGAAAGCTTGTGGTATTGCAATACTGAATTGCAAATGTTGTACCTGAGGCTTCTAATGTTGAGTTCTTAAATGGTGCCTACTGTAGGTTTAATCACTTGAAATGCATAAATTAGGTATATCACAGATAAATTAGCAGAAGCCTAATTGAAATGTAGGCGGATTCTTACGTCTCTGTAGTAGGAAAATGTGCACATATTTAAGAACGGTTTTCAGCTTTTGTGCATGTGAAATTCACAGTCAATTTAGACATCAGTAATCATTGGACATCAAGAATCAACACTTCAGTTTACATATTACATATTAGAATGCTTTAGTTAACTTACTAAAAACCCCTTACCTGGTGCATTTTTGTAAAGCTTGCAGAAAAGAGTCAAGAAAGATGAACTACAAAATTAACTTGAAGTTTAGTTGTGAGAAATGATATGTCAAAGTAAGTTTTAATGTTAATGCTTAGAGCACATGAATGTCTAAAGTTTCCAGACCCGGATCCAAAGTTCATTAAAATTAATGGGGGCCTTTCCATTGTATTCAATGAATTTTGCATCAGGCTCATAACAAGGGGAAAAATCATTTAATTTAAAAAAGTGATGAAACTTGGTGACATTTGTCCATTATAATGGAGAAGGGAAGCCAATATAGCTCTTGACAAAAATGTTGGCATCATAATTGCCAAGTACAATGTGGTAACACACAAAAAGTAAAATTATTTGGGACAGTGCCTCTTTGGAAGGAGTAATTCTGTGATATCAGTAGTCATGTCAGCTAACACTTTATTAAAATCTTAGCTTGTGTATGTTTGTGTAAACTGTAAAATAAAGTTTGTCAGTATGACAGCTCTATGAAAGCTGGTTTCTCGTTTCTAGTAATTTAAGAATACTAGAATTTATTGAAAGAACAGATGGTGAAACCACTCAATATCCTATGAAAAGATCTTCCTTTAGTGTTGGAACTTACACTAGCTAAAATGTGGTCTTAATTTAAATTTAGAAAGCACATTAATAGGAATGTACATCAGTGCAGACGTATCCTCTTAATTGATACACCCCAGTGGAAACAAACGTGCTAATTAAGCGATCATCCTGATGATAAGAACCTGATAGGAATACACAGTGCAGGGAGACGTTCATTTTTATTTCATCAATTGCCTTAAAAATAATAGAGTACAAAGCTTAAAATATTTAAACTATATTAAGGTATGTGACTCATTTAACAACCATAATAGAACAAGGAATCAGCATGAAGTGAACAGGGCTGCAGTGGAGAACTATTGCACAAAACAATCTCACAGCTGCAGACTACTTTGAGTAGTCTTGTGGACAATATCATATAGGCATTTTAATTTGACTAGGTATGCCAGTTTTCTATTCATTAGTCACTGAAATGCATTGCACTTAATCTGTTTCCTGCAATCATTTATTTTAAGCAGACATTTTAACAAGGTGCCAGTTTAGGGTCTGATCCTGAACTTCTTGTTCAGGCAAAATTGCTATCGGTTTCACTGCACTGCTTGGAATTCTTAGTGCAAAATCTTTCACGTGTTATATTTTGGTTTGAGAATAGTCTGTAATGGATTGAAACCACAAAATCTGCATCCATATTTTTGACACTCCTTTTCACAAATGCATCTTCAAAGCCTTGTAACTTGATACAGTATTATTTGTCCCACCATAGTCTTACCCTAAATATTCTTCCACTTCAGGAAGGTGGGGGTATCAGGCCACCAGTGTCTTCACACAAAATGTTTCCTCATGAAGGACAGAGTATTGGAGTGCATTCTTAGTTGGCTTCCACACTCCTAACTTTCCACATAGGAATTTTTACTGGAAAAAAAAAAGAAGTTAATGGGCCTTGGGTTCCTGGTTGCTATTTGTGGCTCCATTGAGAGACAGCAGATCTCCAGCAAACTCCTTCAGATTCTTGTATGAGGAACTGTAAGAGCTTCACATAAAAAGCCTGCTTCACAGGTGAGTAGATTGACCATATTACAGAACTATGTTAAGGTAGTGCTTAAAAGCTTCAAACAAGATCAAGGCTCCATTGTACTGGACTACATATAATATAAATGAATACTAAGAGACAGTGCCTACCTTTAAGAAGTTTACTCTCTAAATAGGTGTAGTTTTAGAGAGTGTTATCTATTTTTTGGAATGAGAACACTGAGAATTTTTCTGCAGCTAATGTTTTCAAAGTGGTACTAGGAGGAGGGTAGCCAAGTGTCTCCTCCAAAACAGCATCTAAAACAACTAGAGAACTGATGACAGCAGGGATATTCTGAACTTGTGGTAGCATGGGGTCATAGCTATCCTTCCCTTTCCACATTGCTAAGTGCGGGGAGATTCTCTGCTAAACCCCAGTTAGCTGGTGGGGGCTTCTTGGGAATGAGAGGATAGTCCTGGTATGGAAAAACCTGAGAAATTCTGAGCTACAGAATAGCTGAATCAAATAGGTTTTATCACAGAAAGCAGACGCTGATTGGCTGAAATATTTTTTTGAGACTTGGAATCCTCCACCTAACCCTTGCCACTAGTCTTGAATCGCTTGTTTTTTGTGGACACAGAACAAGCAGTCTCATACTGTGATTGATGTTGACTTCCCAATTGATATTTACCCAATTGATATCATCCATTCATCTGTCTATTGTATTCATACCATGTTCATCACCCTAGCATCAAATGCATAATTGTATGTGGGATATTTATGGAAATTTTTTATTCAGGTTGCCCATTTCTATAATCTAGAAGCTTTCATGAGCATTAAAAAATAGTAATCCCTCCTGTTAATTCCATGCACTTTGCTACAAAGGACATTCATTTTAGCAACTGCAATTTTTGTTTAACTTTCTAATTTCTTCCTTGATAAAAAAATTTCAGCTGAAAACAGTGGATGGACACTAATAATCTGCATGGAATTCACAGCAAGGAATTTCATCCCTATGGAAAGATCATATGCATGTTACGATACTGTATTTTACAGTACTTTATAAAACACTACAGCTTAATATTTATTTCATTTAAATACAAGTAAAAACAATAGACTTCTATTCCAGGATGTAGGTTTCCCATCAATACATTAAAATGCAATCCATCAGACTAGAATAAAAATAGTAAAATGTTACTGCAGTATTTGTGGTAGCATTTTTATGAGGAAAGTTTCAAGAAGAAAGTTTTTAAGAGAAGCACCAAGAAATGGAATGTTTTCACATGATAGTCTGATTCTTGTCAGTCCACTCCTTGCAAGAAGGAGTTTTTATATTAAACATTAAAAATAGAGTTTGGTATTAAATAAGACCTTGTTCCTGCAAAGAACTCTGCATGGGCACACGGATCTTCTTGCACAGGGGTTATTTCAGGATCAGAGCTTACCTCAGGGTGCAGTATGTGAAACAGACAAAGGCCTGGTCAACTGTGTTGCTCAGGGATATGAAAAATCGACATTCTTTTATGGCGCAGTTAAACCGACCTAACTCCCATTGTAGACAGCACACGATTGACAGAAAAATTCTTCTGTCAAATTAACTACCATCTCTTGGTGAGGTGGATTACCATACGCTGATGGGAGAACCCCTTCATAGCATAGGTAATGTCTACACTGAAGATCTACAGTGGCACAGCTGTGCTGCTAAAGCATTTCAAGCCCAAAGAGCACAAGGTTAAAATTGTATTCAAGTATCATTATAGACTTTTTTTGAAAGGATTGTATTTTAAAGAGGGATTTGAAGGAACTGGGGGATGGGAAGCGTAGCAGATTGGGTTAGGGAGGAGATTCCAGGTGCAGTAGATTGGGCAGAAAGAGACATGACCCTAAGTGTGGGAGACATTAAGCATCAGATTTTTAAAGATATTTAGGCCCCTAATGATGTAGATAGCTGCCTAGTGGGATTTTTAAAAGAGTGTAGGCATCTGACTCCATTGAAATCAGGCCCTGATCTTGCAAACACTTAAGCACATGCATAACTTTACTACTGTGAGTAATCTCATTGAAATCAGTGGACCCGTTCATACTTTCATAGATATTAAGGTCAGAAGGGACCATTATGATCATCTAGTCTGACCTCCTGCACAATGCAGGCCACAGCGTCTCACCCACCCACTCCTGCGATAAACCTCTCACCTATGTCTGCGCAATTGAAGTCCTCAAATCATAGTTTAAAAACTTCAAGGAGCAGAGAATCCTCCAGCAAGTGACCTGTGCCCCATGCTACAGAGGAAGCACCTCTTCCAGTCTGCCCTGGAGGAAAATTCCTTCCCGACCCCAAATATGGCGATCAGTTGAACCCTGAGCATATGGGCAAGATTCACCAGCCAGATACCCAGGAAAGAATTCTCTGTAATAACTCAGATCCCACCCCATCTAACATCCCATCACAGGCCATTGGGCCTATTTACCATGAATATTTAAAGATCAATTAATTGCCAAAATCATGTTATCCCATCATACCATCTCCTCCATAACCTTGTCGAGTCTAATCTTAAAGCCAGATAGGTCTTTTGCCCCCACTGCTTCCCTTGGAAGGCTATTCCAAAACTTCACTCCTCTGATGGTTAGAAACCTTCGTCTAATTTCAAGTGTACTTGTAAAGTTAAGTATGTGTGTGAGTGTTTGCAGGATCAGAACCTAAGGATCAGCTAGTCATATGATTTCTAATATTTGGAAGATTATAATTTTGATTTAGTCAATTGCTATATCAAGGGGGGATGACTTTGGATATGGCTGTGCTCCCAAAGCACTGATACTTTCAAAAGAGGTAGCCAGTAGTTGTATTCATACCAATTTAGCTCTTAAATCTAAAAAGTTTATGCACATGTTAACTTTATCCACTGTGCATAGTCCTGTTGAAATCAATGGGTTTACTTTCAATACATAAAGCTAAGCATGTGTAAATCTTTGCAGGCTGAGGATCTTAGACTTCCACAAAATTAGTGTTAATTTTATCCTGAAGAAAAAGTTGAGGGGAGGGATAGCTCAGTGTTTTGAGCATTAGCCTGCTAAACCCAAGGTTGTGAGTTCAATCTTTGATGGAACCATTTAGGGAATTGGGGATTGGCCCTGCTTTGAGCAGGGGGTTAGACTAGATCATCTCCTGAGGTCCTTTCCAACTCTGATATTTTGTGATCCCAAGAACAACAATAATTCTTTGGACAACCCATTGTAAATTACAAATTCATATATTTTTATCTAAGCCACGATGTATTTTTAATATTTGTCACCGTCCTTCCGGTTGAAGGATATTGCCTGAATGATATCATTAAAGGTACTATTCAGGTCCATCTCTGAGTTTCTCTCTATTAAGTTTGCATTTTTGAATGTATTATCACAAATTCTGACAAATGATTGATTAGGTTTGATACAGAAAAATAAAGGATACTTGACATAAAATGTCCTGCACTGGACTGTCAATGCTTTTCTAGCTCGGTGAGCAGATATTTTTCTCCCTTTCTTTTTCTGTCAGTTCATTTATTTAATTTTACAACTGTAATTAAACTAAGTTAAACCATTATATTTTTTCCTCGGGTTTTAAGTGTACCATTGTAACACTCCACTCTGAATTTAAAAGAAAGAATATTTGGCTCAGAAACCACTTGTAGCAAAACAGGGAAATACTAAAGGTATCAAAAGCATACAGTATTTAAATGACAAATAGAGAAAATAATGCATTAGCAAAGTAGCTTTATCCTTCTATTCATCATACAGTCTGAGGTTCTTTGCCAAGGAAAACAAAAATATGATTGTACTATTAAAATTAACTCTTACAGATAGTTTTTACAGGATATTAGATACCTGCACAGTTGCCGTACACAAATGCAAATGGCTTTTTTAGGTAATACAACATATTCATTAATAGATAATAATTAACTTTGTATTAAAGGTTAAATACCACAGTGAGTGATTTGGGCATAACTGCCCAATATTCCAACCATGGAAACAGATTGTTCATGCCAATGCATTTGTCAAGAAGTTTCAGACAATATTAATAGGTCATGAGGATGTGGGAACTGGAGACTTTAAGTATATTGCATCTCTCTCTGAATTTTCCATGCTTGTTGCAAGAACAGACCTCACACTTTATTTTAGTGGCAAGTTCTACCACACAACATAATGAAATTAATTAGTAACTGTGTATGACAAAATGTTTTGATAAGTTTCAAGCTTAGGAAATTTAAATTGGCTACAAACTGTTTTGTTTAAAAAAGAAAATGTCAACCTTATTAAAGACCATTTTGCAGGCCTCAAAACTGTTACTAAGTTTATCTTTCCTATTGATGTATGAATCTTTAAAGGTTTAGCAGTTTGGAAAAAAAAGATCCTGAAAGGTTTAGATTTCTGGCTGCACAAATTTCAAATAGTAATATTCTCTGATCCGCATCAGAATTGTCTTAAGTATACCATCTTTCATTAGGGGATAGTCTGAGCAAGATGTGAGAAATGTTATATACAGAACAATCAGAAAGGTAGTGGGGGTTCTCAGTGAAGCTTAGTACATACCATGGAGAAACTATCCAATCATTTCTTCATATAATTTCCTACTGAAAAATCACTGTTGCTTAAATGCATACAGTATATCTTTCAGAAAGCATATTTATTACTTTGTCACTTTAAAGAGAATGCCCTATGCTTGCTGAGAGACTTGTTGCTATATTTTGCTGGGGGCCAGACTAGCTTGAGGTCAAAACTGGGCATTCTCTTTCCCCTGGTAAGGAAGATCTGTGTAACTGAAGTTGATGGTGGTAGATGAAATGCTCTTTCATTCCTTTTTGTCACCTGACTTCATAGTAACATTGACTGCAAAATAAAAGAAAGCTAAGCCTCCCACTCCTCTGGAGAAGCTATTTCCTGCAAAGTAGAAGGTGAATGGAAATGACACTTCCACTAGTGTGAATCAAAGTCCTATAAGTAGTCTCCAACACAAGCAAAAATCTAGCCTTACAAAGGTTTTCAGAGCTTGTTATCTCCAAATCAATGAGAATCTATAAAATTGAATTAGTGCATTACACAAGAAGATACATTGTCAAGTGCAGATTGACAAGTGTCATTTTAAAAGATCATATGAGTTCAAAAGGGTTGTTAGGATTCCTGAACATTGCAATATCTAACTTTTAAGCATCTACAAAAATCAAAGGATCAATACTGTGATCTACAGAGCCTGAGTTAGAACACTTATGCTCCCTATATAATGAATGGGGAGAGACAGGTGCCCTCTAATATGATCTACACAACCTAGCATGCTAGGCAGGAAGCAGCCTATTCATTGACGCTGATAAGAGTCCTGCCTCTCTCAGAGTCAGGTGCCTACATACCTCCCTGCAGCCCAGACTTATCTTTGCTAGTGATTTACAAACCAAGGGAAGAGTGCATCCACCTAACTCGTGTGGGGCCTGATCCAGTAGCTGTGCTCAGAGGCCATCTAACTATACACGATGCTGTTACTGCTATAGGTTCCCTTAAACCCAGGGGCTAGAGTACTCACATAGGAAGTGCTAAAGTCCCCAGTTCCAAACCCCTACAGCTACCTGACGAAAAGGTATTTGAGCAGGGATCTACTACCTCTCAGCTGAGTGACTTAACCACTTGGCTATAAAGTTAGTCTCACTTTGTGGTGCAATTAATATTCAATTATGTAATTGAATTGGAACAAATTCAATAGGAGAGAGTGAGGAAACCCAACATCAGAATGCTCTATAGCACAGTGGTTAGAGCACTCTCCTGAGGTGGTAAACAAGGATAAAGCCTTGTTCAGATCTCTTCTTCTCCTCAGGCAGAGGGGGGATTTGACCTACATCTCAAGTTAGTGCCCTAACCTCTGGGCTAAAGGTTATAAGGGAAGCTGGAGTAGTGCTGTGGCAATGGAAGCATCATGTGTAGTTAGATGGCCCCCGAAGCACACCTACTGGATTGGGTCCCACACATGAGTTCCCCTGATTTGAAAATTTCTTGCAAAGGAAAGTCCAGGATGCAGGGAGGCACCTAGGTGCCTAACTCTGAGGGTATGTCTATACTACCCAGGGGATCGGCGGGCACCGATCGATCCAGTGGGGGTCGATTTATCGCATCTAATCTAGATGCAATAAATCAACCCCTGAGTTCTCTCCTGTCAACTCCTGTACTCCAGCGCTGCGAGAGGCACAGGCAGAGTTGATGGGGGAGTGGCAGCAGTCGACTCACCGTAGTGAAGACACCGCTGTGAGTAGATCTAAGTACGTCGACTTCAGCTACATTATTCACGTAGCTGAAGTTGTGTAACTTAGATCAATCCCCCCCACACACACACACCACCACCACCACTGTAGACCAGGACTGAGAGTCCCTATCGCTTTAGCAAAAGGAGAATTTCCATAGCTATTAGTGGTAGTAGTAGAACTTTTATCCTCTTTGAAGGCCAGCCTCTGGAGTAGAAACATCTAGGTAGGTCTGATTCCATCCAGCCAAGGGCAGTGATGCACATATTGCCTTCGCAATGACTTATAAAACTCAGAGCTATGGAATAAGGCTCCCTATAATTCCAGAAGTAGCAAATACAAATGTATTTGAAGCATACAAATTAAAAATGCAACTACATCAGAAGTTAAGAATAGCAGTTTGATTTAAATGTAAATTAACAAATTCTCCATTCCTCCAGTCTCACAGAATTGCATAGAACACTGACTTTAATTAAGATGGGCAAACTATTTTTGATAAAAATAAGGAATGATCCCTACATTTGCCCAACACTCAAAATAAGTCTTTTTAGAAGATGGGAAGAAAAGAAACTGTTAAAAGTTATTTATTCTAGGATTTAGGATGTTTCCTCTCCAATATTTTAGAACAAACGATTTAGAAAGTATGAATAACTGGAGATATTTATTTTAACTGAACCTCCGGAGGTTTTGGAGGTTTGCCCATCATTAATTATTATATCGGCAGTGAAGCCACCTTGTATTCAAAATTAGGTTTAGTATGTTTAGCCAATGTTGCACTCTGAAAATTCTTTAGTGATTTATACTAAAGGGATATAGCATCTGATTCAAAAACCATAGTAAGCAATAAACAAATTACTGATTTCAGTAGACCCAGTCCAAAGATCATCATCCTTTATTTGGAAATCAGCTCAAAAGATATGCAACAACAAAGTCATACCAACAGAATAGTGGAGAGAGGTGTTCCCTAGAGGTCTTAGCACAGGACTGTGAGAGAAAGGTTTGTAGGATCAGGATCCAGGTACTTGAATGCAAGGTCTTACAATCTAAATAGGTAAAGAGATGGGACACAATAGCAGTAATGAAGTTAGCACATCTTGTAAGTTCCCAAATATTTGTTTAGAGTTTATTATTTTATTTCTTATCCTTATTTCTTTATTGGGAAATTATTAGTTATTATTGGTTTCTTGTGCTTGGTGCTGTGCCAACATAAAAGACCCTTTGGTACATATTCCATATGACACATTATTTATATAATCACATTTTCTTTTTCGTAGGGCACCTGCCTTACTCACAGCACAGAATGGATGTAAAAGGGGGCAAAATTAACATTGCAAAGGCAACTGTAAAATGGGCATTTCCAAACTTTCAAGTGCTTGACTTTGCACCCTGAATAATTTTTAACAGAGTTTTTGGTATGTAATATGTATAATGTGTGTTTATTACCTATATAATATACACACATTCTAAAAATATATTTTAAGTTTACTTAAAGCAGTGTCTGAGAGTGAGTACTCTTTTCAATTGAAATTAATCAGTAAGAGAGTCCTTCATCAGACTGGAACTGCCCGCTTCTTCATCAAGGCCATAACATCCATAAAGTAAGCTCAAAGGATCCACTCTTGACACTAACTTTATCACAGGGGCCTGTGTAACGTAATGGACAGAGCACTGAACTGGAGACCTGGAATCTATTCTCAACACTGCTAATGATTTGTTGTGTTACCTTGGGAAAGTCACTTCACTCCCCTGTGCTTCAATTTCCCTATATGTAATATGGAGATAATGATATTTAGCCTCCTGTTGCAAAGTGCTTTGAGACTGATGACAAGTGACACATATGAGCTGGGCTATTATTATATTAAAATCTGATCACTCAGATTTCATTTAAAAAGCAATCAAACAGCCTCAGGGACTTCTTGTAGTATTTGTCCCCTTCTATTACTGATATTTGTGTAAATAATTTTAAATAATATTCTCAGTGGATTTCCTTGCTGGCGCATAAACTAAACATGTTACAAGGTGAAATCCTGGTCCCACTGTAGTCAATGGGGTTTTTTACTATTAGTTTCAGTGGGGCCAGAATTTCACCCACAATGCCCAAGATAGAAAATGAAGATGCTTATAATAATTTCCTTAATAAAGGATAAAGGTCCCATGCAATCAGTCTATCATGTATACCACCAGCCACTAGGGTGACCAGACAGCAAGTGTAAAAAATTGGGACGGGGGTGGGGGGAAATTGGAGCCTAAAGAAAAAGCCCCCAAAATCGGGATTGCCCCTATAAAAATCAGGACATCTGGTCACCCTATCTGACAAAAAGAAAAGGAGTACTTGTGGCACCTTAGAGACTAACAAATTTATTAGAGCATAAGCTTTCGTGAGCTACAGCTCACTTCATCGGATGCATTTGGTGGAAAAAACAGCTCAAGTACTCCTTTTCTTTTTTACGAATACAAACTAACACAGCTGCTACTCTGAAACCTATCTGACAGTGGCTCATCCAAGTGGGTTCATTTCTTTTGAATCTTGTAATCTTTATATCCAAATACTTGGACGTATCACCCTATCTCATGAGACTAACTAGGAACTATACATTTAAGAAATAGACAGGAGGACTTAGCACTCCCTCAGCTTATCCATCAGTATAAAGATCTCTCAATGCTGAGAGGAATCCATAATGGCACACCTTTGTGCACTGTGGGATTGTCAGGCATGGATCTTATCATAGAATATCAGGGTTGGAAGAGACCTCAGGAGGTCATCTGGTTCAACCCCCTGCTTAAACAGGACCAATCCCAAATTTTTGTCCCAGATCCTTAATTGGCCCCCTCAAGGATTGAACTCACAACGCTGGGTTTAGCAGGCCAATGCTCAAACCACTGAGCTATCCCTCCCTCTGTACGTCATAAGGTGCAAAGAAATTCTTGTAGAGGAGTTTCCTGCCATGAGTTGGAGGCTAGCTGTTCTGCAGATCCAGATAGAAGTATAGCATTCACTTACCTGTGTTGTAGTCGATCAATTCTAGTTAGTGCTGTAGATTAGAATAGCAGGGCCTGATCTAAGTCTTAATAGAACTGCTCACTTCAACAAACATTTGGCTTGCAGCATCAAGCCTGTGGGTTATATTCGCTACAGTAAAATACAACCTATGTAACATATTAGTTTCCTACTGAGATGTTAATCTCTGTATGAGTCTACTATCCAGGTTACAGTATTATACAGTCATCTCTACATGAGTCTTCTGTAGAAATTAGGGTATTAAATAGTGATAGAGGAATCCATAAAATATTTCATGGCAATATTTTTCTAAGGTGCTTTTAATTTTCTATTTACATTGAAAGTAGAGCTCTGCAAATCTTAAGGCTGGAAAGCCACTCATGAAATCAAGTCCAGCCCCCTGCACTGAGGCAGGGCCAAGTAAACCTTGGATCACTTGATGATTGCCCTGTTTTGTTCTTTCCCTTTGAAGCATTTAGCACTGGTCACTGTCAGAAGGTTATTGGGCCAAATGGATCATTGGTCTGATCTAATATGGCCATTCTTATGTTCTTAGAAAAATCATTGACAGGTGTTTGTCCAACCTGTTCTTAAAAATCTCCTCTCAAGCTGCCTGCGGTGACTCAAGAGCATGAGTATTAACCTTGGGGTACACTGCTAGGAAGCAGGGCACAAACTCCAAACTGATTGTGTATTCTATACTTTGATTTCACCAAGCAATTATCAAGCATAACTCCTCAGGAGCTGTAACAGCCTAAACACGGAGTCACAGAAAGTCCCCTTGGGTACTCCAATCTATCTTGCCACTCAGGTGAGCTAACCTTTATGATAGATGCTGCCTTACACCAAGAATCACAGCAATATTCAGGTTACTCCCAGTCCCAAAGGATAAGTCACTTACCACAGGTCAATTACACCTTAGATCCCATACCAAAGACAATGCCTGTAGCCAATCCTATAATAAACTATATACAGATTTATTTACAGAAAGAGGAAACAAATGTTATTTACAAGGTTAAAGCAGGTAATCAGATTCACAAATGAGTTACAATCTTAAGTTTCAAAAAGGAATAGAAGAAGCTTCTATAAAAAAGCAAGCTCTATATGTCCTTTTGGGCTAACCCAGGCTAAGCAACTGGGGAATCTCTTGCTTATGACTAGAAAACTGTGCCCCCCCTGCCCCCCTCAGAGTCCAAACAGCACAGAGATACAGTTCTTTCTTGTTAGGGGGTTTTATCCCCCTCTGCTTTTGTACTGTGAGCTGCAAAGTCAGCTTATAGGAGGAATCCACTTCCATGACTCCTCTTCACAGTTGTGGGGGGGAATGTCTTCTGTCCTCTTTATGATCCCACACCAGGCTTTGGTGTTGATGAACCTTTCCTGTTGGGCAGGATGTAACACCTTCTGTTGGAGATTAGCATTTCACACTAGCTAATGTGTCTCTCCTATCTGATGTTTTACACTGTGACAGTCTTACCATACAACTGTGCAAACATTACCTTACAATAAGGTATACAGATGTTATAAGTAAGATTAATGCAGCAAGTCATGAGCATTCAATAAACACTAAACACATTATTATAGTTCTAATACTTATTTTAACAATAATAGCACATAGGTGAGCCAGACTGACTCCGACGATATATTTTTCAGTGTTCTACTGAGACTGGGGACTTTGGCATGAGCTGCCTCCTGGCCAGTATCACACTACCAGTATTGGGGCTTCCACAACCTCCCTTGGAACCTTGCTCCAGACCTTACCTACCCTTATAGTTAGAAAGGTTTTTTTTTTTTTATATCTAACCTAAATCTCCCTTGCTGTAGATTAAGCCCATTGCTTCTTGTCCTACCTTCAGTGGAGATCAATTGATCACAGTCCTCTTTATAACAGCCCTTAACAAATTTGAAGACTATTATCAGGTCCCCCTCATACTCTTTTCTCAAGATTAAAGATTAAACAACAGATTTTTAACTTTTCTTCATAGGTCAGATTTTCTAAAACTTTTATTATTTTGTTGCTTTCCTCTGAACACTTTCCAGTTTATCCACATCTTTCCTACCATGTGCTGCCCAGACACAGTACTCTAGCTGAGACTTCACCAGTGTTGAATAGAGTAGGACAATTACCTCCCTGTCTTACATAAAACATGCCTGTTAATACACCCCAGAATGAAATAAGCGTTTTTGCAATTGCATCACATTGATGACTCATATTCAGTTGTGAACTCCTATAACCCTCAGATCCTTTTCAGCAGTGCTACTTGTTAACCAATTCTCCATTTTGTAGTTGTGCATTTGAATTTTTTTATACTTATGTGCAAAGTACATCACATATTTTTATTGAATTTTATCTTGTTGATTTCAGACCAATTCTTCAATTTGCCGAGATCATTTTGAATTCTAATGTTGTGCTCCAAACTGCTTGCCACTCCTCAGGTTGGTGTCATCTGCAAAATTTTATAAGCATACTCTCCACTCCATTATCCAAGTCATTAATAAAAATATGGACTTGTACCAGACCCAGAACAAACACCTGCAGGATCCCACTAGCTATGCCCTCCCAGTCTGGCAGTGAACCATTGATAGCTGCTCTTTGAATATGTTCTTTCAACCAGTTGTGCACCCACCTTTGTAATTTCATTTAGGCCACATTTCCCTAGTTTTCTTATGAGAATATAATGTGAGACTGTGTGAAATACCTTCCTAAATTCAAGTCAATTTGATACCAACAATTTTTGGTATTTTTGGCAAATCAAAAGTGTTGGAAAAAATTCATTTTGGGCATTTTTATCCTTTTTTAATAAAAGGCAAGGAAATGAAGGACTAGATTCCCAAAACTGAAATGGAGGGAATGCCTGCCCTCTCATACCCAATAGCCCAGTGGTTAGAGCATTCACTTGTGATGAACTGAACTGTGGTGTAAGAGACCTAGATTCAAATTTCCACTTTGGAGCAAGGACTTCAACCTAGCTATCCCACACCAATGCCTTAACTACCAAGTTATAATTTATTCTGGGGTGAATTGCTGTCAATCTCATCTGTTCAAGATAAAAAGTACAACTTCATTTAATACAATCATTAGAGCAGGGACTTGGGTCTCCCACCACCCGTGACCTATGGCTCAGTGACCACTCAAGTCATTTATATAAAGTGGAACAGCTTCAGCAGGAGAGACTGAGAATGCCCTAAGTACCTGGCTGTTCTGGGTAGGCCCCTCACCTAGAGGGGGAGACCTGGGTTTGAATCCCTGCTCCAGAGCAGGGACTTCAACTGAAGTCATACCCCTTTCAGATGAATACCCTAACCACTGGACTATTGGATAACGGTGTGGGAGGAGGGTTCTCTCCTCTTCAGTTTTGTGAATGGTGCCTATTTAAAACCCTTTGTGAATCTAGCTTGAAAGATGGGAGGATTTAGTTTTGACTGAAACATTTTGCCAAAATCAGCACAAAATCATGAAATCTGTCAGTTGCTCTGAATATGCACTTTCAGTGAAAAATAGTTTTGGATGAAAAATTTCACCTGGCTCTAATGGAAAGAAATGTAATGTTTTCTGGGATTACGATCTCCATGTTGTGTTATACTCTTTGTATTACACTTCAGTCTCCTATGATGATTGCCATCTCTGAAGGGGCCTTCTATATGTGTTTGTCTTCTGCAGAACAGGAGTATGGCAATTAATGTCTTCTGCAGTGATTGTAATCTCTGTAACATTCAGTTATGTATATCAGATTGCAGTAGCACACATTCTGTTCAGAGTCACTGATGCATATGCAGTTCTCTGCTGTAGCTGCTGTCACATAACCAGTCATTTTGCAATGAAACCTATAATAAATTTCTTTTTCAACTAAATTTTGTCAAAACTGGTACCTAGATACTCGGATTGGTTTTTATATAATTACCCAAGATTCAGAAAACTAGCCTATGTTCTATAGTAGTTCTCATGTAGGACGAAGTCCATGAGAAGTGTGAACAGGTGAAAATCAGACCATATTTTAGTATAGCTTCTCAAGCCTTTAGACACATTTTTTTAAAATAAAATGGATGTTACACTTACAATGATCCACAGTTCAAACTGGGCTTGGCTGATTTACTTTGAACCATCTAATACACATCTCTCCTGGCTTCTGTGGAAATGAGAGAGTATTCAGGACAAATGGTGGTTTTATTGGTTTTTATGCAAAGATGTGGAAGGGATTTGTTCTCCCTCCCCCTCTAGATGGAATGTTTAAAATAAGGCTTAGAATGGACAAACTCCATACAAATCATTAATAAAGGAATGAGAGAGGTCCTCCATTATTGAACCTGAACCTACATCTCTGACCTATCGCCTGCCACATTTCCTTCCTGCCCCTCCATTCCATAAAAGCCTACCTCAACACTCCTCTTCATTTTCTTCTCCACTTTCTGCTTCTGTGGCTTCTTCCATGCTCCCTCCTGTGCAAGGAACCTCCTTCCTTAAACTTGACTACCAGGCTATCATTCAGTCATTCCAAAGACCTATTTCTGCTGCCTCACCTACAAAAAATGAGTTAGTTAAAAATAGCCACATACTTTAACTTAAAAAACACCAAGATGTGTTCAGGCATTAGGTGAGTAAACCCATGATCCTGTTATCGTAACCCTTACACAGTGTATTGTCATGTCTGCAATTACTTTGTATATACTTTGGGGCACAAATTCACTGTTCTTGTGCCTTTTGGGTGAAAAAAAATAAGGATGGTTAGAGGAAAACTAAGAGAGCCATAGGCAAGAGGAGAATGAAAATAGGGAAAGGCAAAGCACCCTCTCACTTCTTGCTCCCTTTCCTTTCCAAACAGTTATCTTTGTTTTTGTTTAATAGAGTAAAAAAATCTTGCAAAAGCTTTTGTTGTTGTTGCTGCTGCTGCCGCCTGGCACCCTGCAAAGCCAATATGGCTCTCCGAGGCAGCACAGCCTCTACCCAGAACCTTTAATGGCTGCGGAGTTTGGATGGGTGGGGCAGCTACAGAATTTGGCAGCACTGGTTGCAGCAGCAACTTTCAAAATATGAATGCAGCAAACATCTGTACTAGTTTCTGGAACAGTCTGAGGAAGTGTATTAGTATACCAGGTAAAGAAGCATAGTTGCTGTGCAATTCCTTAATCTAGGCCATTACCTCCTGTCTCGCTCATTCCCACTGTATTTTTCTAGCTCCTGGCACGCAGATTTTATTTAATTTTTTGCAATCCTTCAATTAACTTTGCCCATTGTGTTGGCTTTGAACTTTAGAACATAGAATCATAAGACAGGAAGGGACCGCGTGACCTACTCCCCAGGACCAAGCCTTATCTAAACCATCCCTGACAGGATTGAAAACATGGCAAGTTTTAATGTATCAGTGGATGAAACAGAAAGCAGTACTATTACACACACAGTAGTACCACTACAAAGCTCCATAATAGTACCCATATAGATACGGTGACAAAGTTTCTGCTCTATCTTGGTGGGTCTTGCGCTTATTGGCAGATATACTCACCTTGGAGCTTCACAGCAGCCCTCAGCTTGACCATTTTCCTAAACCGACAGTCCAGGTCAACTCCTCCTGCGTCTGACCAAGAGTTGGGAGGATTTGCAAGAAACCTGGGCCTGCTCTCTACTCCGGGTTCCAGCCCAGGGCCCTGTGAAATGCAGCGGTCTAGAGTGCCTCCTGTAACAGCAGTGCAACAGCTATAACTCCCTGGGCTACTTCCCCATGACCTCCTCCCAACACCTTCTTTATCCTCACCATAGGACCTTCCTCCTGATGTCTTGTATCTGGTGTCTTGTATAATGCTTGTACACCTTAGTCCGCCAACAATCTGCACCCGCAAGTGCCTCTTGCTTCTAGCTCCTCCCATGCACACCACAAACTTAAGTGAGCTCCTTTTTAAAACCCAGATGCCCTGATTAGCCTGCTTTAATTTATTTATAATTTATTCTAGCAGCTTCTTGATTGGCTGCAGGTGTTCTAATCAGCCTGTCTTAATTGTCTCCAGAAGGTTCCTGATTGTTCTGGAACTTTCCCTGTTCCCTTACCCAGGGAAAAGGGACTTGCTTCATCTAGGACCAAGAGCTCTTCCTCTGATTGCTCTCCTGAAGCCCTCTGGCCTGGAGGGAGAGGGTAGCTGCTGCTGCTGCTGCTGCTGCTACTAGGCCCTGGGCTCTCCTTGCTGCTGTTCCTATTCCAGCTGCTCCCCTGGCTAGGCCAGATACCACCCCCCCTTCTCTGCTACCTGGTTGCTGGCCAGCTGCTGGACCCCTGACCCTTGGGTGCTGCTACTGCTCCAACTGCAGCCCCTTGGGAGGGGCTGCTGGCCTACTCCCCAGAAGGGGGGAGTGAGGGACCCCAGCCTTTGCTGCTGTGAACGCCACCGCCGCCACCTCAGAGGGGTCCTTTCTGCCTGCCTGGACCACCACCAGGAGTTCCTGGAGATACTGCTGCTACGGAGTCTGCTGCCTGGAGCTGCTGAAGCCCCGAGGAGGAGAAGAAGAGGACCATCTGCCAGTGGGGGAGCACCTAGAGACTTTGCAGACCACCATGGAGGGGGCCTTAAGACTGAGTAATTTTCAAACTGTGCTCTTGTGGTGGGGGTCTTGACTGTGTTTCTAGGGTCACCACAGGGGGTGTGGTGTGGAGCTGTCCCTCGATCCATCTGTGTGCCCCCCCAACCCCCACCAGTACCACCATTGCTGCCCCCTCCATCACCCCCACTGGCTGTATACCATCTGCCTCAGCTCCTGCCCCTGGGACTCTGCTGCTTGCTTGGCCTGCCGTGCCCTTTCACCCCCTTTTGGGCCTGAAGCAGCAGCCAGCCCAAACTGACTCTCTGCAAGCGCACGTAGGTGCACGCGTCCCCCCCCATCCCCCTGGACTGGACCCCCTTAGTGAGCCCCAGCTTTGTCCCCTGTTACCTGCCCCATTTTGCCCCTTTCAGCCTTTTTGCCCTCCCCTTTACCCCAGCACTCGCTGGCTTCAGTTTTGTTTTGCCTGCCCTGCCCTTTTCCTTCTGCAGCTTTTGTTTGTTTGCCCTGCCCTGGCCTCTGCAGCTAGCTCCTCGGTTCCCCGTCCTGCCTCCGGCCTGGTTCTCCCACCTCCCCACGTGGCAGCCCTTCCCTGATTGGCCCCTTACCCAGTGCACCCATGCCCCCGCCCATGCGCTTGTGCTCTTCCCCTGTTTGAGTTTGCCCCCATTTCACTGCACCCCCATAACGTTCTTCTTACCCCCCTCCCCTAGTGCATCTAGAGGAGCCGGATTTCTACTGAGTCGATGACTGTCCCCTACAAGCCCTTGATACCCCCCCGTCCGGTCCCACCTTTTTTGGCACCCTCCTCCTCTGCCTGCAGCCTAGCAGGGAGGAGTGGTCGACCTGCCCCCCTCCCCTCCTCTCTCTGGTGTTTTCCCCTCCCTCCCTGCTTCTTATGGCGGGGACCACGATGGGTGGGGCCCCTCCAGCAGCCCCAGACACCCTTCCCCCCATGCCCCTCCGTCACCACCCCAAGCCTCTACCTTACCTGCCGCTGCCAAACCACCTGCCCCCATTGTGGCGCCGGCAGCGGCGGGCACCAGGGTGACCTCCGCTGCTGCCATGCCTCTCGCCCCCTTGGATTCTGGGGAAGCCCCCCCAGCCAGTGGGAAGGGCCAGTGGAAGAAGAAGGGGAAGGGCCCTGCCAAAAAGACCAGGCCCTCCATGGTAGGGACTGCCCCCACTGCCGTGGCCCCGCCACTGGCCGCGGCGTCCCTACCCGCTACTCCCTCCACCAGCTCTGCGGGTGTCCCTCCCTCGGCCTCCAGGGCGTACGCCCAGGTGGCGGCAGCCTCCCCGCCTGCCGCTACATCATCTCTCCCACCCACCGCCTTCACTACCATCTATAGCGGCCAGGGCCCCTTTCCCATCATGACCAGTAAGCACAGTTGCCTCCTGGTGCCCACCTCGCCCCAAGTGGAGACCTATGTGTGGGCGTTGGCGAGAGTGGTGGGGCCCACGGTCATTGTGGCGGCCTCCAAAATGTACGGGAAGGTCGTCGTCTTTTTAGCATCGGAGGCCGCCACCCAGGAGGCGGTGGAGAAGGCAGTGGGGGGCGTGTTCATCCCCCTGGAGCCGCTGGATAACCTGGGCGTCCTCCTCGTCCTGACCTCAGTCCCTCCCTTTCTTCCCAAAGCCCCTTTCTGTCCTGAGCCCTCTCTCACTGGGCTTCAAGGACCCCACCCTCCGTCACATCCTCTTGTTCTGCCGGCAAGTGCAGCTTCAACTGCCGCTGGTGGCACGTGACGGAGAGGCGCTTGAGGGGTCCTTTTTGGTCCCCTACCAGGGGGCCCATTACCGGGTGCACTATTCCACTGGGGAGGCCCAGTGCTACCTCTGCCGGGCGATGGGGCACGTCCGGACGGACTGCCCCTTGGCTCGGCAAGGAGAGGCATCCGGGACCCCAGAGCCCCGGCGGGGTGCCGGCCCTGTCATCGCCGGTGCCCCTGGTTGCCCGGCACCTGGAGCCCCCCTCCTCCCACTCAGTCCACCACTGCTCCCGTTCGGGCACAAGGGGTGCTCCCCCCAGTGCACCCAGACGAGCGGGAGAGCCCCGCCTCTGCTGCCTGCAGTCCAGCGGGGCATCTAGAGGAGGGTGCTGCAGGGATACCACCGAGTGTGGGAGAGGGCCTGCCCCATGGGGATTCTTCCCTCCCTCATGCCGCTCCACCGCAGCCTCTCACAGTCCCTGAGTCATCGCCCCTGCCTCCCGACCCGACCCCTGTTAGCCGGCCCCCTGATGATGCCATGGAGGACTGGGCCCTTGTCCAGGGGAAGCGGGGCAAGCGGAAGGCTCGAGCTCCGCTCCCTTCCACCGATGCGGAAGCTCCCCGGAAGACCAAAAAAGAGGGCACTGAAGCCGAGCCCTCTGCTTTGCCCATGGGCGCGTACCATCCCCCAGTGCCGGCTGGGGAGGGCGTCGCAGCACGGGAGGGCAGTACTGTCCCTCCATTGGAGCCCCTTCAAGGCCCCCAATGGAGCCCCTCCTGCCCCATTACCATCCGGAGCCCCTGAGAGCCCCGAGGTGAGCGTCACTTCGGGCATTGGTGGGGAGACCTCCGGGGTGGTGGAAGGGGATCTCCCCTCCATCTACGAGGAGATCGAGGCCCTGGGTCTGACCCCGGTCACCCAGGGGGAGGACGACCCTCTGCCAGCAGGCCTCGATCTGAGCGACCTCACCCTGGCCCCCCCTTCACCATGTTCCTCCTCCCTAACTGCTGCTTCTGCTCCCGCCTCCGAAGGTTGCCTGGGCTCCTCCATCTGCCCAGCCACGGGTGGCACCTTGCTGTCGGCCGCTGAGCCCGTTGAGGCAACGGCCAGAGCCGTGCGGCTGGGACCCGGCCCCACGGGCTGTCCCTTGTGGTCGAGGGGCAACCGACCTCCTTCCCATGCGGGGACCCCCCTGGAGATGCTGTGGCTACTCCGCCAGCCGTGGTGCCAGAGCCCAGCATCGTGGAGGGCCCCATTCCCACCCCCCAGTCCCTTGAGCTCCACCAAGGGGGGGGCAATCTCCAGCTGCGCGGCTCCTGAAGCCGAGGATCCTGCCTTTGCCCCTCATCCCGACTCTGCTTCCAACCCCTGTCCTGCTCCTACTCTGAATCCCTGCCCTGCCCTTGTTGTCAACCCTGTCCCTGTCCCCTCCACCTCCCGTGGTATCATTCCCGCCCCTGGGGCCACCACCTCCTCACCCCCGGAGGATAGTCCCCAAGAAGCGGCCTCTGTATTTCCCAGTCCCAACTCACCAGGGTCTGCAATCTTCCCTCCGCCGGCCCCAATTGAGCTGGGGTTTGAGGGGGGGCCATGTGGTGCCAGCCCATCGGGCACCATGTCGGTGGTCCGCCCGTCTCGGCGGTCCCTCCAGAGCAAAGCCGGGGGCTAGTGACCCCGGCTCCCCATATGCTGCGAGAGAAGCTGCCGGAGTTCCTCGAGGACGTTCGTGGCTCCCGTAATAAGGTGCAGCTCGCTCTCCAGTGATGGGGGGATTTCCATCTTATCCTCCGGGACGCGAGGGCCCTCCTGGGGGAGGGCAAAAGGACTGGGAAGCAGGGTGCTGCGGCCTACCGGCAGGTTCGCATCTTCCCTGACTCCTTACTCACCTACGGGGTAGGTCATGGATGTTGCGTGGCCCATTGGGAGCCGCGAGTGTCCCTGCCGGCGAGGATCCCCCCCAGCCCTCCTTATGACACGTCTTACCATCACAGCGTTGAACACCTGTGGCTGTAGGATGGGTCTCCACAGGTCCCAGGTGCTCCCCTTCCTTTGGGAGGGGAGGTACTTTGTGGTTTTCCTGAAGGCGACCCATACGGTTCCGGCCGCCGAAGACAGCTGGCGGCTGGATTGGGGGGACAGGGTCTACTTTAGCCATCTCACAGCTTGTACGGCTGGAGTGGCGACCCTGTTCTCCCCCGATCTATGGCCCGAGGTGCTGGGGGTCGCCGAGGCTGTGCCAGGCTGCCTGCTGCACCTCCGGGTCCGTATGGAGGGGCTCGTGGTTAATCTTGTCAACGTCTATGCCCCGACATCGGGCCCGGAGCGGCTGCATTTCTTTCAGCAGGCATCTGCATTCCTCGGCACCTTGGATCCTCGCGAGTGCCTGGTGCTGGGCGGGGACTTTAATACGACCCTCAAGGAGCGGGACCACTCGGGGACTGAGCAGTGCCTGGCTGCCACGGATGTCCTCCAGGGGATAGTCGACCAGCACTCCCTGGTGGACGTCTGGCGTGACCACCACCTGGACAACATCTCGACGTTCACCTTTGTCCGGGTGGAGGTCCATCGGTTGTGCCACTCCCGGTTGGACTGCATCTACTTATCTCGTTTCCACCTTTCACGGGCCCACTCCTCCAGCATTCAGCTGGCCCCGTTCTCCGATCACCACCTAGCCACCGTGACGGTCTCTCTCTGCGCGGAGAGGCCGGGGCCGGCCTATTGGCACTTTAACAACAGTTTGTTGGAGGACGTTGGCTTCGTGGCGTCCTTCCTGGAGTTCTTGCTGGCCTGGCGAGGGCAGCGGCGTGCCTTTCCCTCAGCGCAGCGGTGGTGAGACCTGGGGAAGCTGCGCGCCCGGCTCTTCTGCTGTGACTACACATGGGGCGCCAACTGACGGAGGGATGCGGCGATAGGGCAGTTGGAATGGGAGGTCTTAGAGCTGGAGAGGTGTCTGGCTGCCAGCCCCGAGGATCCATCCCTCTGCGGGGTGTGCCGGGAGAAGCGGGAGGAGCTCTGGGCCCTCGAGGACCACCGGGCCCGGGGTGCCTTTGTTCGATCCCACATCCGCCTGGGAGATGGATTGCGGCTCCCACTTCTTCTACGCCCTGGAGAAAAAGAGGGGGGGCTAAGAAGCATGTCACCTGCCTCCTCGGGGAGGATGGCACCCCCCTCATGGATCCGGCAGAGATGTGCAGGAGGGCCAGGGCCTTTTATGCACGCCTTCTCTCCCCGGATCCAACCGATCCTAAGGCTTGCAGAGTGCTCTGGGATGGACTCCCGATGGTCAGTGTGGGTGACCGAGACTGGCTAGAGCTGCCTCTCACTCTGGCCGAGTTCTCGGAAGCCCTCCGCTGCATGCCCACTAATAAATCTCTGGGCATGGATGGGCTGACTGGAGTTCTACCGTGTGTTCTGGGACGTCCTCAGCCCAGACCTAGTCACTGTCTGGGCTGAGTCTTTGCAGAGCGGGGTCCTCCCTCTTTCCTGCAGGCGAGCTGTGCTCGCCTTATTGCCGAAGAAGAAGGACCTCCGCGATTTACGGAATTGGCGTCCTGTCTCGCTCCTCAGCACGGACTACAAGGTCGTAGAGAAAGCAATCTCGCTGCAGCTAGGGTCCATGCTGGCGGACGTGGTCCACCCAGACCAGACCTACACCGTCCCGGGCCGCAGCATCTTCGACAACCTATATCTGGTTCGGGACCTTTTGGAACTCGGGTGTAGGGATGGTCTGTTCGCCCTTCTGTCCCTGGATCAGGAGAAGACGTTCGACAGGGGGGATCACGGGTATCTCCTGAGCACTCTGCGAGCGTTTGGCTTCGGACCCCAGTTTGTGGGTTTTCTCCAGGAGCTGTACGCTTCCGCAGAGTGTCCAGTAAGGCTCAACTGGACCCGGACCGAACCAGTCAACTTCGGGCAAGGAGTACGGCAGGGGTGCCCCCTCTCAGGCCAGCTGTACGCTCTGGCGATCGAGCCCTTCCTCTGTCTCCTCCGTAGGAGGTTGACGGGGTTAGCGCTGCGGAAGCCGGAGCTGCGGCTGGTCCTGTCGGCGTACGCCAACAATGTGCTCCTCGTGGTCCAGGACCCGGGCGACCTGGCACGGGTGGAGGCTTGCCAGGCTGTTTACTCAGCAGCCTCCTCCGCCCGGGTCAACTGGGTCAAGAGCTCTGGCTTGGTAGTAGGGGACTGGCGGCAGGCGAGCTCCCTCCCACTCACGCTTCAGGCCATCCAGTGGAGCGTGGGTCTGCTGCTCTATCTGGGTGTTTATCTTTCTGCCATGCATCCCTCTCCACCAGAGAATTGGCACGGTTTAGAGGGCAGGGTGGTAGAGTGGCTCCGGAGATGGACAGGACTACTCTGGTGTCTCTCCCTTCGAGGGAGGGCACTGGTGCTTAATCAAGTAGTCCTGTCCATGCTCTGGTACCGGCTCAACACCCTGGTCCCGGCCCCGGGTTTCCTGGCCAACCTCCGGACATCGATTCTGGAGTTCTTTTGGTCAGGACTGCACTGGGTCTCTGCAGGGGTTCTCAATCTACCCCTGGAGGAGGGAGGGCAGGGCCTGAAGTGTTTTCGCACTCAGGTCCGTGTCTTCCGCCTCCAGGCCCTGCAGAGGCTCCTTTATGGTGCAGGTAGTCCGGCGTGGAGCGTATTGGTGCACGCCTTCCTGCGCCGCTTCCGGGGGCTCCGATAGGACCGAGAGCTCCCTTATCTCCATCCGAGAGGTCTTCCGCGAGACCTCTCCAGGCTGCCGGTCTTCTACCAGGACCTCCTCCGGACCTGGAAACTGTTCGCAGTGACCAGGTCCGTGGCGGCCTCCGTGGGGGAAGATCTCCTCGCAGAGACCCTGCTACACAACCCCCAGCTTCGTGTGCAGGTGGCGGAGGTCCCGCTCGGTGCGCCAGAGGTTGGTCCTGTCAGAGGTCACAAGATCGGAGACCTCCTGGACTATACCGGGGAGACTGGCTGGATCCCCTAACCTTCGCTCAGCGCAGTGGGCTTTTCCAGACCTTGTACTCCCCGATGCATACTTCAGAGGTAAGGCCGCTTTGCCGCCCGCTGCTCGGTTTATCTCGACCGGGTCCTGCACGAGGGCACGCCCCGCCCACCCACTACCCCAGGCCCGCCGGACCTTTTAATTGGGCCCCGCCCCCGGGGGCCCAACCGATCCCTTCACCCCGTCACGAGAAGCCCGCCTGCACAGATGCAGCCGGTCTTGTTTCAAACCGCGCCAAGAAAACATCTCTACACGCTCGTGCTCCACACCCTTCACGCCCGCACCCTCGTGTCCCGCCCCGATACAAAATGGCGGGACCATCCTGCCACCTTTGGAGGGTGCAGAGCCCCGTGGGGCGCCTATATTCCATCTTAGTCCAAAAGCCGCCGGGGATGTCAGTTGGCGGCTCCTTCACGGAGCCGTGAGCACGGGCGTGTACTTGGCGCGGTTCACCACAATCCCAGACACCTGCCCCTTTGCGGCGTGAGGGATACCCTGGCACATGTCTACCTGGTAGTGTGCCAGGCTGCAGGCCCCTATTCCGGCTCCTCACCAATATCTTATTACGTTTTTGGGTTGCACTTCTCCCTCACCTTCTCATTTATGCACTCCCTATCCGTGCCCCACAAAGTCCCGGGATCTCCTGGTCAACCTCCTCCCTGGCCCTAGCTATAAATGGCCATCTACAAAACAGAGTGAGGAGGTTGGCCGATGGAGTCTCCTGTGACTGTGGGGCCTATTTCCGATCCTCTGTCCATTCACGCCTCTGGGCAGAGTTCCTCTGGGCGGCGTCCGCTGACTCCCTTGACACCTTCGAGGAGCAGTGGGCGCTGTCCGGGGTTCTCTGCTCGGTGTCCCCATCCAGTTCCCTTCGTTTGACCCTTTAACCGCACCCCTGTCCCCGTTGTTCATTAGTTGTCCCCTGTAACTATTTGGTTTTCCAGGTCCTGTGGACCCCCCTTTTAGGCTGGGGGGGATCCTTTAGCAGTGGACAGGCTTCGCATGCCCACTTCCTGGATCCCAATATGGCTGTTGCTATTCCAGCTGCTCCCCTGGCTAGGCCAGATACCACCCCGCTTCTCTGCTACCTGGTTGCTGGCCAGCTGCTGGACCCCCAACCCTTTTGTTCTGCTACTACTCCAACTGCAGCCCCTTGGGGGGGGGTGCTGGCCTACTCCCCGGAGGGCGGGGAGTGAGGGATCCCAGCCCCAGCTGTTGCTGCTGTGGACACCATCAACACCACCACCACCACCTGAGAGGGGTCCTTCCTGCCTTCCTGGACCACCACCTGGAGTTCCTGGAGCTGCTGCTGTGGAGTCTCCCCCTGGAGCTGCTGAAGCCCCGAGAAGGAGAAGAAGAGGACCATCTACCAGTGGGGGAGCACCTAGAGACTTTGCCGACCACCATGGAGGGGGCCTTAAAACTGAGTAACTTTCAAACTGTGCTCTTGTGGTGGGGGTCTTGACCGTGTTTCCAGGGACACGGGGTGTGGTGTGGAGCTGTCCCCCGATCAATCTTTGTCCCCCCAAACCCCCACCTACTACTACCACCACTGCTGCCCCCTCCACCACCCCCGCTGGCTGTATACCATCTGCCTCAGCTCCTGCCTCTGGACTCGTCTGCTTGCTTGGCTTACCATGCCCTGATTCTACCCTTTGGCCCAGAAGCATCAACCACCCTAAACAGACTTTGCGCAAGCGCACGTGGATGCACGTACCTCTGCCCCCCGGACTGCCTATCTCAAAGCTTTGCCCTTGCAACCTGCCCCATTTGCCCTTTCAAGCTTTTGCCCCCCTTATGACCCATCCCCCTTACTAGTGTCAGTTTGTTTGCCTGCCCTGCCCTTTTTCCCTCTGCAGCCTTTGTTTGTTTGGCCCTGCACCAGCCTCTGAAGGTAGCCCATTGGTTTCCCTGCCCTAACTCCAGCCCACTTAGCCCCTTGCTCTGTACGCCATCCGCTTGTGCCCCTCCCCATTTTCATTTCAACCCTCTTCACTGCACCCCCAATGCTGTTGTATCCCCCCCTCCTCTAGTGCAGGTAGAGGAACCGGAATTCCATCCTGTGTCAGCGACTGACCCCAACCCCTGATTGCCCCCATGTCCAGCCCACCCCTTTTGGCGCCCTCCTCCCGTGCCTGCAGCCTAGCAGAGAGGAGTGGTTGACCCAATTCCCCTTCTTCTTCTGGTATCTCCCCTTCCCTCCCTGCTCATGATGGCAGGGGATGAGATGAGTGGAGCCCCTTCAGCAGTCCCAGCTACCCCTCCCCCACCTGCCGCTCCGTCACCCCCCGCCCAAACCTCTACCTCCACCGCCGAACCATCTGCCACCACCCCCGCTGGGGTGCCAGCAGCGACGAGCACCAGGATGACCTCCGTTGTTGCCACATCCTTCCCCCCCTCAGATTCGGGGGAGTCCCCCCAGCCGGCGAGAAGGGCCAGGGGAAAGAAGGGGAAGGGCCCCGCTAAAAAGACCCAGGGCCCTCCATGGCAGGGTCTGCCCCCCAATGCCCCGACCCCATCTCCAGCTGGGGCGCCCCTCCCCGCTGTTCCCTCCACCAGCTCTGCAGGTGTCCCTCCCATGGCCCCCAGAGCATACGCCCAGGTGGCGGCAGCCCCCCCCGCCTGCCGCTACGTCATCTCTCCTGCCCACCACCTCCACTACCATCTATAGCGGCCAGGGCCCCTTTCCCACCATGACCAGGAAGCATGGCGTCCGTTGCCTCCTGGTGCCCGCATCGCCCCACGTGGAGACCTATGTGCGGGTGTTGGCGAGGGTGGTGGGGCCCACGGCCATTGTGGCGGCCTCCAAAATGTATGGCAAGGTTGTCTTCTTCTTAACATCGGATGCCGCCGCCCAGGAGGCGGTGGAGAAGGGCCTGTTGGTAGGGGGCGTTTTTGTCCCCCTAGAGCCGCTAGAGGACCTGGGCGTCCACCTGGTCCTGACCTCCGTCCCTCCCTTTCTCCCTAATGCTGCCCTGTTACCCGCCCTTTCTACCTTGGGGAAGCCCATCTCTGTCATCAGCCCTCTCCCGTTGGGCTGCAAAGACCCCGCCCTCCGTCACGTCCTCTCGTTCCGCCGGCAAGTGCAGCTTCAACTGCCGCCGGCGGCGCGTGACGGAGAGGCGCTGGAGGGGTCCTTCCTAGTCCCCTACGAGGGGGCCCGTTACCGGGTGCATTACTCCACAGGAGAGGCCCGGTGCTACCTCTGCCGGGCGATGGGGCACGTCCGGAGGGACTGCCCCCTGGCCCGGGAAGGAGGGGCATCCAGGACCCCCGAGCCCCGGTAGGGCACCGGCCCCGTCATCGCCAACGCCTCTGGCTGCGCGGCACCCGAAACCACCCCTCCTCCTTCCCAGTCCACCATTGCTCCCGCTCGGGCCCAAGGGGCACCTCCCCCACTATGCCCAGACGAGCGGGAGAACCCCGCTCCCGCTGTTTGCAATCTGGCGGGGCCTGTGGAGGAGGTTGCGTCAGGGACAGCGCCAAGCATAGGAGAGGGCCCGCCCCAAGGGGAATCTTCCCTCCCTTGTGATGCCCCACCGTTACCCCCTCGAGTCCCTGAGCCATCGCCTCTGCCCCCTGACACAATCCCTGCTAGCCAGCCCCCAGATGATGCCATGGAGGGCTGGGCCCTAGTCCAGGGGAAGCGGGGCAAGCGGAAGGCTCGAGCTCCGCTCCTCCCATCTGACGCGGAGGCCCCCCGGAAGACCAGGAAGGGGGGCACCAATGCCGAGCCTTCCGCTCTACCAACGGGTGTGCTCCATCCGCCAGAGCCGGCTGGGGAAGACGTGGCAGCACTGGAAGGCGGTATCTCCCCTCCATGGGAGTCCCTCCCCTCCAAGACCCCCGAGTCACCATCTGAAACCCCAGTGTGCCCTGAAGCAACTGTCGCATCAGGTGCCGGCGGGGAGAATCCTGGGGTAGCGGAAAACAATTTCCCATCTATATATGAGGAGATCGAGGCCCTGGGTCTGACCCCGGTCACCCAGGGGGAGGATGATCCTATGCCAGCGGGCCTCGATCTGGGCGACTTCACTCCATCCCCCCTTTCCCCATGCTCCCTCCCCCTAACCGTTGCTTCTGCTCCCACCTCCGAGGAGCCCCTGGACTCCTCCATCAACCCGGCTGCAGAAGGCACCCTGCTGAGAGCCGCCGAGCCTGTTGAGGCGACGGCCATGCCACGGCGGCTGGAACCTGAGCCACCAGGGCATCCCTCGCTGGTGAGGAGCTTCGACCTCCTTCCCGGGAGAGGACCCTACAGAAGAAAGTCCACCCTCCTGATGCCGTGGCTGCCAAATCCACCAGAGAGCTTGCGCCGACATCAGTGAGAGCCCCTCTCCCAACCTCAGACTCTCACCTCTACCCCTGCCCCTGCCCTTATCCCGCCCACCTCCCGAGATATTATTGCCACCCCTGGGGCTGTCTCCTTCCCCTTTCCAATAGATGACCCCCAGGGAGTGGCCTTTGTGTTTACTCATCCCGACCCACCAGGGGCTCCGACGATGTGCTCCTCGTGGTCCAGGACCCGGGCGACCTGCCACAGGTGGAGGCTTGCCAGGTCGTTTACTCGGCAGCCTCCTCCGCCCGGGTTAACTGAGTCAAGAGCTCTGGCTTGATGGTAGGGGACTGGTGGCAGGCTAGCTCCCTCCCACCCACACCTCAGGCCATCCAGTGGAGCACCTTTCTGCTACGCATCCCTCTCCGCCAGAGAACTGGCAGAATTTAGAGGGTGGGATGACAGAACGGCTCCGGAAATGGACAGGACTACTCCAGTGCCTCTCCCTTCAAGGAAGAGCACTGGTGCTTAATCAACTAGTCCTGTCCATGCTCTGGTACTGGCTCAATACCCTGGTCCCGGCCCCGGGTTTCCTGGCCAACCTCCGGACATCGATTCTGGAGTTCTTTTGGTCAGGACTGCACTGGGTCTCTGCAGGGGTTCTCCATCTACCCCTGGAGGAGGGAGGGCAGGGCCTGAAATGTCCGCTTACTCAAGTCCATGTCTTCCGCCTCCAGGCCCTGCAGAGGCCCCCTTATGGCGCTGCTTCCGAGGGCTCCGATACAACCGGCAGCTCCTTTATCTCCATCCGAGAGGTCTTCCGCAAGACCTCTCCGGGCTGCCACTCTTCTACCAGTACCTCCTCCAGACCTGGAAACTCTTTTTTGAACGACCAGGTCCGTGGCGGCCACCCAGGAGGCAGATCTCTTTGCGGAGCCCCTGCTACACAACCCCCAGCTCCGTGTGCAGGTGGCGAAGTCCCGCTCGGTGTGCCAGAGGTTGGTCCTGGCAGAAGTCACAAGAGTCGGAGACCTCCTGGACTATTACCGGGGAGACTGGCTGAATCCCCTGACGCTCGCTCAGTGCATGGGGCTCTCCAGACCTTGTACTCCCCGACGCATACTTCAGGAGGTGAAGGCAGCTTTGCTGCCCGCTGCTCGGGTTTATCTCGACTGGGTCCTGCACGAGGGCATGCTCCACCCACCCTCTACCCTAGGCATGCTGGACCTTTTAATTGGATCCATGCCCTGTGGACCCAAAAGACCCCCTCACCTTTTCACTGTAAGCCGGCTGCATGAGATGCAGCCGGTCTGCTTTCAAACCGCTCCAAGAAAACATCTATATAAGATCGTGCTCCACACCCTTCACACCCTCACCCTCGTGTCCCGCCCCGATACAAAATGGTGGGACCTCCTGCCACCTTTGGAGGGTGAGGAGCCCCGGTGGGCCAGCCTATATTCCACTTTAGTCCCGAGGCCCGCCGGGGATGTCAGTTGCCGGCTCCTTCATGGAGCCGTGAGCGTGGCATGTTCTTGGTGTGGTTCACCTCAATCCCAGACACTAGGCCCTTTTGCAACATGAGGGAAAGCCTGGCAGACACATACCTGGAGTGTGCCATGCTGCAGCCCCTATTCCGGCTCCTCACCAATATTTTCTTACGTTTTTGGTTGCACTTTTCCCATCACCTTCTTATTTATGTACTCCCTATCCATGGCCCCACAAAGTCACGGGATCTCCTGGTCAACCTCCTCCTGGCCCTAGCTAAAATGGCCATCTATAAAACCAGAGTGAGGAGGTTGGCCGATGGAGTCTCCTGTGACTGTGGGGCCTATTTCGATCCAGGTCCATTCACGTATGGGCAGAGTTCCTCTGGCGTCATCCTCTGACTCCCTGATGCCTTTGAGGAGCAGTGGGCACTGTCTAGGGTTCTCTGCTCGGTGTCCCTGTCGGTTCCCTTCGTTTGACCACTTGAACCACACTCCTGTCCCTGTATTTCATTCGTTGTCCCCAGATATTTGGTATCTAGGTCACTTTGGAGCCCTTTTTAGGCGGGGGAGATCCTTTCGCAGTGGACAGGGCTTCGCCCTCCCACTTCAGGATCCTAATAATACTATACATACCGTTACTATATTATACTAATAACAGGAACATTCCCATGCAAATTCTCATATCTGTACTAGTATCAATCCATATAGATGTCTGATTAATGTCAGGGCAGGTATTCAATATTTGAATAATCTGGAAAAAATGGATTTGTCAAATCCCTACATCCTGGCATTAATCTCAATTGTAAAGAATTTAAGAGTTCTCACCTGTATCCTTTAGTGAAATGTTGTTTATGTTGCACAGGTTAGAACAATAAAGGATTGAGTTGCATTTGCAGAGCTGGAGTAGAGTGTTGGAAAGCTGTTTACATAGCATCTATGCAGTGATATTAGTTCACTTTTATGAACATTTAATTCACACAAAATGAAGCACAAAAATTATAGTCACCCATAACTTTATCATCTTCTGAAATCAAGCATTGTCTTGTGGTATCTTTTTTTTCCACCTAAAAGCAACTATTCTCTCAGAAACAGGGATTTGGGACCCCTCTAACAATTTCTTCTCTTTTGTGAACCAGTGGGTCAAAAGCAGAACAGTCTTCAGCTTCTTGTGCTCGAAGGAGAAAACAAGTTGTTTATAACAATGTCTATTCTCAGTTCAGTTTATTGGCTTATAAAAAATGTACTTGTTTTAAGATCTCGTCACAACATCACTGGAATACAATGTCCAGACTGGAAAGTCAGATGACTCAATCAGAGGAGAGCTGGACAGGGCACTTGCCTGGAGAAAAATGTGAACTGTACTCTGTGTACCTTCAACTGTGTGTTTTGCTAACGGCAGACATCTGGGAGCTGGAAAAGAAGATGAAGGTACTTCAATCACAATTTTTCTCCCTGCCATCTCTCATTAAGCCTCCGTGCATTATAAGCTCTACTTGAACTATTGGCCCTGTCCAACAACAATGGATGTAGTTCCACAGATGCCTCATTGAGGGTTTGGCCTCCTGTTTTTATCAGCTGCACTCTTGCAGGCACAGAGGGTTTTGGATGTGACTGAGTAAATATAAAAGTAGTTCTAATACTATGAGGCTCAGTGTCAAGGATATTCACTTGTCTCTCAACTTCAGCAGAGTATTTTCCTATTATCTGTACTTGGGAGTGGCAAGGAGACAGGGTGAGTCCTTGTGCCTTGCCCCTCAACCCCCAGGAAAATACTAATCTGATGTACTAACTGTTCAGTGTAGGTGATACTGCCTCTCTATGTGCTTGGGTTGGGCAACGGCAACAGTTGCTGCAGTCGGTATGAATCAGTTCTGTGTTGTATGTTGCCAGGCTCTAGCCAGCACTGTTGATTCCAGGTAGGCAAGATATCAGTTCAGACTGTTCTTCCCCTTAATGCAGACTGTCTCAACCAGTTTGCCCAGAAGGTAGCACTTTCATCATGTGCAAAACACTTGATTTTAGGATCACCTTAAATGGTTTTTGTCTTGTAGTCTGAATTTTACTATTGCTGAGAATATGAAGGGCAGGATCTTATCACCACACTTCATATTTCTGAAAGCTGTTGCAGTGAATCCCCAACTAGCTTCTACAGCATAGTGTGCTAGTAAATGCCTTCAAAACATCATGTTGGCATTCCTGCTTTCTGAATGGACAAACATTAATGCAATGTGGGTTCAGTGTCAAGTGCTTATTAGCAAGCATAGTTATCTTTAATATGAAAGGGCAGCTGCAAATGCTCTTGTCAAAGGAATTGCCTGTTTTTATCCATTAAGGAAACAAATCTTTTTATTGCAATTTGCTGCATGGGTCACATTGTGTCTAGTTAGATCAGCCTGTGCTGTATCAAGAATACATGCTGAATGCTGAGTAAGCCCCAAGTAATACAGTACAGGACACAATTTCAGCCAAATAAGTGGGGAGTTACAGATGCATCTCCCATTAACAATTACAGACATTGAATTATCTTTCCCATGGAAAGTTTTGCACAATTGACTCGGCGCATTATAAGCAAAAGTGGTATTAGCATTTGGGGTGAGCTTCCAAAACAGTATGTTGCCACAGCCCTGAAAATGTTAGGAGCTGTGGTAACACCTCGAGCCATATGGTCAGTATGAGGATTATTTGAGATGATGCTTTGGCATGTCTGGAATTTAACTGTCTGGAATTCAACAGAAGAGAGTTTTGTGTGTATTCTGGAGAATATCAGCCTTTATATAATGCTTTTACAAGCATTAGCTAATTAATTCTCACCCACACCCCTGTGAGGAAGTAAGTATAAATAAAAGCAGAAAGGGTATAACTTGACCAAGGCCTAAGAGTGGAGTCCGTGTAAAGGTCAGGATTAGAAAGAAGTCAGGAATCCCCTGTTCTCATTGCTGTATTTAGTCCATGCAACTCTGCACTATGAGGCTCAGTAGTAGCTACTCTCCTTTGCAAGCTCAGGACACCAAGAAACTCAGGGCTCTTGTCCCTGGATGCACCTGCAGTTCTACTGGAAGCCAGGAGAATATCAGGCACTCCAGTCCACTTCATGCTCTCATACCACCTGCAGCCTGGGACATTTTATGGTCTCATCACTGAGCTTTGTTCTGTTACCAGTAGTAGTTGTTCTGTGTCCAGTCATCCCCCAACGTGCATGTTCCCTCCACAGCCTGGCCTCCCTTACATCTGTCCATCATGCAAGTAATCTCCTTCTGCCTTCATACTCATGTATCTTCTCCCACCTTCTTCTCATCTCTGAATCTTTCCCACCTTCTTCCTATATCTTAATCTCTCCCACCTTCTTCCCATCTCCGTCTAACTTCCAATTTCATCACTTCTCTCCTTGCCCCTTTCCTACAACAAGAAATACATCTCCCTACCCTTTTTACCTTCCCCTCAACTTCTGCCTATCTTCATCATGCCACCTGACTACCCTAATATCAGGAAAAAAGTATCATATTTTAAAACAACTCCAACCCCCTTCAGCTTATGGAGTGTACATACAGGCCTGAAAAGTTACCTCATTTAGTAATGCACCCTCATCTACTTCCTGACCCTTTCTTTTGCTGTCTGCTGGGTTTGTTTGTTTTTCTATTTTCAGACAAATCTCTGTAGGCAGGGACAGTCTTCGTGGTTGTTCGTTGATGAACCATTTTGGGCATATATATATATATATATATATATATATATATATATAGTTGATATACCACTCCTATGCTACAGTGCTTCCACTTACCACACTCTCCTCCCCCACATATGTACAACCCCTCCCCTCTTTGTGTCCAGAAATCATATTAGATGCTCAACAGTGGACCCTGCCCAGGTACAATAGCTGGTTGGGAGGAAGCTGCAAGTGGCCCTAGTGCCATCAGCAACAACCGGCATAATCTACCACAATCACAGGCTCAAGTTCTAGCCCTGAGCGACTGTAGAGAATAAGTTGTGCATACAGGTATGTATATAGGTAACTCAGAGAATCTGCTAGGAAATGTGGTTTTGGAGCCTTTGGTGTTCAGTGGTTATTTACTAGTATAGTAACAGAACATGATTTCTACAAATCAGAACCAAGTAGCCAAAAAACTTGTTGCACAGGCCCTTAGTTACATGATCCCAGTGCAGAATGTTTCATATGGTATTTCAGATTTTTTTTAGGAGGGAGGGGGATTTTTTTCTTCATCAAAAACATCTCTCTGCTGCTCAGTGCTAAATGTTGGCATGTGAAGAAATGAGAGCAGGACCCACATGACAGCCACCGCTTTATAGCTAGTGGCAGATTAAGACTAAATGTGGCTTGGATGCATTCTAAAAAAAGTAACCGAAACAAACCAAAGCATTCCTCCTTCTCCCCCATTTCTGTCCAGTTCTGAGACATAAACATTCAATTTGCACGTTAGTGAATGCAAATTACTTTTTAATAAACAGCTGTTTTATATAAAAACTTTATATTTATGGTCTAAACCATTGGTTCTCAAACTTGTTTGATGAGTCCCTCCTTCTTTGTGTCTGTAGTCGTTCATAACTCACTCCCACAAGTACACATATCGCCAACCAGCTCTGAAGGCAGAGTGGAGAGCAGGAACTGCTGGGCAGGAACCCAGCTTGGAATGTAGCACCACACAAGAAGCGGCAAAGAATTAAGGGTGGCAATGTGAAAAGTGATATTTGTCAATATCACTTTTCACAGCCAGAGTCCTGCAGCCTCCAGGTGAGGGAATGGGGGCAGATAAGGAGAGCCCACATCTGGGCTGCCTGCCAGTGAGGGATAGGGAGGAAGGGAAAGAGAGCCTGAGCCTGGGTGGCAGGGCTCTGGCTGTCTCTTTTACCCCTGTCTCCCAGGTGTACATGGCCCTTCTGCACAAGCCCCAACCACCTGGGGCTGACAGCCAGAGCTCTTAAAAAAAATAAAATAAAAAACACAGCTCGCACCTCCCTTGACACATTCCCCTGATTCCCTTGGGAGGCCTGCACCATAGTTTGAGAACTGCTGATCTAAACATTTCATTTCAAAATGTTATACAAATCTCACAATACTTATTTGATAAATAACTAAGGTACAATGTGCAAAATTTGGGAAATTATTATGCACAAGTTAAATCCATCATCTTGAGAAGAGGGTTTTTTTTCAGATTTGTTTTATTTAGGACTGGGAAAGAGGGCTTCACTACTTTTGAATTAAAGCAAAGTTAGTTGTTAAAAAGGAAGCAAACTGAATAAGACTATAAAGCTCTTTGTAGGGTTAAATGGTATTAAAACATCTTCATGTATTTTGTGGTAGGAAAATAATCTGTAAAGTCAATGACATCTTTCTTTGAATATGGAGAGTCATGAGTGATTCCTGGGGCTGTACCTTACACCCAGTGATGAGCTGCCAAAATCTTAATAACTGGCTCCCTATAAAAAGTTCTGATTTAAGGGTTGTGCCCCAGTACGTATTTTTTGTATCAACAGGGTTACCATACGTCCATACTTTCCCGGGAGGAATTTTAAAATTTAAAATTTAAAAATTCTTCCTGGATGGCGATTTAAGAACCAAAAAGTCTGACCTGTCCAGGAAAATACGGATGTATGTTAACCCTGCCTAAAGTTCTTTGTTAAAAAGATGGGCCTGAACTAGAAATGAGCTCTGTTTCACATGTGTGGGTCCCCGCCACTCCCTGGGGGTGTGCTAGGGTGACCAGATGTCCCAATTTTATAGGGGCAGTCCCAATTTTGGGGTCTTTTTTTTATATAGGCTACTATTACCCCCCACCCCCTCTCCTGATTTTTCACACTTCCTGTCTGGTCACCCTAGGGTATGCACATGTGTGGGTCTCAACTGCTCCCTGCCCCCCTCATTGAAGCAAGTGTGCAGGGTTACTGCCCTGGGAACTGCAGAGCACCAGTGGACGTGGAGCCAGCTGCAGACAGGGGCATGGGGCAGGGCTATCTGGAGGCAGGGAGTGCAGGGGTGGCTGCAGGCAGGGCAGGGCAGGGCAGGGGGTGCGGAGCTGACTGGAGACAGGAGGGTGCAGGGTTGGCTGGAGGCAAGGGGGTGCGGGGCTGACTGGAGACAGGGCAGGGGCTGACTGGCGGTAGGGGCTGGCTGCAGGCATGGTAGGGGGTGGCTGGAGACGGGCTGGCTGCACGCAGGGGGTGCGGGGGTGGCTGGAGGCAGGGCGGGGGTGCGTCGGGCTGGCTGCAGGCAGGGGGTGCGGGGTGGCTGGAGGCAGGGCAGGGGGTGGCTGGAGGCAGGGGCTGGCTGCGGGCAGGGGTGCGGGGTGGCTGGAGGCAGGGCAGGGGGTGGCTGGAGGCAGGGGCTGGCTGCGGGCAGGGGGTGCAGGGATGGCTGGAGGCAGGGCAGGGGGTGCGGCAGGGGCTGGCTGTAGGCAGGGGATGAGGGGGTGGCTGGAGGCAGGGCAGGGGGTGCAGCAGGGGGTGGCTGGAGGCAGGGCAGGGGGTGCGGCAGGGGCTGCCTGCCGGCAGGGGTGGCTGGAGGCAGGGGCTGGCTGCGGGCAGGGTGGTGGGTGTTCACGGGGAGAGCAGCAGGATGCAGCCCAGGCCCAGCAGAGCAGCCAAGGACCCACCAGGCAGCATCGGGAGCCCCAGGGCCAGGGGAGCAGCAGCAGCAGGGCTCGTGCCCAGGGCCAGGTGGCAGCCCACATGGCTCCCGCAGCGCAGCGCCCCTGGCGGCCAGAGGAATTACATCACTTCCCAGCCGGAGTCCATCAAAGCCTCAGCGCTCCCTGCAGGGAAGCGGTTTAACAACCCGTTCTAAATCTGCTTCAAAATTTAACAACCTGTTTGTGCAAACCGGTGCAAACCGGCTCCAGCTCACCACTGCTTACACCCATTGAAAATCATGATCACCAGGGGCCTTCAGTGCCTTGAATCTATGGAACAGCAGTCCCAAGGATTTTAGATTGAGGCATGTTCATTCTCGCCCTCCCCTTGCTGACCCTCACTCTCCTTTTCTCACAAAGGGCTGGTTTGGCAGAGTGTAAGGCATTTTCTTCTAGCTATAACACCATCCCTCTTGTAAAAGATTTATAATTGTAACTTACTTTTTTAAAAAGGCAGCAATACACATTTGAATTTTGAACCTCTTGATTTAGCTCTTCCTGGGAAGCCTTGGGCACACACATACTGACAGAGCTGTTTGGAGATACATTAACTGAGATAGGATGAGTAAAAAGAACATACACTGGAGGTGGGGGGAGGCAGTCTTTATATTTCAAAAGGGGTTTTCTATGCTTGTAGCAACAGGATGCTCACTGACAGGGAGTGAGACATGCTAAAGCACCAAAGACACTACAGTTTTTTGCACATTTTAAAGGGAAAACTGCACTGATACTTGACCAGCACTTGCAGTGGAATTATTTTTTTTTCTCTTTCATTCTTTGTAGTGATAAAGAACTTTATGATCAGAAACTGTGTTGGCCAAAAGGGATCTTTAACTGAATACCATTGTGTGTTTGAACAGTGCATTCAGCCTCACCATTTCACAGACAGGCAACACTGGCAAATCCCACATAAAGGATATTGTCTATATTTTCACTACAAAACAGTGTGCTTTTTACACCAAGATGGCTATCTCAATGTAAAATCCTATTGGAGACAGGGACAGGTAGTCTTTAACCTCAGTGTAACTAACTGGGTTCAACTGTATGCCTGGGAATAACTAACTTCCTTAATGACAGGTTTCAGAGTAGCAGCCATGTTAGTCTGTATTCACAAAAAGAAAAGGAGTACTTGTGGCACCTTAGAGACTAACAAATTTATTAGAGCACAAGCTTTCGTGAGCTACAGCTCACGGAAATGCATCCGATGAAGTGAGCTGTAGCTCATGAAAGCTTATGCTCTAATAAATTTGTTAGTCTCTAAGGTGCCACAAGTACTCCTTTTCTTTTTGTAACTTCCTTAAGTTAGCTATCTCAGTGTAAAATACATTTTTGGGGGACAGTGAAACATAGCCATACCATTGCAATGTGGTCTTATATTAGCAGGAACTTACACATTTTACAAATGGTGACAGTAAATATAGTAGTAAATTCTGAAATGTTATCAAATAATTAAAAGTGAACACCAATTGTCAATTCTCAAAATATATAAGGTGCAATTGTAGAAGAGTGGGCTCACCATAGGCACTCCGCCTTGTTGCTGGGCACGATGTACAAGCTCTCTCCTGTCTAGCGCTCCTTACCAATGGTCACTCTGGTATCACAGTGGTCAATCTCTTCTCATGGCTCAGCCCTCTGTCCCAATCACATTTTGTTTTCATGCTTTCCAGGGTAACAAAATCCAACAGTATAATGTCCTCACAAAAGGTCTTTGGCTCCAACTCTGGACCCCGTGGTCCTCACAGTCATCCTTAACCCCTTCTCAGGGGATTCATGCCACCGTAGCAGTGGCTGGTAGGAGAACCAAGGCCTGTCCACTACACTGGGTTCCAGCCCAGGGACCTTGGCTGTCAAGGTTCACTCTGCCAGATTCCTTGGTACCACCTCCCTGGCCTTCTTCCTACAAAGCCTGTTAGCAGGCCTCTTCCACAGCCTCTCTGAGTTCAACCTTCTTTCAGAGGCAGAACTCACAGCACTCTTTTCTGGAATTTCTAATAATTCCCAAACCAATAAATACCAAATCAAACATATGAATATTAGCCCTAATTTGACCTTTCATCTTTCTCTATTCTTCAGTTGAGTGTGTCCCTGGGCACTCTCCCTGGCAATTCAGATCCTGCCCTATCATCAGGCTCACCATCAAAGTTTGTTGCACCCCAGTGGCTGCTCTATCAGCTTTTTGCCTGACTTTGCTGGTCAGGAGAGAATCCCAAGGCCAACTCTTCCTCATGGGTTTCCTCCTTGAATCTCCTGGTCTCTCCACTCTAGTCACACAGAATTACTGCAATTCACACAGAAATACCTGCAACCTCATTCTTTCTTTTCTTTTTTCTCTTTTTTATTTTGGCAAAGCACATTTGACTAAATAGTCTGTAGCTGCCACCGACTATAATTCCTCAATATTTAGCGGTTTCTATTCTCTTGCTCTTACCTGGTTATGTAAAGCACCTTTCTAATAATACCCCGTTCCCAGATATTTTATTAAATACCATATGCTATTAAACAATGTTACTAAACAACATAATGTATTTTTGTTACCTTTTTTAATTCCTTGGAAAGCTTTATTCTTTCTTGATCAAAGCCTGCATATACCCATAAAAAGTGATCAAAATGTTTCTTCCACCTTACAGAGCACATTTTTGTGTATGAATCATAGAACTGGAAAGGACCTTGAGAGGCCATCTAGTCCAGTCCCCTGTACTCATGGCAGGACTAAGTATTATCTAGACCATTCCTGACAGGTGTTTGTCTAGCTTGCTCTTAAATATCTACAATGATGGGGACTCCACAACCTCCCTAGGCAATTTATTCCAGTGCTTAACCATCCTGACAGTTAGGAAGTTTTTCCTAATGTCCAACTTAACCTTCCTTACTTCAATTTAAGCCCATTACTTCTTGTCCTATCCTCAGAGGTTAAGAAAAACATTTTTTCTTCTTCCTCCTTATAACAACCTTTTATGTACTTAAAAAATGTTATCATGTCCCCTCTCAGTCTTCTCTTTTCCAGTCTATAGTTGAAAAAATATTTTTGTTTAAGACACAATGGTCATTAGTACTCTAAATAAAAGCACTTCCTTAGTCCTATACATGCCCTGAAATATGTCTTTACCCTCAAGTAGAGGGTACAATTCAAAACATCGTTCTCTTTTTTCATCAATCCAAATTTTTGCCATCCTTATTTTTAATTTTTTTCTGTACTAGACTTTTGAATTCCTGTTTACTTAAGGCTATTCTATGTCAAACCTTATATTTCTTATATCTTCAGCTGCTTTGTCCATGATTTCATTCCCTGTTATCTTGATAAGTGCTGGGATCCAAGCTAATGCTATGTGTATCCCCATCTGTACTAACTCTGTTATTAGAAATATAATTTCATTGATTAAATCACTTCTACATACTGAGACACCCTTTTTTATTGCCATAAGGCCTGAGATGGATTCGTAAAAAATGACACTCACTGGTGTCCATCTCAGATCCAATTTAATGCTAGCATTATTTCTCTAGTGTGGCTGTCATGACAGCTACATAGTCTGATATTCCTTGGGATATACTAATTTCCAATTTTGGTATACAGTAGACATCCCTACTCTTCCTTCTGTTTTTTTTCTTTTTTAGACCCCTCTGTATATATTTGGCAAACCTGATCATCTACATATCAGATGTAGGTGATTTCATCTACATATGGATACACTTCATATTTAGTATCTACTATCTCATTTTTACCCATAAGTTTATAAAATATATTTAAATGTACACTTGGACATGCAACTTTCCATCCATAATTAATTTTCCCATGACTAAAAGTTTTGGGTTCATTCAATTTTTTTCTTGTCTTTCAATTCCTACATCCACACTTTAACTCAAATGGCATGTGACAAGAAGACTGTAAATCTGGAGGCCAACCATTTCCAAAGGTATAGAAATTCAAGTGCCTAGATTTGATAGCAGAGGATAATGGTGAACTTAACCATGAACTAAATGGAGAGAAGTGAATGGAGTGATTTGTAATAGGAGAATGCCTGTGAAATTGAAAATTAAGATCTACAAGATGGTAATTAGGTCTGCCTCTTTGTATGGCTCTGAATGCTAGACACTGAGGAAGAGACAAAAGGTTGTACCAATTATAGAAAAGCTGAGGGAGTCCAGGTTTAGATGGTTTGGGCATGTGAAAAGAATATCAGAAGAATATACAGGAAACAGGATGTTAAACTTAGAAGTGTAGAGTAAGAGAAGAGTTGGACATTCCAAAACTAGATGGATGGATGGATGGATGTCATACAAAAGGATCTGATTAGCTGTGAGTTTCTGAGGAACTTCTTCAAGACAGGCTAATGGAGAGGGAGGACTCAAAGAGCCAACCCCATGTAGATGGGACTAGGGCTAGAAGAAGAAGAAAAAGAAGAAGGAGGAGGAGGAGTAAGCTGTAATAGCTATAGGGTTGTGCTGAAGACTTTCTGGATCTTTAGCACCCCCCTCGGATAGATTAACAAAGTTCAGATCAGAGATACTCTTTGCTCATTCTATTTTGAATGATCTGTCCTAAACTCTGACCATGTGGGTAGCATTGGTGTGTCTTTGGTAGAGAGCTCAGGAGATATGATTTTAATTTGTGCTGGTGTATGTTCAAGTGATTTACTGTAGACTGATTTCTTAATTTAACCAAAACAATTTAACATTGATATTTGTGGAAACAGTATATAATACATCACTTCTTGTGTCCTTGTTTTTGTCATGCCAATTATATTCTGCGTTTTCAACCAAACTGATTTTGTGAAAGACTTACAATGAGATATTGAATGTGACTTGAGACTTTTACTTTATTACTAACAAAAAATGGAAAACTCAATTCCCTCCTTTTGAGAGAGGTATTTTAATTCTCCTTTTATTATGGAAATCATCCATTACATCATATAGACACACAAAATGGCTTGCATTTCTTGGTTTAAAATAAAAATTGTAGTGTTCATCAAAGAGAGATAGAGAGAGAGAGATAGCACTGAAAATAGCAAGACACAGTGCAGCAGGTACTGTGAAAGCTTCCCCGCAAAGCTCTGCCAATGGATTTGAATCTTGACCTGCAATACCCTGTGTTATTTTATTGTCACTGAATGTCAATTAAGTTCTTTACGAAAACTGCAGCAACCTGTTCACCACAGTTCGATATCTCTGCTGAACAAACAATACCAGACTTACATGCAAAAGCTCACAAATGAGTGTACCAATATCCACCTGTCTAAGCACACAATAAAATTTATTTTTAAATCATGTCATTGGGCCTATCAGAAAAGTCCAACTCTCTATGATTGGAAGCCAATAAGCCTACTTAAACTAACTATGATATTGAGAAGATATCACTGAAAATGTTTTTGTGCTGAACTGAAAAATTCTTCAGTGGTGGAGATGGTGCTTTGTGTGTCTTCAGCTGATCCTTGGAGAGAAATGTATCACTGGATGGAGAATACCCAACTTCTTTCCCCTACTCCAGCAAAACAATTTTTTTATTAAATATAATTAAGACTTGATTAAGTTATGTTTAATACATTTTTCTCTGACACTGGCTTACTGTGTGTCCTTGAGTATGACATTTAATCTCTCTGTATATCAGCTAACCCATCTGTAAAATGGAGATTATTCTTCCTGTCTTTGTAAAATGCTTTGAGATCTTCAGGTGAAATAAGGGATGTAGGTAAAATGCATGTATTTTTATTAAAAATAAAATTTATTTCTGGCAGTATCTTTTATTTGTCAATATCTGTCATAAATATAAAGGGAAGGCTAACCACCTTTAAATCCCTCCTGGCTAGAGGAAAAATGCTTTCACCTGTAAAGAGTTAAGAAGCTAAGATAACCTCGCTGGCACCTGATCAAAATGACCAATGAGGAGACAAAATACTTTCAAAGTTGGAGGGGGGGGGGAAACAAAGGGTCCTCTCTGTCTGTGTGATGCTTTTGCCGGGACCAGAGCAGGAATGCAGGTCAGAACTCCTGTAAAGAGTTAATAAGCAATCTAGTTAGATATGCATTAGATTCTGTTTTGTTTAAATGGCTGATAAAATAAGTTATGCTGAATGGAACGTATATTCCTGTTTTTGTGTCTTTTTATAACTTAAGGTTTTGCCTAGAGGGATTCTCTATGTTTTGAATCTGATTACCCTGTAAGGTATTTACCATCCTGATTTTACAGAGGTGATTCTTTTACTTTTTCTTTAATTAATATTCTTCTTTTAAGAACCTGATTGCTTTTTCATTTTTCTTAAGATCCAAGGGTTTGGGTCTATGTTCACCTGTGCAAATTGGTGAGGATTTTTATCAAGCCTTCTCCAGGAAAGGGGGTATAGGGCTTGGTGGGATTTTGGGGGGAAAGACGTTTCCAAGTGGGCTCTTTCCCTGTTCTTTGTGTAACACTTTGGGGGTGGCAGCTTTTAACCTAAGCTGGTAAGAATAAGCTTAGGGGGTCTTTCATGCAGGTCCCCACACCTGTACCCTAGAGTTCAGAGTGGGGAAGGAACCTTGACATGGTGGCAGAGCTGTGGGATCATTTTGAGATCAATTTGAGATTTTTTGGGGATCATTTTGAACCAGAAGCACAGATTTTAAAAGAACATTTTTTTTGCTTTGGGTTGCTGAACCTTGACATGATGGCAAAGCTGTGGGATCATTTTGAGATCAATTTGAGATTTTTGGGGATAATTTTGAACCAGAAGCACAGATTTTAAAAGGACATTTTTTTTCCTTTGGGCTGCTTGGAAACAGGTTTTAAGCTGAAAGGCTTTTTCCACCAAATACATCCGATGAAGTGAGCTGTAGCTCACGAAAGCTTATGCTCTAATAAATTTGTTAGTCTCTAAGGTGCCACAAGTACTCCTTTTCTTTAAGCTGAAAGCAGTTAGAGGTTTTTTTGTCTAGGCCTGGGGGCCAGAGCAGAGACAAAAGGGATTTGTCTTTTTTGAGTTGGAGTTTCTCTACCTAAAGGCAGGGTAATTAACCTCCTGCAGGGAAATTCACAAGTTCTTCACAGACCTGAAGGGGTGGTGTTTTTGTTTTTTTTTTTAGCTAAGAGCATCTAGAGGGTTTTTCTGTCTATTTGCCTGGAGACAAAGCTGTTAATTTTTTTTTTTAAAAGGATTTCTCTGTAGGCTGACAATCCCTATCAGAGAACATAGGTATCCGGTTACAGCACAACCTATTTTTTTGACAAGCCAAGTTTTTGTTTGTTTGTTTGTTTGTTTTATTTCTAACTCTCGGGTGTAAAGTTAGTTAAAAACAGAGAGGCAAACATGACAGAGCCCAAGGCAGAAAAAAACAAAGAGGTTGCCCACAGGAGAGAATTGGAGGCAGTGAAAGAGGCAGAAAAAAACCAAGATTCTGCCCACAGGAGAGCTATGGAGGCAAGGGAAAAAGAAATGGAGGAGAAGGAAAAAGAGAGGAAGTATGAACTGGAGTTGGAGAAGGTAAGGGCTGAGTGGAAACTACTGGATAACCCTAGCAATCCTTCCCCAACAATCCACAAATGGAAGCGTCTATGTCCACAGTATGATGAATCCAGTGATATTGCTGAATATTTTCTCACCTTTGAGAGACTGTGCACTCTCCTTAAATTTCCTGAAGCTCACAAGATGACCACATTGGTCGCAAAATTTAAAATTTTAAAGCAATTTCAAATTAAATCTGAAACATACAGAGTAAAATTTCAAACCCTTAAGAGAAGGCCTGGACTAAGTAATGTGGCTTATCTAAACCACATGAAGGATCTGTTAGATAAATGGGTCCAAGGAAGGGGTGTGACTAGCTTTGAAGGAATATATGATTTGATAGCTCAGGAGCAATTACTGAATATGTCCAAGGAGGAAATAAAAGATTGTTTATGGGATAAGGAAATGGACTCAGATGAAAGTCTTCTTCTTATGCTGATCGATACGAGCAGTCCCAGACCACCAGAGAGGCGGGGCAAGCCGGAACAAAACGGGTGGAGGGAGGAGAGAGGAACAACCCTGGTTGCAGTTGGAGCGGATACCAGAAGGGACACCCTCAGACCACACCCTACTACCGGGGGCAGCCCAAGGCGCCAACTACACACCAAGGAATACTCCAGACACCTTATCGTCTTGCCACACCATTGTCCAGCAACCCACCTCGCCCCAATGACCCGTCAGCTGGACAATGTTTTAAATGTAACGAGCCGGGGCATGCAAAGGTCAACTGCCCCAAGAACCCCAACAGATTACAGTTCATTGCACCGGAATCGCACCAGAGGTCCTCAGGCCCAGATACCTCCCAGATACCCTTGGAATGGAGGGAAACTGTGAGTGTAGGCGGGAAGAAGGTCACCGGAGTGCAAATGTCAGCTATCCATGCTTCCTTAGTGGACCCCAATTTAATCGACCCAGAGATCCAAGTGACAATTCAATCCTTCAAGTCCAACTCTTTCAATTTGCCTACAGCCAAGTTGCCAATCCAGTACAAGGCCTGGTCAGGAACGTGGACTTTTGCAGTCTGATTTTTGCAGATGATGATTATCCCATCCCCATGCTGTTGGAGGAAGACTTAGCCAATCATGTGAAGCTAGCCAAGAGGGTGGGAATGGTCATCCACAGCCAGGCTAAGCAAGCCGTCATGCCTAGCTCTGTCCAGAAACTTCTACCAGGACCCGGTCAGGGTGATGGAACCAGACCCCATGCCAATGTCTGCAACAGCAATAGTGAATCCAGTCCCAGAGACCCAGACAGAGCCAGTCCCAGAACCGGAACTGGTGGAACAACCAGCACCAAACCTATTGCCAGCACTGAATCCAGTACTTGCAACCCCAACCCCAGAGGGCCCCACCGAACCTGAACCGGCAGCAGCCGATAACCCTACACAAGAGGCTCAGCCGGAGCCTGAACCCCAACATAGTGCACCAGCAGACAGTGGTTCACAGTCAATGGAAACAGCCCCATCCCCTACATCGCTTTCAGAGGGACCAAGCCTAGGTCCACAATCCAATGAAGAACTGATGTCTCCAGCATCAAGGGAACAGTTCCAGACTGAACAGGAAGTAGATGAAAGCCTCCAGAGAACTTGGACGGTGGCACAGAGCAACCCACCGCCTCTCAGCTCTTCTAATCAATCCAGGTTTGTTGTAGAAAGAGGACTTTTATACAAGGAAACTCTTTTTGGTGGACACCAGTAAGACTGGCATCCTCAGAGACAGTTGGTAGTTCCAACTAAGTACCGGGTCAAGCTCCTGAGCTTAGCTCACGATTATCCTAGTGGCCATGCTTGGGGGAACAGACCAAAGACCATTTGGGGAGGTCATTCCACTGGGAGGGAATGGGCAAGGATGTTTCTACCTATGTGCGGTCTTGTGAGGTATGCCAAAGAGTGGGAAAACCCCAAGACCAGGTCAAAGCCCCTCTTCAGCCATTCCCCATCATTCCATTTAAACGAGTAGCTGTGGATATTCTGGGTCCTTTTCCGAAAAAGACACCCAGAGGAAAGCAGTACATACTGACTTTCATGGATTTTGCCACCCGATAGCTGGAAGCAGTAGCTCTAAGCAACACCAGGGCTAAGAGTGTGTGCCAGGCACTAGCAGACATTTTTGCCAGGGTAGGTTAGCCCTCTGACATTCTCACAGATGCAGGAACTAATTTCCTGGCAGGAACTATGGAAAGCCTTTGGAAAGCTCATGGGGTGAATCATTTGGTTGCCACTCCTTACCATCATCAAACAAATGGCCTGGTGGAGAAATTTAATGGAACTTTGGGGGCCATGATACGTAAATTCATAAATGAGCACTCCAATCATTGGGACCAAGTGTTGCAGCAGTTGCTCTTTGCCTACAGAGCTGTACCACATCCCAGTTTAGGGTTTTCACCATTTGAACTTCTATATGGCCTCGAGGTTAAGGGACCATTACAACTGGTGAAGCAGCAATGGGAGGGGTTTACACCTTTCCCAGGAACTAACATTCTGGACTTTGTAACCACCCTACAAAACATCCTCCGAACATCTTTAGCCCTTGCTAAAGAAAATCTACAGGATGCTCAAAAAGAGCAAAAAGTCTGGTATGATAAACATGCCGGAGAGTGTTCCTTCAAAGTAGAGGACCAGGTCATGGTCTTAAAGGTGCTCCAGGCCCATAAAATGGAAGCATCTTGGGAAGGGCCATTCATGGTCCAAGAGCGCCTGGGAGCTGTTAATTATCTCATAGCATTCCCCACCTCCAACCGAAAGCCTAAGGTGTACCATATTAATTCTCTAAAGCCCTTTTATTCCAGAGAATTAAAGGTTTGTCAGTTTACAGCCCAGGGAGGAGATGATGCTGAGTGGCCTAAAGTTGTCTACTATGAAGGGAAAAGCAATGGTGGTGTGGAAGAGGTGAACCTCTCCATGATCCTTGGGCATATGCAGCATCAGCAGATCAAGGAGCTGTGCACTAGTTATGCGCCGACGTTCTCAGCCACCCCAGGACTGACTGAACGGGCATACCACTCCATTGATACAGGTAATGCTCACTTAATTAAAGCCCAACCTTACCGGGTGTCTCCTCAAGCTAAAACTGCTATAGAATGGGAGATCCGGGATATGCTACAGATGGGGGTAGTCTGCCCCTCTGGCAGTGCATGAGCATCTCCAGTGGTTCTAGTTCCCAAACCAGATGGGGAGATACGTTTTTGTGTGGACTACCATAAGCTAAATGCTGTAACTCCCCCAGACAACTATCCAACGCCATGCACAGATGAACTATTAGAGAAACTGGGATGGGCTAAGTTCATCTCTACCTTGGACGTAACCAAGGGATACTGGAAGGTACCGCTAGATATCTGCCAAGAAAAGGTCAGCCTTCACCACACGTCGGGCTGTATGAATTTAACGTGCTCCCTTTTGGGCTGCAGAATGCACCTGCCACCTTCCAAAGACTTGTAGATGGTCTCCTAGCATGACTGGGAGACTATGAAGTCGTCTACCTTGACGATGTGGCCATATTTTCGAATTCCTGGGCAGAACACCTTGAACATCGACAAAAAGTCTTTGAGCGCATAAGGGAGGCAGGACTAACTGTTAAGGCTAAGAAGTGTCAAATAAGCCTCAACAGAGTGACTTACCTTGGACACCAGGTGGGTTAAGGAACTATCAACCCCCTAGAGGCCAAAGTGGATGCTATCCAAATGTGGCCTGTCTCAAAGTCAAAGAAACAGGAAATAACAAAAAACTTATTTGGTGGAGTTTAGCTCTCTGAGATTTTAATTTTGACATACAACACATTTCAGGAGCTTCTAACAAAGTGGCTGACGCCCTCTCCCATGAAAGTTTCCCAGAATCAACTGGTTAAAATTGTCCTTGAGATGTGGAAAATATTGTTAGTCTTTATATACTTCGTAGTATATTTAGACGTGCATGTGTCTTATTAACTCTGTTTTCTCCTTGAACTCCAGGAAGAAATCACAGCCAGCATTTCACCCTATCTGTGATTTGGGGGGCGTATCATAAATATAAAGGGAAGGCTAACCACTTTTAAATCCCTCCTGGCCAGAGGAAAAACGCTTTCACCTGTAAAGGGTAAAGAAGCTAAGATAACCTCGCTGGCACCTGACCAAAATGACCAATGAGGAGACAAGATACTTTCAAAGCTGGAGGGATGCGGGGGAAACAAAGGGTCCTCTCTGTCTATGTGTTGCTTTTGCTGGGACCAGAGCAGGAATGCAGGTCAGAACTCCTGTAAAGAGTTAATAAGCAATCTAGATAGATATGCATTAGATTCTGTTTTGTTTAAATGGCTGATAAAATAAGTTATGCTGAATGGAATGTATATTCCTGTTTTTGTGTCTTTTTATAACTTAAGGTTTTGCCTAGAGGGATTCTCTATGTTTTGAATCTGATTACCCTGTAAGGTATTTACCATCCTGATTTTACAGAGGTGATTCTTTTACTTTTTCTTTAATTAACATTCTTCTTTTAAGAACCTGATTGCTTTTTCATTGGTCTTAAGATCCAAGGGTTTGGGTCTGTGCTCATCTATGAAATTGGTGAGGATTTTTATCAAGCCTTTCCCAGGAAAGGGGGTGTAGGGCTTGGTGGGATTTCGGGGGGAAGATGTTTCCAAGTAGGCTCTTTCCCTGTTCTTTGTGTAACACTTTGGGGGTGGCAGCTTTTAACCTAAGCTGGTAAGAATAAGATTAGGGGGTCTTTCATGCAGGTCCCCATATCTGTACCCTAGAGTTCAGAGTGGGGAAGGAACCTTCACAGTATCGGAGGAGCAAGTTGAAAAAAAAAGAATAATGTGGTGTGTAAGTCTGCAAAATTTTACTTGAAGAAATATTTTTCAGTGGACGTGAAATAGAATTCTCCCTTGTGGAATTTGTTTTGTGAACTCATGGGCTAAACAGTTTCATCCTGGAAATGAAGCAACCACACCTACTTTTCAATTAAATGCTTCCAAGAACAGTTAAAAAAACAAAAAAAAAACATCCTGTGCAGCAGACACAAGCTTTCAGTATCAATAGTGGGAAAAAGATCTATCTGAGAACTAAGTTATGGACTAGTATGTGAATCGTCCTCACTCCATATATAATTATTCCTTATAGTCTTATTTTCACTGGGGAAATCTACAAGCAAATTCCCACTAGTTCTGCTGGTCTGGTGTTAGCTCTGATAGGAGAGCAAGTGTAGATAAGACTCTTCCCGCCAGACCGATTTTTATCACCATCTTGTTTAGGTTAGCTTTCTACAGGTTTGACGAGGGTGATGGTGAACACAGGTCTGAGTACAAGAGACTTGTCTTTTCTATGGCTCCCTCTTGTGCTAATACTAAGTTAGCTGAACCAGTGACAACACCACTGGGAATATTTTAGTACATTTTCCTATTGCAGAAATGTATTTTGAATCTCTTTTAAGTCACCTGTATAATACAGTACCCAGTTTCTCATTCTCTGGCCAGTATTTGTTGTCAAGTGATGGAACTGCCTGGTGTGGTTTGGGTTCTCTCCAATTTGCACACAGTGATTGCCAGTGAAGCTGTATTTTTAAATTAGCCTCTCCCTTTCTGTGTCTGAATTTATTGCTTTTGTTAACAAGGCAAATATGGCAAATGGTATTTAGGATGGAAGAATTTAGTCATGAGCCATGTTTGCACATAGCTTTAACTTGATTGTTCGTGATTTCATGAGCAAACACAAGAACATCAGATTGCACACAATGTCTGCAGTCACATCAGCTGTTGCTGCAGATGGAAAACTGCCTGCATATTCAGGTGGAATTACCTCCCCAGTAGGTTTGAACAAATATTTGGGTAACACAAAGTGATTAGCAACTGTTCAATGCCTTAGAAGGTTGATTACTAGGCACTCGGTAGTTGAAGCCAGTTCAGTTAACTGTTACAGAAAGGTTTCAGAGTAGCAGCCATGTTAGTCTGTATTCACTAAAAGAAAAGGAGAACTTGTGGCACATTAGAGACTAACAAATTTATTTGAGCATAAGCTCACAAAAGCTTATGCTCAAATAAATTTGTTAGTCTCTAAGGTGCCACAAGTACTCCTTTTCTTGTTACAGAAAGACAGTGTGAAGACTTATTATTTGAAGACTTATTTTGCTTTTGACATATCAGTTTTTGTTTTATTTTTTTCAGATATTCAAACAGATATTTAGAATTTATACCTGTTTATTGACTAGTGGCAAAGAGGAAGAGAAGGCAGAGGTGAGATAACATGAACACTTTGCACATTTATAAATTCATAGATTCCAAGGTCAGAAGGGACCAGTATGATCATCTACTCTAACCTCCTGTATGACACAGGCCACAGAACTTACCCAAAATAGTTCCAAGATCATCTTTTAGAAAAACATCCAATCTTGATTTTAAAAATGTCAGTGATGGAGAATCCATCACAAATGTTGGTAAACTGTTCCAATGGTTAATTGCTCTCACTGTTAAAAATGTACACCTTATTTCCAGTCTAAACTTGTCTAGCTTCAACTTCCAGCCATTGGTTAGTCTTAGACCTTTTTATGCTAGATTGAAGAGAATATTAAATATTTGTCCCCCCTGAAGGTACTTATAGATTGTATTCAAGTGACCCCTTAACATTCTTTTTTTTTTAAGTTAAATATACTGAGATCCTTGACACTATTACTATAAGGCATGTTTTCTAATTTTCTAATCATTCTCATGGTTCTTCTCTTAACCATCTCCAATTTATCAATATCTTTCTTAAATTATGAGTACCAGAACTGGACACAGTATTCCAGCAGTCGTTGCACCAGTGCCAGAGGTAAAATAAATTATCTATTCCATCTTAATATTCCCCTGTTTATGAATCCCAGGATCATGTTCGTTCTTTTGACCATTGCATCACACTAGGAGCTTGTGTTCAGGTGATTATCCACCAGGACTCCCAAATCATTTTTTAGAGTCACACCTTCCCCAGACAGAGGCCCCCATCCTGTAAGTCTGGCCTACATTCTTTGTTCCTAGATGTATACATTTCCATTTAGCCATATTAAAGCACATATTGTTTGCTTGCACCCAGTTTACCAAGTAACCAAGATTGCTCTGAATCAGAGATCTGTCCTTTTCAATATTTACCACTCTTCCCGTTTTTGTGTCATCCGCAAACTTTATCAGTTGAAAATTTTATGTTTTCTTCCAGTTCAAGGATAAGAAAAATTTAAATAGCAAAGACCAAGAACTGATCCCTGTGGGATCCCACTGGCAACACCCACTTAGTGATGATTTTCCATTTAGAGGTAGATTCTGAGACCTATAAGTTAGGCAGTTTTTAATCCATTTAATATGTGCCATATTAATGTTATATCATTCTAGTTTTTAATCAAAATGTTGTGTGGTGCCAAGTCAACTGCCTAACAGAAGTCTATTATATCACCCTCCTTTTATCCTTTATTAGAGTCTCTATATAGCACCTTCCCTCTGAGGATCTCTGCATACATTACAATCATTCATATATCCTTGTGACACCCTTGCAAGATAGGTAAGTAATTATCTGACCATCTTACACCTGCGGAAGTGTGGTACAGACAGCTAAAGTGACATACCCCAGAGTGCACATTAAACCAGGATTGGAAAGCATGTTCCTGACTCCTACTCTGTTCTGTACCTTAATCACAAGTCCACCTTCCCACCCTGTTAAGCCTACAAAGAATAAGACACACATCTTGGAAGGTGAAGATGACATTTTTGGTAGCATGTATACCTTTGACTCATGCTCTTCTTCTTCACTATAGATGGCTTACGGATATTCAGTCCCCACTCTGAGGTTCATACTAGAACCTAGATACTAGGCTTCTTGGTATCCTATAAATGCCTAAGTTACTATGAAGACAAAGGACCAGATCAGCCTGTGGTGTAAATAAGCCTGATTTTTCTCTTTTGGGGATATAGCGATGAGGGTGAGAATTATTCCTCACTGTACACAATTGTCCTTAAAACCCCATCTCTACCATTTCTTATAGCATGACAAATGGTACACTGAGGGCAAAAGCCTGTTTTCACTGAAGCCAAAGGGAGGTTTGCACTGAGATTCAATAGGAATAGAATCAGGCCCTTACTGTGATTTACCCCAAAAGAACAGTTTTTTTGGTTGATTTTTATTAAACATATTTTGATGGTTCTTTTGTCAACTTGTAACTTCCCTACCCTGTCAAGATGACTGTGAGCTCTACCGTTAACATGGCTCGCTCTTAGATTGAGACTAAGGGACACACAAGGCTTTAATCTCATTTTTGACTTTCAGTAGCACCTCCATAGCAAGGCGTACACCCTCATCTCAGGAAGGGAAATTCAGTTGTGTTTTGCTGACTAAAACTGCCTTTTATTCATGGTAAAATTAGAAAAAATCCCTCAAGGGAAAAGTGTGCGTTTATTGCCTTACATAAAAACTGGCAAAAATGCACATTTTGCCAGTTTAGGTTTCAGATATAAAAACACAATATTCTTCTGAACAGAATATCAATGTCACAAAACAAAAGAGTCATCTTTTCTTTGCTTTCTTTCTCTCCTCTGTTCTGCCATTACTCCTCAGCAAGTTTAAATTTCATTTACTTTGGCAGGAGAACTCTTTCTTTGCCTTTAACAGTTGAATCCAACTTTGTAACACAACCTGAAAAGAAGTGAATTTAAACTGCAGTGTGTTCTAGAAGAGAAAACCTACTTTATTTATCTCTCAGTCCTACTTTACCATATGCTGACCTAATTACAGCCCACACCACAGGGGGTATAAGGAACAGCAGAAGGAGTGCTTCTGCCACCTAGTGACTATCATTACCCAGCAAAATCCAGTAGGATTCCTTTGTGAGCTTTACATTTTTAGATATCTAGCACATAAGTGTAAACTACCTTCTCTAGCATGTCTTATTGGATACTGAGGACATATACATCTTGCACTTTTCTGTGCATTCCCAGACTCAAAATCAGTTTCTTTGGTAAAAGCATTACTTTTCATGTGAAAATGAATTCTATTTTCTTAGCCTGTCCTAGGCCTGGTAAACTATATTAATACAGGCATGTGACATTTAAATAATGTTAAAGAAGTGTAAAATATTGCAATACAAATATAACACTAATATTATTAATAAAAGACTAACTGAGTGCAAAAATAATGTATACACAGGATTCAGGCAGGAGTTCTTAAAGGAACCAAAGGGATTTGGATACCCGACTCCTGTAAGATTCTGGATTCCCAGATTTATAATATAAGAACAATTTGTGTTATCAGCACTTCTACCTGATTCGATTTTTAACTGTCCTGCAATGGGAATCATTATAATCTAGTTCCTATGAAGTTATGTGTAAACATGTACCTATTAGTTCACTTCTCAATGAGATCATTTAAAATAAGGAGCTTGAAGATAATTCCCCCACTTTCCCACCCCGCCCCCGGTCATAAACACATAAACATTATTGATCGGAGCCTCATTTGCCTGTTTGAAAATTAGATTTCCCCCCACCCCCACCCCGGATAAATTTCTATACTCAAGTCAACAACATTTCTGTATTCTTTTCACGATTCCACTGAAGGTCATTTTTCTTAATTGGAATGATGAAACGTCTAAATTACATGCACTGGCGTCACATAATAGCACAATAGAAAAAAGTATATGCTGTTAAGGGCAAATAAAAAGATTAATCCCCAGTACTTGAACATTTCAATTAATCCTAGATTATTTCTTCATCCACATGTTTGTTTAAGCCTCACTGTTTTTATGCTTTCTATAGGTGTTCAGGATAGGGAGACTGCTATAGACTTACACAAACGTCGATATCTACTTTCATATAAACACTATGAAAGTTAAAGGCCTACTCTGATCAGGCTCTATGTCCCACAGCCCCAGGGCTTGCCCTAACCACCAAGATATTGGCTAGTCTCAGGGACTGTGCTCTCTGTGTATGGTGTGGTTGTTTGTTTGTTTTTGTTTTGTCAAAAACTCTGAAAGGTTTCAGGTTTTTGAAATCTCACAGTATTGTAGCATGTCAAGTATAGCCAAGCCTTGAATGTTGATTCAACCTTTTCGGACAAGACAGGATGGAGCTCCTTTCCTCTTCTCTGACTCCCCAACAACTTGGTTTCCACTATTTCCCCATGATCCCCTGCCCAAGTCTGTCCCTCATCCCTAACCACCTTTATAAGGCTGTTGATTCACATGTACACTCAGACCTCCAATGGGGGGGTTGGAGGGAGCTGGGCTGTGAAAGAGGCATGAGGTGATCAGGGATGCAGGATAGGGAGGGTTTTTATAGAGGGCCTGGAATAGTGGAGTGCCAAATTCTTTGATCCAAAGTACTAGAGTTGGAGGACTCTCCTAGGCTGCTGCCAGGTAGACCTTGGTTTGCTGTGCCTATGTGCAGAGACATTTGGCTTCCTCAGCACTGATGACTTAAGCTTAAGAAAGCCAAAATAGCAGTGATGGAGGAGAAGGGTGTTTCTTCCTTGACTCAGAGACCCAGGGTTCTTGGGATTTTGGTAAGTAATTGATCTTTAAATATTCAGGGTAAATAGGCCTAATCCCCTGAGATGGGATATTAGATGGATGGGATCTGAGTTACCCAGGAAAGAATTTTCTGTAGTATCTGGCTGGTGAATCTTGCCCATATGCTCAGGGTTTAGCTGATTGCCATATTTGGGGGTCAGGAAGGAATTTTCCTCCAGGGCAGATTGGAGAGGCCCTGGAGGTTTTTCGCCTTCCTCTGTAGCATGGGGCATGGTTGACTTGAGGGAGGCTTCTCTGCTCCTTGAAGTCTTTAAACCATGATTTAAGGACTTCAATAGCTCACACATAGGTGAGGTTTTTCATAGGAGTGGGTGGGTGAGATTCTGTGGCCTGCGCTGTGCAGGAGGTCGGACTAGATGATCAGAATGGTCCCTTCTGACCTTAGTATCTATGAATCTATGACTACATCCCTGCTAACTAAACCTGCCTCCTTGAAGTTCTATTCATCCCCCTAATTTCTCCCTGTCCTTTCCTCCTCCACAGCTACAAGACCTTTGTCTGTCCCTCAGAACCGATCCGCATGCCCTTTGTTACTCAGCCTGATACTCTGTGTATTTTTGTTTGTTTTTAATTAATAGAGCTGGTGTAGCAAGTTGGCAGCACTGGAAGATAAAAGAGGATGTCAGAAATTTAAAGTTAATCAGCTAGTCAGGGTGAAAGTCATCTAGGTTATCCTGAATTGGGGATACTCTTTGTGTGTTAAAAATTAATGTTTCAAATGTGGCCTATGTCTGCAATCGTATCTGTTTGCAGGGGAGAAAGAGAAAACTCTGGAATGTCTGGGGACAGTGGTTGTTTAGGTGAAGGAAGCCAAGGGAACGTTTGGAAAAGCAAAGCAATATTTCATGGAGTATTTTCTAATGTTTCCTATTCCAAATATGGTATATTGCTGCTTGAAAATTGTATAGAAAAGTCCTTTGAAGAATTATCCTGCCAAAACTGGAAGCTAAATTTAGGGTGGGATTTTCAAAAGCTCACAGCATTGATCCAAGTTTGCTTCCATTGAAGGGAAGGGAACAAAGGTTAGGCTAGTGCTGAGAGCTTTTGAAAATCCCACCCACGGCCTTTAAAATTATGATGTTATAATCTGAGCCATTGACTTCTCCATTATATCATAGGTGGTGCTGGGAGGATCACCTGTTATTAAGGTTGCTCAACAACTCCCATTATCAGACCCTGGTTTCAGTTGCTTAAAACTTTACCAAACTTTAACCATTCAGGCTGAAATTTTCTATGCCCGGTGTCTGACTGAATTTTAGAAATATACTTGGCCAAAACAGTTCAGCTGTTTCCAAGACTGAAGTTAGGGGAAAATATTTTGTTTTTCCCTTATTAAAAAATATTGGTGACTTTTTCTTTGAGAAGCTCTAGCATCCCAATGCTTTGCAGTAGGGAATTGAAATTTGGCAGGAATGTTCTCTTATATAATCTGAAAACCTGCCCAAATATGGCCATTTACCAGCCTTTGAAAACATTGAAGTTTGAACATGCTCAGTAAAGAGAGTTAAGAACTTCACAACTTAGTTCACCACAGATTCTGTCCACATTGAGTGCACTACAGCTGGGGACTGAGTAGAACTTTCCCTGCCATTGTAGTTCTGGGATGTGCTAGATCCAGGTCCAGGCACCAGAACTGAGAGACAAGAGCCTAGGCTATCAATGATCTGTGTCTGGCAGTGTGGAAGAAGCTTCCTGAATGGAATGCAGAAGGGACAAGAGCTTGGCCAGGGAGCGGAAAGGAGCAGGTGGAAGCAGTAAACTGAGACAAAAAAACATGGGAGCGGGGGAGACTGGGAATGGAAGCTGGCAGAGAGGGGTAGAGGGAAAATGGGGCAGGAATTTGGAGAGGAAGTCTGAGACAGGGCAGGGCAAAGACAGTGGGACTGGGAGCCAGGTAAAGAAACAGAGTGGTGGTGAGGCAATGGAAGCCACTAGGTGAGGAGGTGGGACTGAGATTGGATGAGGAGTTGTAGGAAGAACAGGGATTGGCTGGGCTAGGAGCCTGGGAATGAGAACCAGTGGTGAGGGGGAAGACAAATTTGATGAGGAGCTGAGGTGTGGAGGTAAAACTGGAGACCCTGGGATCTGATTTTCTGAAGTGTTGAGAAGTTTTAGCTGCAACTTAGGTCAGTATTTTGATCATATGATGTGGTACATAATGCTACATGTTCTGAAAAATCAGGTGCTAGGTGTCTCAAATTAGGTACCCAACATTAGTGGATACTTTTGATCTTAAACTCTCTGTGCCTCAGTTTCCTATGTATATAAATATATATATATTTCCTATATAAAAATGGAAATAATGCCCACTCATCTCACAGGGCTGTTGTAATTAATATTTGTGAAGAACTCAAATGTTCTAGTGATGAGCACCATAGGAAAGCCCATACAGAAATTAATAATTCTGTCTTCAGAGCAGGGTGTGAATAGTGTGCAGTAAGTAAGTAATAGGACCACACATTGAACAAGGAAGAAAAAACAAAATATTGACTAGCTGCTCAGCAGTGGGCACTGTCCATTCTGTGGAACAAAACAGTATGTGAGCATATAATTAATGACTTTATCATGCACACACAAGAGGGATTGAATAAGGTTCCATAAGCTTATGCAACCTTGATTCTGGCTGTCACAAATATGGGCTAACTGCATTGCTGTCCCTCTCCTGGTTTCTTTGAGGTGTACCCCTGCAGGCGGCAAGCCTCATGTCTTTACTTATCCGATGAAGGAATCATGTGATTCCCTCATAGTACCCTCTGTATCAACTGTTGTTATCCAGCAGGTCCAATTGAGTGTGAACACCTGTGGTTCTTCCTTTTGGGAATCTATCACCAGGGATCAGCCAGCCTTCTCAAAACACATGTATTGCTTAGCAGTAGGGGAAACACTAAGCGGGGAAACAAAGTTTTTTTGAAGCAACAGTGTTCATGCCGGTCTACCTTACCTAAAGGCTTACCATCTCCTGATTGTAACCTAACCAGGCCTCACTTCTTCAGGCACCCTTCATGGGCTATCATGTGTCTCAGTCTTCTTCCCCCAAACTGTTATCCCCTCTCTTTTTTAAACTGAAAATGGTCTTTTTGTCTTCTACATTCTCGAGTTTCTAATCAAAATAAGTGTTGTAGTTTGGCTGGAGCCAGAGGTAAAATCATCCAAGATAGTAGCTGTCGCATTGTTCCTTGAAACATTTGAGGAGTGCTTATTGTGAGCCACTCTTTTCCATTTCTGCTTGTTTTTCTCTACCATCGCTTATTAAACTAAATTAATATGCATACAGCAAACATCCCAATACCCAGGTCATCCTATAATGTTCATAAATTATTACAGGGCAGCTCCAAATGTGTCACACTGGCATTTTCTAATTTTTGAGTGTTTGACTTTGCAACCTGAATAATGTTCTTTCAGCATAGTGTGGTTGTTTGTGTGTGTGTGTGTGTGTGTTTATAATTACATAGATAATATTTTATACCATGTTTATTGCCCTAATATCAAAATGCTTTACAGATGTTAAGAGACACGTGGATCTTAGATTTTAAAAGAAACACATTGAATCTTTGTTTTTACCCTCTCCATTAGGAGGTAGTGAGTCACCACTTGACCAGCCTTTGGGGAAGGGACCGTGCACCAAGCACATTGTGGGTGTTACTAGAAATAATACATAGGAGTAGTAATTGATTCCCCAGGTGGAGGGGAGCTTTTGTCTGTTGCTTTGGAGTATGCAGTTATTATAGAAAAGTTAAGGTGAAGATGTGTGTGTTCCATTTTGTTGCGAAGGAAGTGGTGGTAGTGGTCATTAAGAAGAATTCTGGGAATGAGTGCCACAGTTGTGGGCTGCCCGCTAACTCTTTCTTCAGCACCCACAAGTCTAATTCTTCTTGTTGATGATTCCATTGTTTTAGTGAAACATGGCTGTCAAGGCTCATCTTGGTCTTAAAGGCAGAGGCATGGTCCTTTAGGCACCATTTCCGTGGAGGGCTTTGCAGAAAAGGAACAAAGCCTTGAAGCTTGACTCGATATTCGCAAGAAACTATGTAGGGAGGTGGGGTGCTGCTGATGGTTTGTGTTATGAAGGTGGCCTGCTGCCGTCTGAACAATTTTGCCCTTTTAATGGTCAGAAATGTTATCCTCTTACATACAATATATTGTATGGCAATAACCACGTGCAGAGCTCAAGAATGCATAGATGACTGCAGCCAGGACCAAGTCTGGCAGGCATAATTTTTTTTTTTTGAAGCTGTAGCTATTTGTCTGTTCATCATCTGACATGCCTGTAGGAAGACCCCAATGCTGTAGACAAACTGATAATCTGAGGACAAACAATCTTGATGGAAGATTATGATAAAAGCACTTTCTTTCTTCAATGTGTATTATACATTCCCTCAGTACCTAATCTACACAGGATGTATCTATTATTTCTCCCAAGTGGAGAAGATGGCGCTTTAGCTGAAGCTGTAGATATTCATGATTTTGGCTCTGACAATTCCCCAGTTCAAATCCTAGCATTGGCCATCACACTGGGAAGAAAGGTAGTTTCTTCTCCCATGCTCCTTCCATACAAATAGCAGTGTGATCCCTTCACAGAACAGAATACATTTATTCTTTGTATAAAAGGATTACAGAGAAAACAGATACAAACAATAAACATGCTAAAAGTTTATGAGAGGTCACCCATCAGTCCTAGGTGGTCCTAGAAGGCCAGTGTTTCCAACCTTCCTCAAGGATTGCCCCCCTTTTTTGGATAGAATGTCCTGACCATATGCTAGATTAAAAGAAGGCTCAGTGTTAGTTTAAACTCATCCTTTACATACGCTGTTGTAATTGTAGGGGTCCTGACCCAAAAAGGAGTTTGGGGGGTTGCAAGGTTATTGTAGGGGGGGTTGTGGTACTACTACCCTTACTTCTGTGCTGCTGCTGCCTTCAGAGCTGGGCAGCTGGAGAGCAGCGGCTGCTGGCCGGGATCCCAACTCTGAAGCAGAGCAGTTGCCAGCAGCAGCGCAGAAGTAAGGATGGCATGGCATGGTATGGTACTGCCACCCTTACTTCTGCACTGGTGCCTGCTGAGCTGGGCTCTTAGTCAGCAGCTGCCACTCTCCAGCCGCCCAGCTCTGAAGGCAGCAGCACAGAAGTAAGGGTGGCATGATAAGGTATTGCCATGCTTACTTCTGTGCTGCTGCTGGCGGGGCGCTGCCTTCAGAGCTGAGCATCTGGTCACCAGGCGCCGCTCTCTGGACACCCAGCTCTGAAGACAACACAGAAATAAGGATGGGAATACCATGCCCTCCCCCAAATAACCTTGCAATCTTCCTGTAACTCCCTTTTGGGTCAGAACCTCCAATTTGAGAAACGCTGGTCTCCCCCATGAAATCTGTATAGTATAGGGTAAAAGCACACAAAAGACCAGATTTCATGGTGAGAGACCATATTTCATGGTCCATGATGTGTTTTTCATGACCGTAAATTTGGTAGGGCCCTACTCATGTGATCAACTCTGGAGATCGCTGTTTCAATCCCTTGCATGTCAGCCAACACGGTGGCTACCACACCTATTCATTACAGACTATTGGTTTCAAATATGTGACTATCACATGTGGTTGTTAAATGTATCATGCCATCTTTCTCTTTATTGTATCTATTTGTATTTATTGTAGGGAGACCTCCTAACGTACAAAGCAAAGCAAGACGAGACATCATCTCTGTTCCAGTCATTGACCAAAGATAGATCCTGTTGAAATTACAATAATGAAATAGCTATATAACATTTCTGTTGGATAAAAATTGAAACAACGTTTGTGACTCTTTGTTCCTATTTCCCAACTAGTTCTCAATATTTTCTAAATAATTTAGCTTATATTGTGATTTGAAAGGTCTTACTAGTAAATTTACATAATTATGTTGTCTAAAGAATACATGCTTTAAAAAATACCAAGTTTTGGAATATTTGTCTAAATAGTGCTGAATGTTACGTCTATTTCAATGTTTTATCAGTTTGGAATGACAGCCATTGATAATGATTTACTTAAAAGAGCTTCTGCAATTCAACTATGTCTATATTGGCAACATACAGCTGGTACTACTGAAACAAAAACTCTCACGTAAACATTGCTTTGCTGACATTAAAATCACACTAACAATTAAACTTTGCAAAAAATGTGTAGCTTTTGTCAAATGTCTCTCACTAGCAGATGCGGCTTGCAAAATATAAACTGATCGGCATGGTATTGTACTATGATGCAAAACATCTCATTGTGTGTGTGGTGGGGAAAACAAGACACCAAATGAACAGTTTAATCATATAAAAATGTACTAGCTTTAAAGCCAAAGACACTGGAATAGGGTGATGTTAGAACAGTTGCTTTTCAAGGGTAATCAACCACCTGATTGTCATTGAAAGTCAGTAGGAGTTAAGCTCCTAACTGCCAGTCTGCTTTTGAAACTCTCCCCTTAATACACTGATCATTACTTGATTCAGCTTGGGTGGTTCCCTGCCACAAACAGTCTTTTGTTAATAGTTATTGCAATTTACAGCCCAAATTTTGTCATGGTGCCAAATTGCCATCAAACAGGGTGTATTTTGATGCATAAGCAACATTAAAATGAACCCATATTACAGCTGGTTGTAGATCCCTATACAGCACCCTAAAACAGATTATTCAAACTTCTTGCTGTTTCCCAAACTTTTGAAAACTGTCCCCCTATACGGGAAGTGAAATCCTCATGGTCTGTTGCAACTCTGACGTATGTTTAAAAGGCCTACATAATCTATATTTCTGCACCCTGCCAGTTAATCGTTCATACCTCCTTCCCTTTCATGCTTTGGGAAATACTAGTGTAGGTCTTCATTATACATACTCTCCATTCTTGAACGTCTTGAGGAGCTTATACGGTTTACAGTGTTGACATGTAAAGTGTTATTGACGCCAGTTAGCACTCTTTGAAATCATCAGGCACCACAGGAATAATTTATTCAAGCTCTCTGCAAACTCAGGCAGTGCCAGTTATACATGCTTCTCATTTTGAACATTTTCTTCACAGCACTATTGGCTTGAGACTAGCTTTATTTTTTATTTCTTATTTAAAGCTGAGACTCCAGGGAACATTTGAGAGGTCTTTGTGTGCAGCCTTTCCACCCCACAGCTAGGGGGAAAACTGACCTAACTCATTTAAAAGCCATGTGGTTACGTTCTAGACTGCCTGAGGCTTCCAGGTGTCCTTGTAAGAATCACCACTGGAGACAGTGGATATCGACCTATGTTATATGATTAGGGTATTGGCCTCAGTAATGTGACCCAGGCCATGTGATTGGGTGGCCAGGAAATAAATTTAATTTCTCTTTCCAGCAGTCCTACGAGTCAGAATATTATTACATCCCCAAGTAGAGTGCATTACAATACTGTTAACATGTATATGACAAAGATTATCCTATTATTCTGTCACAGCCTTTGTGAAGCCTAGACGAGTAGAACTATTCCAAGTGGTGGAAAGCCTGGTGCATAAAGACTGTCTCCATTCAGAGACATAATCAAATAATTCTCACTGAGAACAGTTTTCCCATGTACTGTGCAGACAAGATTGGAGTAGTCTTGTGACAGTCTCAGGAAGAGGCAAAAGGGCCCTTTTTCTGGTTGAATTTCACTCACTGATGGATTTTCTGACTGTGCATGCTCAACCACCTACAAAATAAACTCCTGCTTGCCAAAAGGCAATGGAGAGAGCTTGAGTTTCTTATGGATGACGACGACTAATAACTCCTTTTATGAGATCAAGTTGCCTAACACTCTGAATGAAGAGGTAGGTAGGCTCCTGCCTAGAGACCAGCTCTTCTTGCTAACAATTTTATCAGTTTTTGCTGTGTCTCAAACCTTTGCTTTTTGGGGATTGAGAAGGGTAAGTGTTAACCGACTGCAGCAACACTTAAATTTTTCTAATTTCTGGGATCCAGATCATTCTGACAGTAACCTGATAAGAGTATCATTCCTGGGCAAGGCAAGTATTTTAAACAGGAAATGAAGAAGGTGCTCTCTCAGACGAGAAGGAGTAGGTCCCCCTACTGCTCTCACAGACTGTGAAGGAACATAGAGATATTGCCATCCCCCGTAATTGAAAATCATGGATCTCTCTCCCAGAATCATAAGTTTAAAAATAAATATTGGGTTCCTTTCATTTGCCTTATGGTTTTTAAGTTGAGCTGAAAGCATAATTGTTTTTTGGAGTGGGCTAAACCAAAAAAAGTCCCAGGTAAAATAATTCAGTTTTATTTGAACCAAACCTGATTTTGTTGTTTTTTTGTTTGTTTTTCTCGCTAAAATTAAAAACCAAACCACTTTCATTTTGGATCAAAAAATACCTAAACCAAAACAAACAAAAACAAATAATCATCAAAAGGAACCAAGTTTTTCAGACTTTCATTTCATTTAGTTATTGGGATTTTTTTATTCTGAAATGAATTTTTTTTGTATTTTGTTTCATTTTTGGATGTTCTTTCACTTTTTAAGTTAAATATACCTAAATTTCTATTTGAAATATTATTTCAAAATAAAAAGTCAAAACATTTCATTTTGAAATGGTCAAAATGAATTTTTTTGAAAAAAAAATCAATTTTTTTCAGCTGAAATTATTGGCCCAATATGACTTAAATTCGCAAACAGATTCTGCGTCCCTTCCTTGATCACACAAGCTGGCAACATTGACCTAACCATGGGTCCACCAGAGCTAAGAGACCCTAAGGACCAAACAATTGTCTGTCTAAGGTTTGCAGACTGCCTGGCCCCATTCTCCCTTTGGCTTGTATGCAAATAAATAAAACTCCCAGCCAAATATACAGTATTTGTCATCCATTTGTCATACAGTCATCCATTTCCATTTAATGTAATAGAGATATACTGAGAATGAATTAATAGATTTAATATAAAGGGTTATGAAATTGAAACAAAATGCTTTCCTGTGATCATACCAACATTTGAAGAGAAACAGAGTAAGTTTCACAAAAATTAGACTTAATACTGCGTATTTTCTTTTGTTGCTTGGACAAAAAAAAGTCATTTCAATATGTTTCAGATGAATAATATAATTATATGTTGAAAATGTATTCAACCAGTTACTATTGAAATAGTAAGCATTTTGAAAAGAAAAATACCTCCTACAGGGTTTGAACTTTCTACCTTCAAATCATAAGGTAGCTATCAGTGATACTTACTCATTTGGTTCAAATCACTTTTGTAAGCTTAAATATTTTTTCAAAAAAAGAAAAGGAGTACTTGTGGCACCTTAGAGACTAACAAATTTATTAGAGCATAAGCTTTTGTGAGCTACAGCTCACTTCATCGGATGCATTTGGTGGAAAAAACAGAGGAGAGATTTATATACACACACACAGAGAACATGAAACAATGGGTTTATCATACACACTGTAAGGAGAGTGATCACTTAAGATAAGCCATCACCAGCAGCAGGGGGGGGAAAGGAGGAAAACCTTTCATGGTAACAAGCAAGGTAGGCTACTTCCAGCAGTTAACAAGAATATCTGAGGAACAGTGGGGGGTGGGGTAGAGTGGGGGGGGGGAGAAATAACATGGGGAAATAGTTTTACTTTGTGTAACGACTCATCCATTCCCAGTCTCTATTCAAGCCTAAGTTAATTGTATCCAGTTTGCAAATTAATTCCAATTCAGCAGTCTCTCGTTGGAGTCTGTTTTTGAAGCTTTTTTGTTGAAGTATAGCCACTCTTAGGTCTGTGACAGACAGACATCATCTTCCTCTCCAAATGCAAACAGATGGACATCATACCAAAAGGACTGAAGGTAAAAAATCCATTACAATCTACATACCACACAGACTGTGCTGACAGCTTGTGCCACACACTCTCAAAGAAACTGCGGAACCACCTGATCAACATCCTCTACAGCAAACAGGGAAAGATTAAGAATGAGCTCTCAAAACTGGATACTCTCATAAAGAACCAACCTTCCACACAAACTTCCTCGTGGCTGGACTTTACAAAAACTAGACAAGCCATTTACAAAACACACTTTGCTTCTCTACAAAAGAAAAAGGACACTAAGCTATCTAAACTACTATATTCCACAAGGGGCCACAACAATGGTTCCCGTAACCCACCCAGCAATATTCTTAATCTATCCAACTATACTCTTAGCCCAGCAGAAGAATCTGTCCTATCTCGGGGCCTCTCCTTTTGCCCCTCCACCCCCACGAACATGATACAGTTATGTGGTGACCTAGAATCCTATTTTCGACGTCTCAGACTCAAGGAATATTTCCAACACAGCTCTGACCAACATATTAACCCACAGAGACCTTCCTGCCAACACTAGAAAAAGAAGGATTCTGGGTGGACTCCTCCTGAAGGTCGAAACAGCAGCCTGCATTTCTACATAGAGTGCTTCCGCCGACGTGCACGAGCTGAAATTGTGGAAAAGCAGCATCGCTTACCCCATAACCTCAGCCATGCAGAACACAGTGCCATCCACAGCCTCAGAAACAACTCTGACATCAAAATCAAAAAGGCTGACAAAGGAGGTGCTGTCGTCATCATGAATAGGTCGGAGTATGAACAAGAGGCTACTAGGCAGCTCTCCAACACCACTTTCTACAAGCCATTACCCTCTGATCCCACTGAGAGTTACCAAAAGAAACTACAGCATTTGCTCAAGAAACTCCCTGAAAAAGCACAAGAACAAATCCGCACAGACACACCCCTGGAGCCCCGACCTGGGGTATTCTATCTGCTACCCAAGATCCATAAACCTGGAAATCCTGGACGCCCCATCATCTCAGGCATTGGCACCCTGACAGCAGGAATGTCTGGCTATGTAGACTCCCTCCTCAGGCCCTTCATTATCAGCACTCCCAGCTATCTTCGAGACACCACTGACTTCCTGAGGAAACTACAGTCCATTGGTGATCTTCCTAAAAACAACATCCTAGCCACTATGGATGTAGAAGCCCTCTACACCAACATTCCACACAAAGATGGACTACAAGCCGTCAGGAACAGTATCCCCGATACTGTCACGGCTAACCTGGTGGCTGAACTTTGTGACTTTGTCCTCACCCATAACTATTTCACATTTGGTGACAATGCATACCTTCAAATCAGCGGCACTGCGATGGGTACCCGCATGGCCCCATAGTATGCCAACATTTTTATGGCTGACTTAGAACAACGCTTCCTCAGCTCTCGTCCCCTAATGCCCCTACTCTACTTGCGCTACATTGATGACATCTTCATCATCTGGATCCATGGAAAAAAAGCTCTTGAGGAATTCCACCATGATTTCAACAATTTCCATCCCACCATCAACCTCAGCCTGGACTAGTCCTCACAAGAGATCCACTTCCTGGACACTACGGTGCTAATAAGCGATGGTCACATAAACACCACCCTATATCGGAAACCTACTGACCGCTATTCCTACCTACATGCCTCTAGCTTTCATCCAGATCATACCACTCGATCCATTGTCTACAGCCAAGCGCTACGATATAACCGCATTTGCTCCAACCCCTCAGACAAAGACAAACACCAACAAGATATCTATCATGCATTCCTACAACTACAATACCCACCTGCTGAAGTGAAGAAACAGATTGACAGAGCCAGAAGAGTACCCAGAAGTCACCTACTACAGGACAGGCCCAACAAAGAAAACAACAGAATGCCACTAGCCATCACCTTCAGCCCCCAACTAAAACCTCTCCAACGCATCATCAAGGATCTACAACCTATCCTGAAGGACGACCCATCACTCTCACAGATCTTGGGAGACAGGCCAGTCCTTGCTTACAGACAGCCCCCCAATCTGAAGCAAATACTCACCAGCAACCACACACCACACAACAGAACCACTAATCCAGGAACCTATCCTTGCAACAAAGCCCGTTGCCAACTCTGTCCACATATCTATTCAGGGGATACTATCATAGGGCCTAATCACATCAGCCACACTATCAGAGGCTTGTTCAGCTGCGCATCTACCAATGTGATATATGCCATCATGTGCCAGCAATGCCCCTCTGCCATGTACATTGGCCAAACTGGACAGTCTCTACGTAAAAGAATGAATGGACACAAATCAGACGTCAAGAATTATAACATTCAAAAACCAGTTGGAGAACACTTCAATCTCTCTGGTCACTCGATCACAGACCTAAGAGTGGCTATACTTCAACAAAAAAGCTTCAAAAACAGACTCCAACGAGAGACTGCTGAATTGGAATTAATTTGCAAACTGGATACAATTAACTTAGGCTTGAATAGAGACTGGGAATGGATGAGTCATTACACAAAGTAAAACTATTCCCCATGGTATTTCTCCCTCCCACCCCACCCCCCACTGTTCCTCTGATATTCTTGTTAACTGCTGGAATTAGCCTACCTTGCTTGTCACCATGAAAGGTTTTCCTCTTTTCCCCTCCCTGCTGCTGGTGATGGCTTATCTTAAGTGATCACTCTCCTTACAGTGTGTATGATAAACCCATTGTTTCATGTTCTCTGTGTGTGTGTATATAAATCTCTCCTCTGTTTTTTCCACCAAATGCATCCGATGAAGTGAGCTGTAGCTCACGAAAGCTTATGCTCTAATAAATTTGTTAGTCTCTAAGGTGCCACAAGTACTCCTTTTCTTTTTGCGAATACAGACAAACACGGCTGCTACTCTGAAACCTGTCAATATTTTTTCAGATATCTATAATTGCAGAAGAAAGATGGAACATTTTTAAAACAGAATCTGAAATAAGCACTTAAATAATGGAAAGTTTTTGATACAAACTAACAAAAATCAGGAGATAAGTTAAAGCAGGTAGATTTTGCCCTCTCAGTATGGGAAAAGGATTAGGACCATAACAGAGACTACTCTAGCAACACTGGTAGATAATCTCCTCCTGGCAATGAATGAAGTTTAGATGCCCATGTCAGTAGCTCAATTGGCTGTCTTTGATACTGTTGCTCACAAAGTAATGCTCATTGAGCCTGGTTAAAATGTTTTTATAAACTTTTTTGTTTGTTTTTTACAGAAATTTGGGGGTTTGACTAAATGAAATTTTAGTTATAAAACTATCTGAGAAACAAAATAATTCACCTAAAACCCCAAATCAGTTTCAGGCTAAAGTATTTCAGTTCTCAAACAAAAAAAATGCTATTTCAATTTTTGCCGGAAAAAAACCCCACCAGCTAACATTTTCTGCAGAACCATTTCCCACCTTTTCTTTTCTTTTCTTTTCTTTTTTTTTTTGATCTTCTCTGGACTCTAGCATGTATGGAAGGGGCAGCTCTTGAGTGGCTCCATTCCTTCCTTTCTAAGCATGCCAAAATGGTGATGTTGGGCAACTGCTTGACGTCCAGAAGTCAGATATCATGTGGACTTCCAGGTATTCTCCTCTCTTGTTTAAAGTGTTAGGAAGGTTAATGAGGATGTATGGGCTGCAGTGCTTTCAGTACACTGACGGTATCTGACCAAGCCTAGCCCAGGGTGCTGAATGCCTGGTTCAGTTTTCGGGTGAGACTGAGGCATGGATGAGCACTAGCTGGCTGGAAAACAATCTGGATAAGATGTTATGATGTTGATACTTTTGCACAATTTTCAATTTCTAGGATCTGCTGATCCTCAGCTGCTGTTCAATAATCATATCATATCAGTACTGAAGAAGGCTTTTTTATATCTTCATCTGGCTTGGTGACTGCAACCATTTCTTTTGGATGTGGACCTTCCTACCATGATCTATGCTCTTGTGACTTCAAGATTAGACTACTGCAGTGTGGTCTTCATGTTGCTATCCCTTAACTTAACTCACAAAGGGAAGCTGGTACAGAATGTAGCATCCCTTCTTTAGCAGTATGCCTTGATCAGAGCACATGACACCACTGCTCTGGGCTCTTCACTGGCTGCCTGGTGGCTTACAAGTGGAATCTTAACTCTTCGTCTTGACCTATAAAGTTCTAAATGGATTGTGACATGCCTACTTTAGAGATTATCTCCCTCTGTCCTACTGTCACAACTGCAATCAGTGGAAGGGCTTGATTTGGAGCCCTGTACATATAAACCGGAGGAGCTGCAAACACAGCATTCTCCAGGATAGTCTTCAAGCTTGGAACCTCTTTTCCATCTCTATCCCTGGGTCTCAGATAGCCTGAATTTGTTGACTCCAGGGCACAATGAACAATATATCTATTTACCTAGGCTTTTGGAAATAGACGGTTGCTGCTTGGCTTGACTTTTTCTGTGTTGGCTATTTTGGGGTGTGGAGTGGTTGATGGCTTTACTTTGAATTTGATTGTATTTTGACTTTGACAAGTTCTCTAGAGTTGAGGATTGGTGCTTTTTAATAGATGTTTTATCAATCTAAAGGAATAAAATGAACTGCCAATTCAAAATTGTGTTCTCTTGTAGGGAAGTCCCTTTATATGCTTAAGGCTTTCAACATAAGATGACAGAAGCTAATCTGATTAATTTAAATTCCATATAGGGAAGACGTTTAAATCAAGCCCAGTTACCTAATAGCTACTAGTATGTGTGAGTTGTCTACTGTAGCCTAAGCCCTTCAGGATATTCTCCTATGAGACTGTCATCACTCTTAACTCCAAGCTCATTTACACATTGTGGCACCTTAGCTTTGATGTGACAGTGTCGCAAATAAGAACACTCATTTAGCATTTGGTTAAGTCAACATTTCCTTTGATGTCTGTAAATACACCAGCCCAGCATTCTTCTCTTGAAATGATATTAGATATGAAATCAGACACAAAAGGTGGGTAAGGTAGTATCTTTTATTAGACCAACTTTTGGTTGGTAAGAAAGACACGCTTTTGAGCTTGCACAGAGCTCTTCTTCAGATCTGGGAAGTGTACTCGGAATGTCAAAGCTAAATACAAGATGGAACATACTGTTTAGCCTAAGTAATTAACACATATTTCAAGGGACCATTCAAGGGGAAGTGGCCTATTTACACCTCTCCAATTATAGGGGGACGTGCAGGGGAGGAGGGAAGAAAGGCAGTTGGGGGATTTGTTAGTGTGTTATAGATTGTTGTATTAAGCCATAAATCCAGTGTCTCTGTTCAGTCCATGATTTTTAGTGTCTAGCCAAGTTATGAATTTAAATCCCATGCTCATCTTCTGAAAGTGTTGTGCAGATTTCCTTTGAAGATGCAGACTGTTTGGTCAGATATAGAATGATTGCTTTGTGAAAAGTGAGTTTTTGTCTTTTATCATTTTTATCACACTTTTGATCATTGCATTGATTGTTTCAGGAAAAAAGTTGACTGTGAAATCTTTAACAAACATCACTGCCATCTCTCCATTGCTGAGATGACACCAATACAGTCCCTGAAATCCTAACAGATAGTAATCAGACCAGCAGACAAAAGGAATGCCATCATAGTCCTGGCCTGTAATGACTAAGTTAATGAGGCCAATGAAAAATTCTCTGACACCACCTACTGTAAAGAACTTAAAGATGACCCCACACCACATTTTACCCAGGAATTTAACAGTTTCATCAAATCCTTCCCCAAACAATTCCAAGAGAGACCCTATAAATGATCCCAAGGACCCACCCCAGGTACTTTCTGTTGTAGGAGCAGCAGTGATCTGTATGCTCTGTGTGACTATGCTATGTATAACCTGTATGCTCAAAAGGTCTGTTACACTCCCCTCCCCTGCCCTTTTGTCTCCTCTCCCTTTTTGAATACCTGTGAAGTGGCTTTCCCCCTCCCCCGCCCTCCTGGAATGCTTGTGGGAGAAATGGGCTGTTTGAACAGCTGGAAAATCAGAAGAGCTCCCAGGTAGCCAAGGTGTCTGGGACTCTAATTAGGTAGAGCTCCCACCCCCAATGCATGGACACTGCATGGTCACTGGCCGAGCTGGAGTGTGACCAACCAGATGCAGCCAAGTCACAGTCACTCTAGTCGCAGGCCATGAGGAGCAGATCCTTAAAAGAGGAAGGGGCCGTGTGCTCAGGAGTGCACTCACAAGCTTGTACCTCCCATGAAGGCCCTTCGCCTGGACCGCCTGGCAGTGGTCCGCTGCGTTGCATTCCATCATGCCTTGGGAAGACTTACCTTCATCACACCATCCATTGCTGCACTGTGGAACTCTTACCTTGAAGGATCCTGATATCTCCAGTGCTGTGCCTGTCCTGGAAGCATGAGTATGCTAGTGTGAGTGTGACCCCCTCTTCTTCTGAGTTTAGCTATCAGTATAATAAACGTGCTGCTTTCTGCCAAACTCTGGTGGGTCATTAGTCCTCCCTGAGCTTACTAGCTGGCCCAATTTTGGGTAACACTTTCTACATGCTTCCCAAGATACACAAACAAGGGAACCCAGGCAGACCCATCAAATCTGGCCATGACACTCTTACTAAAGGAATACTGGGACTCAGAGAAACCATCCTCAAATCATTCACCACACAAAGGGCCAGCTTCCTCCAGGACACAACTGACTTCCTCCACAAACTCTGCAATGTTAACAACCTTCCTCTGAATGCCATCCTTGCCACCAGGGATGTCATTTCCCTATACATCAACATCCCTCACAATGGTGGCATAGCTGCCTGCCTCAAATATTTACAAGACAATGAACAACTTTCATATATCCAACCCAAACACACCTCCAAACTCATCCATTTCATTCTCACCCATAACAATTTTACGTTCAACAGCAAACGCTTTGTCCAAGTCATAGAACATCCATGAATACTAGTATGGGTCCCCAATATGCCAACATCTTCATGGGACACTTTGAAGAAAAATTTCTGGACAAATGCACCACAAAACCAATGATGTACCTGGATATGTTGATGATATTTTCATCCTCATGACTGATGACTTAAACTCCCTCAGATTTCCACCAAACTTCAGTAACCACCACCCATTCATTAAACTCTCTCTGGAATACTCCCAGAGTAGCAGAGATCCAGTCACCACCCCGAACACACCAAGAAATCTGTTATCTACAGCCAGGCACTCAGATACCACACAATATGCTCCAAGGAGAAAGTCTGGGATACATACCTCAATACATTCAAAACCACCTACACCAAACAAGGATATTCTACAAGAGAAGTAGATTATGTAATGGAATGGGCCATCCAAATATCAAGAGAACTTGCTTCAATGCAGAAAGATGTCCCCTATTTATCACTTACCACTCCACATTGGAACTTATACAGGGTATCATCAAACAACTACAACCCATTACCAATGGGGACCCCATCCTTAGAGAAATCTTTCTTGAATTCCCTCTTCTCACCTTCAAAAAACCACCCAACCTCTCCCAGCTCATCATCAGAATCAAACTCCCCACAGACAAGGACACATCAAGTAGAAGCAGCACCAGACACTGCCCGAACAACAGACATAAAACCCTGCAGACATATCTCCAGTGCTAAAATGACCAACACACCTTTCAAGATCCATGGGTCCTATCACAACATGTGGTGTACCTCATCCACTGCATTAAATGCCCCAATAACAACCATGTGGGTGAAACCAGACAATCACTATGCTTTTGAATGAATTCACACAGGAAAATGATTAAAGACCAAAACACCATGTCACGTATGAGTGAACACTTTTCACAAAAAGAAAGAAAACCAGCACAAGATGAGTGTAGGAGCTTAAATTCATAACTTTGCTAGACACAAAAAATCATGGACTGAACAGAGACACTGGATTTATGACATTACAACAATCTATAACCCACTAAAAACACCCCCTAGTTGCCTTTCTCCCTGCCCCTCTTTGCCTTCCTTTCACTCCTGTGATTGGAGGAGTGTTAACAAGCCACTTCACCTTGATGGTCTCTTGAAATATATGTTAACTACTTAGGCTAAATAATCTGTTCCACTTTATGTTTAGTTGTGACACTCTGAATATGTTTCCCAGACCTGAAGAAACCCTCTGTGGAAGCTTGAAAGCTTGTCTCTCTCACCAACAAAAGTTGGTGCAATAAAAGATATTACCTCACCCACCTTGTCTCCCTAATATCCTGGGATTGACAAGGCAACAGCAATTGAAGACGATTTACATTGCCATTTGATTAGCAATAATTCCTTCCCCTGTCTTGTTCGCTATTGTGTACTTCACAGGGCCTGTTCCATTGAATTCACTCATTCTGTCTAATTTAACACTGCTCTTAACACTTTCCTGAAGGAGTGGGTCAATTAATATGCAGATCAGAACTGGTCACAATTTTCTTGGAGCGGAACTCTTTTACATGGATAGTGATTAGTTCACTCTAGTGATCTCTTTGAGCTCTTGGGTGATACACAGGTTTTGGTTGCAGCTTAATAGAGAAAAAACACCATGCAAATCATGGATTCAAATACATGAAGTACAGCAAAATTAATATTGGACAGGCTGATCATTTGTCACACATGGCTTGCATTGTGAAAGGTCCCTCTCATCATGACCATCTCTGTTTATTATGTAGGTTGATTTTTTGCCAAAGAAATGCAGCCACTAGCACAGAAAATGTCCTTGGACTGTTTTCACACCATACTAATCATAAGTCACATAGACAACCTGCAACAGTAAAATAACCTGCATATCAGTTTTTTGTATAGTGAAGACTAGAAAGGTACTTCCCCCTCTTTTGGCCAAGCTCCCCTTACTGCTTAGCTTTTCTAGGGTAGATGTTGCTGTTCCTGTTAGTCCTTATGCATTATATATATATATATACATATATATATTTATACATTGCTTCTTTCCCATGTCAGAGTCCCTGCCTCTGGACATGTGTGACTGATGCTCTTGGATGGTAGTTTTGGTACAGTTACACTGGTTATCCAGTCAGTACAGTAGACCCTGATGTATTGAACATTTTACTTTGCAATTCACACACTGTACAATGTGCTCTAAATACTCTAGCTAGTGATGTTATTTTATGGCAACATTTTTCTTTCATCTAAAAGATGTACTTGTGTCATACCAGGGTACAATCCAGAGTAATGAGCAGCTTTGTCACCTCTGCCCTGCAAACCTGGGTGCCTTACAATGACTTACTGAAGTAACTCCTACTTGGGCTGCTTAGAAGCAGCCTTTCAGCATGCAAGCCACACCCCGAGTGTCTGTGTGTGAATGCAGCCTCGCAGCTACACTTTGGTTACACTCTGGCTTCCATCAGACTTGATTATGCTGCAGGGTGACCCCCAACACACCGCCAGTCCTAGATTTTCTTGCCAAAATGTATGTCCTGTACTGCCAAGCCCTCTCCTGGATAATACAAGTAATATTAAGTCTGTTACTTCTTTAAAAGAATAATACGCACACAACTTGTCAGCTCAAATTGAGTTTCTCAGACACTTCAATTTAAACACATTGGATTAGATAAAACCATAAAATAAGTTTATTAACTACAAAGAGAGAGTTTTAAGTGAGTACATAAAGGTCAGAAATGGTTACAAGAAATATAAAGATAAGGTGTTTTCTAATACCTAACTTAACAAACTACATCAGATTCAAGCAAAATTTCTCACCATATGCTTTCAGCAGCCTTACTGATCAAACCCTGTAGTCAGGACCCCTTCTCCCAGAGTCCAGCGAAGGCTTCCTGTGTTGCTTCAGGTTCAGTGAATGCAATGGGCAGGGAGAGAAAAAGGGGTCCTTTGGGGTGTTTGTCCCTCCTGTTTACAGTTTCAGTCCCCTTCTTGAAAATATTTCCAGCTGGGAGCCAAGAGACAAAAGGTCTATGTGGAAGGATGTTCCCTGCTGCTTTTTTCTCACCTGTTTGAGCTTCCTTTGTTTCCCTTCCTGCTTGATGACTCTGTTTACTGCTTACATGCAAATTAAGCGGAGCACACATTCCTTTGTTAAGGACAAATGTGTTTGCCAGCCTCAATTTGGGCAGGTCTGTGAGCTTTGGAACATGTTAATAACATCAGACAGGGAAATCTTTTAACTTCACATACAATGTTGCCTCACATTTTTATCAAGACAATACAGACCAGAAAATTATAAGTTTTCAAATGATACCTTAAAAAGAAAAGGAGTACCGGTGGCACCTTAGAGACTAACAAATTTATTAGAGCATAAGCTTTCGTGAGCTACAGCTCACTTCATCGGATGCATTTGGTGGAAAAAACAGAGGAGAGATTTATATACACACACACAGAGAACATGAAACAATGGGTTTATCATACATACTGTAAGGAGAGTGATCACTTAAGATAAGCCATCACCAGCAGCAGGGGGGGGAAAGGAGGAAAACCTTTCATGGTGACAAGCAAGGTAGGCTAATTCCAGCAGTTAACAAAAATATCAGAGGAACAGTGGGGGGTGGGGTGGGAGGGAGAAATACCATGGGGAAATAGTTTTACTTTGTGTAATGACTCATCCATTCCCAGTCTCTATTCAAGCCTAAGTTAATTGTATCCAGTTTGCAAATTAATTCCAATTCAGCAGTCTCTCGTTGGAGTCTGTTTTTGAAGCTTTTTTGTTGAAGTATAGCCACTCTAAGATCTGTGATCGAGTGACCAGAGAGATTGAAGTGTTCTCCAACTGGTTTTTGAATGTTATAATTCTTGACGTCTGATTTATGTCCATTCATTCTTTTACGTAGAGACTGTCCAGTTTGGCCAATGTACATGGCAGAGGGGCATTGCTGGCACATGATGGCATATATCACATTGGTAGATGCGCAGGTGAACGAGCCTCTGATAGTGTGGCTGATGTGATTAGGCCCTATGATGGTATCCCCTGAATAGATATGTGGACAGAGGCATACTTTGTACAAGGATTATTACAATAGTGTGCAGGGTATGAATACAGGGCTATATTCTGTATCAGTACTATACCCTAATTGCCACCTAGAGTTCACATAGCACATCGGATACTAGTTAACTTATGCAGCAGTCTATGAAATGTCTCTGCAATAAATGAAGCTCCAAGAAAGCTGCAGAATTTTATGTAAGCATATTACCACCGTGTGTATTAGTTTCAAATTCAAGGTATTGGTCACATGTCAGGTATTGGTCACATGCTTTCACATTAGGCTCTTATCATTAAAACTTTCCCTCAGGCTCTACCTGTAGTCTTCCTTCCCTAAATCATGGCCTTGGCAGGTGCACTAATTCCACTCGCCTACTACAGTAGGTGGCCAGGTCAGGCTGTATTGTAGTCTGCTGCAATAATAGCAGTCGACAGTACCAGCCTGTGTCTGGCCAAAGGCACAGGCAGTGCCAATGGCTTCAGAGGGGTGAGCACCTGGCAAGATCACAGTAGAACCCTTAACGGAGGAAATGCCATGAAGAAACAGAAGAGTTAAACCACAATTTAAGCAAACAGCAGCCACAAACTGGAGAGAAGATGATTGGAAACCACCTTTGTATTTTCTCCACAAGAACTATCATGACAGAACAAAGGCAATGCGATCCACATGTGACATTGGACAGTCAGACCACACCCCATCCTCAGGCCAGAAGGCATGACAAAATTATACTGGGGAGGAGGTTCCGGCCATTAAGAGTACCAGTTGCGGTTATGATGTTACTGTACCAAATCCTTTGGGATGTACAGTGCCTGATGTTTGCACCAAGGAAAAAAATGACCTGAACCTTCCTAAACAATTAATCAGAGTAGGAACATAACATGAGGAGTATGTCTGAAGGAAGCTCGCCATTTCAACTAAAGAATTGGAAAGATGTAAATTAGATAGATGTGGAAACTAAGAGCTGTGATGGAATAGTAGGATCATTTCATGACATGGATGTGTATGCAATGTAGTACTCAGGATCCAAAAAAGTAAGAGAAAATAAGGTTGCATTTATCTTATCCAAGGAGACATCAAAGTGTGTGCTTGGATAGTATCCAATCAGCAACAGAATCATTACAATTCACCTTTGATCAACCAGACTTATGCCCTTATGACAGCAGTGGATGACTTGATCGATGAGTTCTATGAACAGTTTGAAGAGATGCTCATCAAAACACCCAGAAAAGGCATCATCCTTGTAATTGGAGACCTGAACATTAAGGTTGGAGCTGTAAACTCTCAAAAAGAAGTAATGGAAAACAATAGTTTGGATTTACAAAGGAGAGTGAAAGGTGTTTAGTAGAATTCTGCTGCTATAATCATCTGGTCAGTACAACAACATCTTCACCCAGTATCTGAGATATTAATATATATGGAGATCACCTGACAGCATGACAAAGAACCACATTGATTATGTAATGATACTGGGACACAGAAGATAGTGTCCAATCGACAAAGACTTTCCTAAATTCAGATTGCGGGTCAAACCAAGAGCAATTAGGCTCAAACTTAATTACACTTTAAATAGTAAGATGTTCAGCAGGTCCACCACATCTGGACTTCTCCATAATCAACAAAAACTACAGAATAGATTTGAGGCATTGTCACAGGTGACAGAGAACAACCCTAGGCCACATAGCACCAAAGATAAGGACTGTCTTCGGCACTCTCCTCCATTTGTTACACTTTTGAATACCTTCTTTTTATTGCATTTGTAGCCCATTTCACAGAATATATGAAACATTTTACTTCAAACATTCTATTTTCCCATGTGTCACTAACAACAAAAACAGTACCCCAAGCTTGGTGCCCCCCCAGGACCGGCACCCCAGATAGTCACCTGGTCACCTGCCCCTAAATCCGGCCCTGATCCGAACAAACTTTGAAATAAAACAAAAACTGTTATGCTCAAAGCCACCAAAGTACACATTCTGAAAAGTCAGTGTTGGACCACACCATGGTTTACAGAGGTGTTTGAGCTAGTAAAAAAAAACAACGCAGCATGAAAGAGAGTAATATGGAGACTGAAGGACATAGGAGAGAACACAAGGCATTGAGCAGACAGATTCAAAGGCAGACTAGATTAGATAAGATCAAATACATGGAGGCAAAATGTGAGGAAACTTGAGAATTATAAAGAGAGGAATAGAACAAAAGGCTTATTCACTGTGGTGAGACTTATTTCTAAAAAGTTTTTTCCCACAACTGAGCATAATTTATTATTGTGATGGCACAGTTCTTACTGAAGGTATGATATTAAACTCAGGTGAAGAGATACCGTGCCAATCTGTATGCCCCATCAAAGACACTTACAATACAGGATGACAGAAAAGAAAGCACAGAGTTAGAGCCATCAATCCTGTGAGAGGCAGTAGTGCATGCTATTATGAAAATGAATCCTGGGAAAGTGCCAGGGAAAGATAAAATACCAGCAGAACTGCTAAAAGTGATTGGTGACCATGATATTGATCTCATGTGGAAAATTTGCAATGATGTATGGATGACTAAATATTGTCCTGCTGACTAGATGAAAGGAATCTTTCTGCCCTTACCAAAGAAAGTTACTTTACTCTGTTATATCCCATCATACCACCTCCTTGATGTTTTAGGTGAATAAAGTGCAGTTCTATATAATTCAGGATCACATGAAGCAAATGACAGAAGCAGAACTACCATCAAAGCATGCTGGTTACAGAGAGGGATGAGATAATCAAATTATGAACATCTGTCATATCATTGAAAAATTCAGGGAATATAATCACCCATTGATTGATTGCGTTTCACTAACTATTCCAAGCATCCCTCACTGTCTGTCATGACAGGTTTCAAAGTAGCAGCCGTGTTAGTCTGTATTCACAAAAAGAAAAGGAGTACTTGTGGCACCTTAGAGACTAACAAATTTATTAGAGCATAAGCTTTCGTGAGCTACAGCTCACTTCATCGACCGATGAAGTGAGCTGTAGCTCATGAAAGCTTATGCTCTAATAAATTTGTTAGTCTCTAAGGTGCCACAAGTACTCCTTTTCTTTTTGTCTGTCATGAGTATCTCTGGAGAACACTGACAGAGATGGGGATTCCAAAACACAAAGGTTTGACTGGTTAGTTTGAAAAGGTTAGTTTCTTCCATAACAACTTATGGATGTGAATTGTGGGAAACTAGTGCTGCTGACAAGAGGAAAATTGAAGCTGATGATATGTGGTGCTGGTAAATACTCTTAAGTATCTCCTGGACAGAAAAGAAGACAAATATTTATTTTAGAAATATTATTGTTCAATAGGATATTGATACTGGTATGAAACAAGGCTGCGTTTTAGCACCCAGTGGGTTTGACATCTGTTCTTCTTAAGTACACTTTTGGAAATGATCAATCTATGTACTAATTGAATCGAGGATGGACGGCAGCTTGTTTAACATCAGATGATTCCAGAGCAGAAGACATGGATATTCTCAGGCTTTGCAGATTGGGACACGTGGAGCGCATGCCTCAAGACTGTACGCCGAAGGCTGTGCTCTATGGCTAATTTAAGAACCATGCAGAGGAAGGCCCAAGTTCCAATATAGCAGCAAGGTCAAGTAAGGCCTGAAGAAATTCAGTATTCCCACTGACAGCTGGGAAAATCCTGCCCACAATCATTCAGTTTGGAGAAGCCGGGTTAAGACTGGTGCAGTCACCATGGAGAGCCATCAGAGAACCCAAGCTGAGGCCCGAAGGTGAGCCAAAAAACAGAGCTTGAATTTGCATTTGAGGTTCAGATCTCCTGCCTTTATAGTCCAGAGACTATCTCCTCCACTGATTAGACTGATGGCTCTGTTTATCTTTTATGTAAATGGGCCTTCATTGTCTTTGCCTGACGACCAGGCTGCTCAGACAAACAAATATACATTCCTTTGTCTAGGGCAGACTGAGTTTATGCACCGCTTACCAAACACATTTCAAGAACATCATTCTAGCACATATCAATAATCCTTATACACAACGCATACATAAATCACACAAAAATATTATTCAGTGAGTTATTAGTTTAACAGGGCAAGGTTTAGAATGAAAACCAAGATGAAACAACTGGTTCTGAGAGATTTCCTGTTTGTAGCTGACACAGCCTTGGTTGCCCGCAGTGAATCTTCCCTGCAAAATCTTTTGGGTAGATTTTCTGCATCATACAAGAGCTTCAAGTTGACAATTAGGTTCAAGAAGACAGTGATTACGTACCAAGGGGTGGACATCATTCTGGAAAGTAGATTTCTTGGCATCAACAGCTTTTGCTCTTTGGGTTCTATGATTAGCAGAAAGCTTGAGCTTCAGACTGAGCTGAATAACAGAATCAGAAAAGCAGCTAAGAATTTTGGGCTCTTGCAGAAAAGTGCATGGAATAACAGCAAACTATCAACTAAAGATGAAGATGCAAATCTACGAGACTTGTGTGCTAGGCACATCAGGAGAGCAAATAGCTTCCCTATGAAATGCCTGTGCATGATCCTGGAAATAAAATGGGAAGACAAAATACCAAAGACAGAGGTGCTGGAGTGTGCAGGACTAACAAATTTAGAAATCACTATCAAGAAGAAGAGGTTGCGATGGCTCAGTCATGTCAGGAGAATGGGAGGAGACCGTATACAGTGTGTACAGCGAGATTTGAGCTCTAAAAAGTGCTTTGCCCTTTATGGCAGTACCACAATATGTGCAAAAGTGATATGAAGCCATTCAACATCAGTGTGGAAAGCTGGGTGGAGTGCACAGAATTCTGTCCAATCTGGAGGGAATATCTGGCAGTAGGTGCAGCTCAACATGAAGAGGCTTTGATCCAGAGGACGGAAGTAAAGGATGACAGCAAAATGCTGTAATCTTGGACCCCAACTCAAATACATGGATGCATGAAATTTGTAATAAGCTGTGTCAGTCTTGAATTGAGCTTGTCAGCCATAAGCAGACTCATCAGGCACCTGACTAGACCTCTTATGCATACACCATGATCCAGTGGATTGATGGTTGCCTGTACCATGTGCCACCTTTAGGAGATATATATCATGACAACACTGTGTTAGATGTAGTGAGTATGTCAGGCCTGACACGAGTGAGCATAAGTCCAAGACACCTTATTGTCATTTCTGGGCTTTCGAGGTCATGACCTAAAGGCTCTAAGTATTTAACAGAGATGGGAGGTTCTGTGCTCCACGACTTGGGAAGGTAACTTTCAATTCCTGCCAGTGGTAACATGTGTATGTACATGAATAACTGAGCATGTGTAACCTATGAAACCTATGTAAACTCTATTCCTCATTTTCCCCTTTATTCAAACACACATATTCAAGCCACTTTAGGAATAAAACTTTTTCATTATTATTCTGGGTTATTAGCATCCAAACAATATGCACGCTGATTTAACAGAGTATAATTACCCATCACCTCATTAAATATTTTTGAGCAATGTGAGGCAGACTGAGGGAAGTCAGGTAGATAACAGTGATTTTAAAAAAAACAGACATTTTGTTTCAGCCTTTTCAAAGCATTCCCAAGGCTCCACAAGTTGCCTGGAGCCCCGGCACCCTAGTGGGAGAGAAGCTAAGCAGTTCAGGGAACTTGGGAATTAGGTCTCCAAGAGCTTCGGGCTGCCAAGAAGCTGGGAGCTGGGAAGCTATGAGAGACCAGGTTCCAGGGCAGTCTAGTCCATCTGGCAAGCTGCTGAGGAGCCCAGAACTGTGGGGTAGGGGCCTGCCAAAGGATGGGAGAGCTGTGGAGTTTGAAATGAGTTGCTTTGGGGAGGAGGGGTAGAATTTCCAGCGAAACTGAAACCTTTCTGTGGAAAATTTCAATTTGGGGGAAAGGGATTCTCTCTTGGAAAATCATTGCAGCAGAAAATTCCCAACCACTCTAGGGTCCAGTTAAGCAAAGACTTTCAACTAATTTTGTCTTTGACATATGCTCATTGCTTCAACTGATATCATGAAGAAACAGGTGGTGGTCAAGGGGGAATTTTAAAGGCATCCTGACTCTCTTGCAATAAAACAGAGTCTGTAGCAGGTGAAGAAAGAGGCAATGAAGTCCAAAGATTAGCCCTCAATTTGAGTATAGTAAGAAAGACTGTGACATCTCCCCATCAGGAGTTCAACTCTGAGGGATAGCTCCTCACCAGCAGACTGATGACTGGAGGGGTGGTGAGGGATGGAAGGTAGAAGATACTCACGCTTATGTTTATAAATAATATTCTGTATTTATTTCTCCTTCCTCTTCAAAATGGGCAGCCGCTTACATTTTTGTACTACTTTATATTTAACGATAGCTGAAAGCAGAATAATTTTCTACTGTTGCAACTTACAATTACTATATAGAAAAAATAGACAGGGCCGGGAAAACAATTAGATCAAGATAGTATTGCGGGTTTGGGTTTTTTCAGTTTAGGGTATCTTACTTTTAAAGCATCTCCATTTCAGCTCCCAGGATTGCCTGGAATGAGGAGTTTCAGTAATTTACTCTTAGGGATGCAACAAAACAGTAGCTGTGAACAAGTTTCACGGCTGTAGGTTGAGCTAACTGAGCCTTTGGCAATAGAAGATATAAGCAGAAACCGTCACTAAAAGGCACAATAATTGACACCTGCCTAATTGTACATAGAAATGACTGAATAGATCTGATTAGTAGTCGCAAAGACATCATTATAGTTGTCAGAATCCTGTTATACTGCTAGTAAGAGGCCACAAACATTCAGAGAAATATCACATAGCCTTACTGATCTATACAAACAAAGTACTGTGAGAGTGGAGCTGTACAACACTACCAGTTTTCAGTGTGCACACTTTTTGGAAATAAGATGCATTTGTCACATTATGCAAACATACTACAGTGCACACCTTGCCATTATGTCTATTGCATCTGTCTTCATTTCACAAGTAACTTTTTGTGCTAGTCTAAGTGGAAATGGGGCATTTGCTAGGAGGAACAGTTTCCAATTGCAAGACACTGCCCTTAGACAGATCAAAAAATGGTTACATTTTCTCAGTGTCTTTCTCTTTTTTCCCAGTCTGACATAAAACTTGTCAGTTGTAAGAATTTTTTTTTCTTTGGCTTAGTCGTGTGTGTTTATAAACAGTCTTGCCAACTTCAAGAGATCAAAAATCATGAGTCAGAGCCCCTCCAAAATCATAAGATTTAAAAAAGACAACAAATTATATGTTTTTTGTCTTTCTTTTGACTTTTTTTTTAAACTCCCCTCTACTCTTGTGCCAGTGTGTGTGTGAGAATTTCAGGTTGAAAAGTCAACCTTTAATGCATACCTCTCTTTGCCTGCTCAGATGGACACTCCACTTACCTCTCCTCACCCTTAAGACAGGGGAACAGCCATCCATTTCCTTTACTGTCTTGACTCCCTTCCCTCCTAGTTATTTCCTTTGATAAAAGAAAGGCTGAATGATAAATAGTTTGAGAATCATTGACCTAATTAATGCATATGATTCACACTCACATATAGAATTTATATTACTTTTTAGTCTTGATGAGTTGCAGATATACATATTAAAGAATTTAACTTATATCAATCATTCATATAAGTTCTAACATCATAGTAAAAACAATATGGGATTGGTTTAGCCTTTTGCAAGGAGTGACACTGCTCTGACTGCCCTCTCTGCACTTCTCTGTACAAGACTGAGCAACACACCCCTTCCCATCCTTGCCTTCCTCTGCTCCAGAACTCCTCCCCACCTCACTCCATTCCCTTCTGCCCCCAAATCTCCCTGCACTCCATGCTCCTGAAGCCCCTCATTCCACCCCCTGTTCTCCCACTGCACTGCTCCCCTCCCACTTACTCTTCCCATTCATCTTTCACAGTGTCTCTGCTGGTCCTCACAGCCCCTATGTCCTGTCCAGTTCCCTGAACCACAGAGTGGCAGCCATTTTGCTGTGCACATGGCTTCAATCTTATTGAACACAGTGGCAGATGGCAGTCCTACTTCCACATGCAGATAGACTGTAGGGAAAAGATGGTCACCTTGTTGGCTTCAGTTCCTTTGACAATAATAGGAGATGGTGGCCTTTTTGAATGAGAGAAAATTCGTGAATTGGCAGCCTTTCGTCTTGCTTCATGAGACAGATAAAAAAATGCCCCAAAACTGCTAGTCATGATAAAAACAATTCTGAGTTGACAGAACTGTATAAGAGAAATTCACTAATTTCAGAAACATTTTGAGAAACTGACAAGATGTAGTATAAGGATGAACCCACCTCACCATTAGGAAACTTCTCACAAATGGGATGTACTCATGGAATCAGCACATAATGTAACTTCTGCTATATCTATAGGAGTTAAATTATTTCTTCTCGCTACCATGACTTGTGAATGAGAACAAATATATGGGACAATTTAAAAATCTTGGGCCCAATTAATTCCTGGCATAAGGCCATTGATTTCAGCAGAAATAGATCAGGGATGATTTTTGGCCTCTTACGCTTTAACCCAGAGGTGGGCAAACTATGGCCCATGAGCCACATCCAGCCCGCGGGACCATCCTGCCCTGCACCTGAGCTTCCGGCTGGGGAGGCTAGCCCCCCGCCCCTCCCCTGTTGTCCTCCCTCCCCTGCAGCCTCAGTGTGCTGCAGCACCAGCACTCTGGTCCACTGCTGCTGCTGGGCAGCACAGCAGCGTGGCTGCAAGCTCCTGCTGCTCTGAGTGGCGTGGTAAGGGGGCGGGGGGGGGGTTGGATAAGGGGCAGGGGTTCCCAGGGGGCAGTCAGGGGACAAGGAGCGGTGGGTGAAGTTCTGGGTGCAGGGCAGACAGAGGATGGAGAACAGGGGGGGTTGGATAGGCATGGGAGTCCTGGGGGGGGCCTGTCAGTGGGTGGGGGTGTGGATAGGGGTTGGGGGCAGTCAGGGGACAGGGAGCAGGGGGGGTTGGATAGGGGGTGGGGTCCAGGGAGGGTGGTTAGGGGCGGGGGTCCCAGGAGGGGGCGGTCAGGGGACAAGGAGCAGGGAGGGTTGGATGGGTCAGGGGTTCTGAGGGGGGCGGGAAGAGGGAGGGGCAGATAGGGGGAAGGGGCCAGTCTGTTTGGGGAGGCACAGCCTTCCCTATCTGGCCCTCCATACAGTTTCACAACCCCTATGTGGCCCTCGGGCCAAAAAGTTTGCCCATCCCTGCTTTAAACTAATAATCTGGATGTTGTGTTAGACCATGAAACAAAGTAAATTTTGTTTTTAAGCCCCCCAAGAGAGAAAGCCAAAAGGCATAGTAAGTAAACTTTAAGATTAAGATTGCCATATTCTCTGATGGTGTAAATGGGTCAGCTCCATTAACTTTAATGGAACTGTGCCAGCTTACATCAGCAGAGAATTTGTCTCTAAGAATCATTCTAATTAAAACTTTCAGAGTAGCAGCCGTGTTAGTCTGTATTCACAAAAAAGAAAAGGAGTACTTGTGGCACCTTAGAGACTAACAAATTTATTTGAGCATAAGCTTTCGTGAGCTTCCAATGAAGTGAGCTGTAGCTCACGAAAGCTTATGCTCAAATAAATTTGTTAGTCTCTAAGGTGCCACAAGTACCCCTTTTCTTTTTTATTCTAATTAAAGGAACCATTAAACTGCAAATACTGACAAGTTACAAAGGCTTGTCATAAAGCTACAATAGTCTTGCTTCACTGTGAAATACCAACCACCATTGGGAAATTCCATCCTACTAAAGTAAATGGAAGCTTTGCCATTCACTTCACTGAAGTCAAGGCTTCACAAAAGAGCGCTAGGGAACCTCCTTATTCTAAACTGGAGCCTGAGCAATACTGCCATGGAATGTAGTATTATTATTGTTAAAAACAAAAAAAGTATATTTTAGTGATTTTTTAAAAGCTAATTTAAATAATAGCCTTATAAAAATGTGTGCTTTCTTCTTTCCCTCTGGTTCTTCCTCATTTTTCTCTCCCCCTACTTCTTCATTGTTAGGAAGATAACGGTTATTATTTGTCCAGTAAATGAGTAATCTGCAAATTAACTGCACTTGTTATGTGATGAATATTCAATTATCATCATAGAAAGAGAGAAAGATGATGTATCATACCTAAGAAATTAATTCTTTGTTGTACCATGAATTTGCATTCACCTGGCAGCAAGCTCTCACTCACTCAAAAAGCTCTCCAAGTTTGACAGAGTCAAGAATTTAAGAAGGGCTTAACCCGTTTGCTTCTGTCTAAAAATGTACATTTGCTCTAATAGCTTTTTTTGGGGGGGAGGGGATACAATGTTATTGAAACCAATTGCATCTAGACATAATTAGCAAACAATTCAGCAATAAGGTGGGAATTACATTTGTCATGCTGCCTGGTATGGGACACAACTAAGAGCACCAATCTCAGGGCAAACTGCCAGAAAACAGGGCATGTACCCCAAACTGTTGGTATGTTCTATCATAAGATTTCACCAACCCAATAACAAATGTGTGTTTCTATTACACTATAATAGTTATTATGAAGCCACAGACAGTCCCCTTTAGACCCTCTAGTCACTCATGAACCACCCAGACAAACCAGACTTCTGGGATAAATAATTATTAAAACTAGAAATCATGTCTATTAGGTTCTTCCAGTTCCAAAGAACCAGACACTCACCCAGGTCAATATGTACGTCTGGCTCTTACCAAATACCATACTGCAGTAAATTTTTAGTAAAGTTAACTAAAGATTTCTTGATAAAAAAATAAAAGAAGAGAGCTATTAAATGGTTAAAGTGAACCCTATACATTACAGTTGATTTCAGAGTCTGGAGATCAGGATAATACAATGCTGCTAAATCTGCCACTTTGTAAAAAGTCTCTCTGTTACATCCAAATGATAGGAGTCCTCAGTCCATTGTTCAAAGCTCTCTTGGTTAGAAATCACAGTCCAGAGATGTGAAACAGGAAAGAGGTAAGGAAATGATATCACAGTCTCCAATTTAGACCTTCCCCCCCCCACCCAGTCCATGTGCATGAAAAGTTACTGTCTCAGACATGGAGTCAGGGATCACATGTTCTATGTCCCCTGCTGAGTCACTGGCGGTCCATTGTCCATAGGGTCTTTGAGGCATCCTTGGGAGGGGCTGACTGGAAGAGTTGATTCTCCTTAATGGCCCAACAACACATCACCTGCTAGTTTTGATGTAAATCTGTCTTGTGGGTGTTACCCAGAAACACAACGTGTTCAGTAACAAGCATACAGTAAAATTTCATACACAAAGGTGATACACACATTTAAACAGGATAATAATACTTAGCAGATTATAACTTTTTCAGTTATACCTTACAAGGAATACTTTGTATAAGATTTGTGTCAATTGTGCAACAGTGGTGATACATCGGGGTAGGGGGGATACATTAGTGTAAACATATCATCTTTTTTCTTCTACAGTATCACAACATTTATACCCCGTTACTTTGAAACATGCTAGCTCATTGTGTCAAGTCAACAATGAAGGGAGATCATGCCCCTGGGAAAAAAGTGTAGCTCTTTCTTCATAAAGAACTTTCTTGCCTTCTCTAAGCAACTCATCTTGCCTACCTGCCATTTTGCTGTCCTTCTCCAAATCTGAACAGTGATCTGCATTCTCTTCCCACTCTACTACATCTTAGAAGGACAAATCGAGAAGAAGCAAGCTAACCATTGTTCTTGATTCAAGACAGCAGAAAAGATGACAGTGGCCAGTCCCACCAACTGTTCTCCCTGAAGATGGAGAAATAGACAGGGCTGAAGCTGTATCTTGGGAGAAATAGGGTGAGCCTTACAGTACCAAGTGTCTGCCTTCTGGGTAGAACTATTCAGGAATGTTTTTGTTCCTATGAAAAATGGCAGTGAAAAATGAAAAAAAGTTTTCGTTTCCACCAAAATTCTCCTTCCAAAGTTTTGGATTTCCTTGAAAACTCAAACCCCAAAATGCTGGTCTAAACCCCAGAATTTCTCAGGTTTTGGCCAAAATATTTTGCTTTTCAGTTGCCAAACACCAAAAAAACGTGGTCAAAATTGACATTTCAGATTAAAGTTTACAATTTTTCAAACAAAACAAAACAAACAAATCCCCCACAAAAACAACCACCTTGAATGAAAAATTTGAACCAGCTCTTCTTCTCGGGCTCCTAAGTCACACAGAGTTAGAAGCTCTATTCAAACTGGTCTTTAGAGATCTGCATGGAACCTGCCTGTCCCTGCTGACAGAAAGGTAGATGGAAGCTCCTATACAAGTGAATGTCTCTGTTCAATGTCCAATAGCCACTAAACCTTTTTCACTAAAGATTTTGGGAAGAATCATACAAATGTAGGGCTAAAAGGGACCTCAAGAGGTCATCTAGTCCAGCCCCCTGCCCTAAGGCAGGACAACTAGACCAACCCTGACAAGTGTTTCTCCAACCTGTTCTTAAAAGCCTCCAATGCGGGGGATTCCAAAACCTCTCTCAGAAATGTATTCTGGTTCATAACTATCTTTATAGTTAATACATTTTTCTTAATATCTAACCTAAATCTTCCTTGCTGTAGATTAAGCCAATTACTTCTTGTCCTACCTTCAGAGGACATGAAGAACAATTGATCACAGACCTCTTTATAATAGCCCTGATCATATATGAAAACTGCTATCAAGTCCCCCCTCAATCCTCTTTTCTCAAAACTAAACTTGCCCATTTTTTTTCACCTTTCCTTGTTGGTCAGGTTTTCTAAACCTTTTTATTTTTGTTGCACTATTCTGGACTCTCTCCAGTTTGTCCACATCTTTCCTAAAGTGTGTCACCCGGAACTGGACACAGAATTCCAGCTGATACCTCAGCATTGACAAATAGAGGGATGATTACCTCTTGTATCTAATGTACTACACTCCTGTTTATACATCGTAGAATAATAGTACTATCTCTAATAACTGCATCACATTGTTGATTCATTCAATTTGTCATCCACTATAACCCCCAGATCTTTTTTCAACAGTACTACTGCCTACCCAGTTATTCCCCATTTTGTAGTTGTGCATTTGATTTTTTAATTCCTGAGTGTAGTATTTTGTACTTGCCTTTATAAAATTTCATCTTGTTGATTTCCAAACAATTCTACAATTTGTCAAGGTTGCTTTGAATTCTAATCCTGTTCTCCAAAGTGTTAGTAACCTCTCCGGTCTTGGTTGCATTGACAAATTTTATAAGCATACTCTCCACTCCATTATCCTAGTCATTAATTAAAATATTGAATAATACCGGACCCAGGACAGACCCCTGCGGGACCCCACTTAACACATCCTCCTATTTTGACAATAAAGCATTGATAACAACTCTTTGAGCACAATCTTTTAAGCAGTTATGCACCCACCTTATAGTAATTTCATCTAGACCACATTTCCCTAGTTTGATTATGAGAATATCATGCGGTACTATGGCAAAAAGCCTTACTAAAATCAGGATATATCACATGTACTGCTTTCTGCCCATCCACTTGACAAGTAACTATGTCAAAACAGAAATTAGGTTGGTTTGGCATGATTTGTTCTTGACAAATCCATGCTGGCTATTACTTATAACCCTATTGTAATTTAGCTGCTTACAAACTGATTACTTAATAATTTGTTCCAGTATCTCTCCAAGTATTGAAGTGAGGCTGACTGGTTGTCAGTGATATTTGTTAAAATTTTAAAAGGAACCCCAGAGTATTTGAACTCAATCCTTGATGCTGACAACATGTGAGAGAAGCATTACAGAAGTATTGGTGAGTGGTGTGGACAGTTTAAGAGGAGCAGCAGACTTTGTAGGATTATTATAGGTGGATACATGTAATCTAGAGCTGATTGAAAACCAGGAAATGTAGTTAGCAAAAGATTTTGAAGTTACTTCCATTTCCTAGTGTCTATAATTTTTTTATTTACATTTTTAATTTTTAACTAATTCTGAAACCTAACACTGTGTCATTACTGAAAACTGAGTATTTAGTAAACACTAACAAAATAATTCAATAATGATTTCTGAAGTGATGTAAATTAAAATATCAATAACATTGTTAAAGTTTATGGACATTTTTGATAATGTTGACAATTTTGGCAGATTTTTTTTAAAAAGGATATCTAAAACAAGAAAGCTTTTCATGCAAAAAAGATCAGCAGCTCTAATGTTAATATGTTCCTCTGTCTGTCATTGACTGAGGAAGGTAAAATCCCAAAGATGCTCCTGAATCTATCTTTTTTCATAGAGAAGTACAGTTCTTAGTCTCAAATCCCATGCATCAATGTGCTGTTAATGTGTGTTGCCCATCTTTATTGTCCATGTGTAGCTGTTTGAGTGCTGGTTACATGTTGGGATGTGGGTGATAAAGCAGTTGTAGACTGTAACACACGGTGGGTTTCTTTACTGCACAATTACAGTTTAAGTTACCATAAAGCTTTTGCCAGGAATGAAAAGTCGGAGAGGATTAACCAAAATTCTGTGAAACAAATCAAAGGAGATTGCATAAACAATTATTTTACTCTGGGAAACAGCAGCTTAGTAGACTGAAATCAGACATCTACAGGATGTATGTATTATGGATATTATGAAAGGATATCAGCTACCTCATTTGTTTTAATAAAAGTGGCTCAATTTGTTGCACTACTGCAAAGCACCCAGCCACCTTGTTTTGTAATCCTCATTATTAAGGGAAAGTGCTTTCTATATTCATTAGAAAGTCAACCACCCCCACAAGAGTTAGGGAACTAGGTCTTCTTAAACATGCTACAGTTTATAGAAAACTAGAGGAAAAATGATCTCCTCAGATCTCACAAGCTAAGAATTGTTGAGCCTGGCCAGCCTTAGGCAATTGATTAAATGCATGAACACGTTTGGAAAAAACACCATCTACCTCCATAGCCTTCACCCTTCTTTTGAGCAGTCTTTTTGAGTTTTTAATAAAGGGTGTATCTGCCCCTTCATCTAGGGCAGTGGTTCTCAAAGCCGGCTTTGAGAACCACTGATCTAGGGTGTTTATCTGGCCCTCATGATGAAAGTACCTCACATGCTTCTTTATCATCTCTGGGAAGTAGGGAAATACTATTATTCCCATTTAACAGATAGGGAATTGAGGCATAGAGATTTGGCCAAGGTCACACAAGAAGTTTACAGCAGAGCAAGAAGTTGAACTCAGGCCCCCTTACTAACATTCAGTGGGAGTGTTTTGGTTGGATAGCTCCCAATACTAAAAGGGGAAGGGTCTAAGGGAAACCAGGACCCGGAGACTGATAGTCCCCAGGAACAATGGGGAGAGGCCAATGTTCCAGGTCAGCCTGAATGACAGGGCAGGCAGGCTAATCAGGGAGTTAGGAGGCCAGGGAGGTCCCGTCCTCCATGTGAGCTGGAATTGCCTGTGTCAGACAGAGTGGGGCTGAGCTAAGGAGAAAGCAGGTGCCCAAGCTGAGCTGGGGAGCAGAGCTGCAGCCCAAAGCCAGAGGCACAGCCCAGAGAGAGCAGACTTGCCCTGGGAGGAGAGCGACAGCAACCAGAGCCAGGGGGGCTGTAAAAACAGCCCACAAAGCAGGTCAGTGCTGGGAGCAGAGTCACAGAAGCAGCCTGCAGAGCAGACCTGTCCTAGGAGCAGAGCTGCAGCAACCAGAGGCAGAGGGGCCAAAGAAGCAGCCCAGGGAGCTGGAGGAAGAGCAGCAGCAATGCTGAGACAGAATGGTGGAGCTGGGACTGGAGCAGTCCGGAGCTGGGTGCGGTGAGTAGCTGGGGAGAGCGAAGGGGACCCTGGGCAGCAGGCCCAGCAGAGGGAGACGCCTCAGCCAAGAGGCTTTGCAGGCCAGGCTTGGATCGTAACCCCGACAGGGCAGGGAGCAACACTGGGAAGAAGGGTCCTATCACTTAGAGCCTGAGAGCGTGTGGCCACCACCAGAGCAAGTGTCCAACCCACAGCATCCCTGCAGCACAGCCAGGGCCTGAGAAGAAGGCCTGGGACTTACAAGGAACAGATTGTGAACTGCCCTGACATTCCAGAGACACTGTTTGTGATGTTCCCTGCCACAGAGCGGGTTGATGTGTTTCCTTTAACCTTTCCCATTTTTCCTTATTCTTTTTAAAATTAATTGTTGATTAAATAACTTGCATTTGCTTTAACTTGTGTGTAATGGTCAGTGGGTCAGAGAAGTGCCCAGCGCAGAGAGAGTACCCCGGAGTGGGGACACCCTAGCCCCTGTCCTTCGTGACCACAGCAGGGTTGGGGGTCGAGCCCCTCCAGGAATCCTGGGCCCAGCCTTGTTGGGGTTACGAGGACTCTGCCAGACAGGAGAGTGGAAGGGGAGTCCTCAAGGGCAGGGAGGCCACAGGGTAAAGGAAGTTGGAGTGAGGACTCAGATCCTTTTGCTAGCCCACTTCAACAGGGTAGTACAGAAGCCAGGAAAGTTCCCTACAATAGCGGGACTATTCCCCCGCTTATACTAGCACCCTGACCATCACCCCATCTGGCTCTTATGACCTGTGAAATATGAGTTAACCACCATTATAATTGTCAACACGTGAAGCACTTGCTAAGGAAAATAAGGTGGGTATTTGGGGGCCATCTAGCCACAGCTGATATAAAGCTGTGTGCATGTTTTGGTGAGTTTTAGGTTATTTTCTTCTTAGAAGGGCAAGAATGAAAAGACAGAGGAAAAGGTCCTAAAATTTACCAGAAGGCATGCGTTCAGTGGTCCCCAAGCCTCTAGAGTATTTGAAAAGTAATCTTTTTTTCCTCAGACCCTACTCGTTCTGCACTTCCTTTCCTCCCTTCCAAGTGACGTTTTCACTTGGCTGGCTCATCAATGAGTTTTGGTGAGGCTGAAAGGCAGGTAGCACTGAAGTGTTGGCTTCAGGGCATGGAATTAGAAGCTAAATGCCTGCAAGTCACACATGAGGAGATAAGCTTTGTGGAGAACTGTGTTAGGGCCTTATCTAAATGCAAACTCTGAGCCTTTTTGTCCATATTTTAAATACATCATTTAGCAAATCTCTTACATACTATACAACTATAAAAGAAGAAAGAGACAAGCTTGACAATGTGAGCACTGTAATAAACAGTGGCTGTCCTTGCCATTCCCATGAGTAGAGACTTCTGGGTTATATACCTTGCTGCAGACTCGCCAATATACAAAATAGACCAACCAGCTAGTCTCCCATATTTTACATCTTATTTTTATTCCTAATGCTATTTCCCCAGGCTATTTTTTTAAGGAAATTATTCAAGCTCATTCAAACTGCCTCTTAAGACTAAAAATCCCCAACTAGCCCTCCACCATGACAAAAAAAAAATACCCTCACCCAACCTTCCCTCCTCCTCCTCCATAAATATGTTTGCCTTTTAGTTTTGAATATCTATGGGAATGTCTACGCCACAAATGAAGGTGTCATTGTAGCACAGGTAGGCATCATCTAGCTAGTGTACGGGTAACAATAGCAGTGAAGATGTAGCAGTGCGGACTTCAGCACAGACTAGCCGTTCCAATACAAACCTGTGAGGGACCCTGAGTACATAGCAGGGCAGTGAACCCATGCCAAAGTCCATGCTCCATGCCTTCGATACTGTTGTTACCCAGACTACCTTGATTAAAGCTAGCGTGGGTATGCCTAACCAAACTATAATCATATCTTAATTTACGGGGTAGATGAACCCTTAGTCATCCCGGTTCACAGAAGTGGGGTACGTTTGGCAAGCCTCAGCTTAGGATTCCTGCAATATGTAGCCTGTTCCACAGAGCTCCTTCAAATCCATGCCTTCTAAATTCCAGGACCAGCACTTGAGGCTCAAAAAGCATCTTTTGACTCCACTTTTCTACCACTTTCCTTTCACACATTAAAATATTTGGCCATATAACTGTTTTTGTCAGAGTGAAGAAGTCAACATCAACCATTAGCCCTCAGTAGGTGAGTGGCTCAGTTAACTCTTATGCCTACACTGAGCCATAATGGAGTCCTACAATCAGTTCTAAAAATGCCATTAGGAAAATGGAGGCTCTATGATCAGGAAATTTGATCTTTTCAATCCAAATAACAGGTTAGGATAAGAACATTTAGTGGTGTCCATGGTAATTATCTAATGAACCACCTGAAAGCTGGTTAGAATAACATAGAAAATGTTTGATATACCAAAGTTATTCCTTGATAATGTTTCTTTTCTGTTCTACTAAGATCTGGACATTTATAGGCATCATATTAACAAGTTTAAATTACTTTATCACCTCTTATAATCATAATTAGTTATATGCTATTCATATACCTGACAGTCCTGATTGAGATCCCCCACTCCTATTCAGCTGTATTTGGACACAAGCTCTAGATTCATGAGCTTCAAAGCTTCCATGTCTGTGCTCCCTGCCACAGTCTCTGGCCTCCTGGGCACAATTCCCAGAGACTAGTACTAGTTCTAGGGGATGGAACCCTGTGATCCAGTTGCCCTATGCCCCTAAGACCAGGGCTGACCACCAAGAATTCAAGCACCTCAGCCCCAGAGTAGCATCTTCATGGGTATTCTGGTTTACAATTCAACCCTTTAGACATGCATTTCAGTTGAAGCAAGTAACATACACAGACTTTATAAAGGAGTGTCTCAATCAGTCACTCTTTACTCAGACAAAACACAGGAGATATGCAGATCTAGGCAAAGTAATAGAACCCTGCTGCTCCAAACCCCCCTTCTCCTAACCTGGGTAGAACCACTTTTTCCTAGGCTGCAGTCATCCCATTATTCTAAAATGCTCCCATATGCATGGAATGGGATTATCTGACACCTGGCAGCACATCGCTGATTCTATATATACTTGGGACATTCAATGATGTTTCATAAAACCAGCCAGAATTTATAAGTTTTACATAGATATGTTTCCCAAGCTGTCAATATAGATGACTTATATCCACGGATCTCTAAACTCTTGGCAAACATGAATTAATTAAGCCTTGCAGCATCCATGCAAGGTAATATGTATTATCCCTGTTCTGAAAAAGAGAAAACTGAGGTTTGGAGAGGCTATGGGTTTGATCCTGGAAGGTGCTGAGTGCTTCCAAGAGATAGTGAGTAGAGCTGTGTGAATAACTGATTTTTTTTTTACTTGCTGGAAATCCCCCTCCCCTCAAAAAAATGTTTTGGGTTGATCCCAAAACAATTTTTTTCTATATTATCAGAAAGTTGAAAACTTTAAAAAATTCATTTGGGGTTGAACATCATTTTCTTTTGAGATTAATCTTTTGTTTAGACTTCAAGCAGTTAAATGTTTTTAATTTTAAAAAGTGAAGGAAATCTCTAAATAAAAAGTCATTTCAAATAAAAAAGAATAAGTGTTTCCTTTAAAAAATGTTGAAACAAAAATTTGACTTTTCAAAAAAGAATTCTACATTAACAATTTGATGGAACAGGCACTAGTTTTTGAAATATTTTGGTGTTACCAAATCAAGCATTTTTTGCTGACAAAAAGTTTTGGATGAAAAATGTCATCTAGTTGTAGTGCTGAGTGCCGCCAACCTCTTTAACTATTAAAGTCTCTCATCGACAGAGAGACACAACCTGTGTTTACTGCTGTTTCAAAAAATCGGTCACTATTTGTGCACTTTGTGCAGGGTGAAATTCTTGTTATTGGAATTAAAAGAGACAGAAAACCTCTCCTAATGGATATCATACCCAACTGTGGTTGTGGGTATTCTCTGATAAGCAAATGGTCCAGAGTCATGAGTCTACCCTGGAATTATTTGACAAATAATTTGGAATAATAAATAAATTGTAAAAGATTGTAACCGGTGTTTATATATTTTATGGAGGAAAATAAAGAGATAAAATTCATCCAACCTCCCTCTTAATGTCCTATTGATTTCAAATTATTCACTGAGCTCTACCACTTGATATAGGAAGAAGTGCAAACTCCCCCACGCTAATAGAATGTGAATAATTTTAGTTTAGTGGAGTCCCTGTTTAGTGCCTACTTTTCTTGATGGAAAAGTACTAGAAATACTCTCAGCCCTATCACAAAGTAAACTTTATGTGGATATCCAAAACATCATAACTTTTGTATCACAAAATATGACACACATAGCTAACCTGATCCGAAGAAGAACCTGAAGAAGTTTACAAGTTTCAGCTTTAGGCTGTAGGGAGCTGAGAGGAAAACTGAAGAAATGAGTATACCGATCAATGGCCATGACATTCTAATTGGCAATACTGATGACAGTAAGGCACTGAAAAGTTAAAGCGATGACCTAGAAAACCAGCTCCTATTAATTGATGCCAGGTTATTAGAGGCTCTTCAGAGACCATAAGAGGGAGAAACTTGAGAGTTTATTTTACTTTTTGGCAATAAGTTGAGAAGGCGCTGGCGAGGGATAGGTAACTTTGGACAAAGCCTGCTTAAGGAGTCCTCTTTGCAATAAGATGGCCAGATCTTTCCACTCTTGTGATTGGACTCCTCCCAATTGACTACACCACACTTGCACATGTTTCCAGTCTATCTCACCTCAGATTAATAACCTGAAATCTGATTTAGAGCAAAGGAGAGTAGATATGGGGAGTTCTTTATGTGTCTCCCCACTCCGCCCCATAACACCACCTCATCCTGTTCTAAAAAGATCCTGAGATGATGGAACTAGAAGAATGGATGGTAAAGGAAATGCTCCCCACAGCTTCTATGTATTTTTCACATTATGGCAGCAGGAAACACACACACACACACATATACAGTGACATGCCACTAACAATTGTTAGGGGTTGGGTCTTGGAGTCAAACAAATTCAGGTAAGATGAACAATCATTAGGATGCTTACAGTCTACCACTTGTCTGTTGAAGAGCTCAGTTTTAAAGATGTGGGGCCTTGGGATCTGTGTTTTCCACTCTTGCACAGACTTGCAGCATCTGGACTGTGATTGCCAGCATTTGGTAGGTCAAACGATGTCCAAACACCAGGAAAACTACAAAAAGGAAAGTAAAGGAAATGAATAAAAATCAGTGCAAGGGTATTCTTATACTCCCACATGCCTGAGGTTTGAAGTGAACAGCAGCCAGTCAGACTGGTCAGTCAGTCAAAGCACCAAGTGTAGGGACTTGTGTTCCTAAGTCACTTTGATGCTTTTAAAAGTGTCACCCGCAAGCCCCAGAAGGCTTTATATTTATGTCAGCTACTCTTGTAGACCTCTCATGCAGGACTGCTTACCCTCCATCAATATCTCCTAGGCCCTGTGTGTGTTTATCTAATCTATCTATCTATCTATCTATCTATCTATCTATCTATCAGAACTTTCAGAATCTTAAAGGTCCACACCACATGACAAGGTGGGCTGACACCTAGGTACCACTACCCTTAAGGAGACACCTCATCAAATTCCCCATATATTTTTCTCCCACTTAGTGCCACAGTTCCAGTGGTTCTGTGCTGAGTCACTATCAGTAGCTGACATGACTCCTGGTAGTGTGAGAAAATCATAGACTGGTTTATTGGCTAGGACAAGCTAACTCTCTCTTGGGACAGTTCTACATTATTGCCATGTTAAATGCTTTATAAGAAATAAAAATACCTGTGCTACTAGTATGTAGGTAAACACCTCCTTCCCCCCCTTATTACTTCTCCACTCCTTGTTTGTAAGATGCTGCAAATGAACTTTTCTGAACTGGGTCAATAAATCTGTTAAAGGAGACATAATTTTAATAAATGGAGGCCAGACGCCAGATGAGATTTCTGCAGATTACTCAGTAAGAAAATATTTCATTTTGTTTTGACAAGGAGACTGAGAGCAGGGATATACTGAGATTGAAAACCCTACTTATCTGAACTGCTTTCAGGAATTTAACAGTTATTGGCTTCCCATGAGGAAGTTGACTGATAATTGCTCACACACAAAATATATATTTTTATTCATCAGTGTTAATTTATGACCCAACAAAGGCTACTTGTAACAGTGAGTGTCAAGATGAAAATAATTGGGGAAGGAGGAACTGAACATCATGAAATGGATTTATAACAGAATGCAGAACACAACCTGCTTCAAAAAAAGAGACCAAAACTTTAAAAGAAGGATTTTTTTACCATAGTCAAGTAAGTGCCTGTAAAATAAAGTAATGTTGGGATCCCCTTAATCATACTCAAGTAAATGAAGTGGGATTCTGGTGGATTATCAAGGCTATACCATATTGTATTGCTGTTAATATCAATAAATTCATTCCTTGAGGGCTACCGCATTGCACTTGAACAATATGAATCTGACAAAACAGAAAGATTTTACTTATCTCTCATTTTATCTAAACTGGTTTGCTTAATCTTGTTATTGACCCAACATTGACAGTTGTTTTGTGGCCACTGTGAAATGTGCAAGTAGTCTCAATACAGACCCCAGTGGACTGATGTCTATACCATACATGCTACTCACCATGATGATTGGCAACAATTGCCTTTCAGGTTGAATCAAAAGGAGTAAGGAATATGAATGGACATGAAGCACAAAACAAGAGGAAACTCTCGTTGTCATTGATTTATATGCTGGAACTGTGTATAACTTGAAGATTTTAGTTTCTAGTGCCAATAGAAAATTGTTACCACTTGATTGTTGCCTGAATAGAACAAGTAAATAGTCTTGGTTTGTTTATACAACATGTAGAAAAATGGGGCCCTGATCTTGGTCAAGCCTGTGGGAGCTACTGTCTCAGAAAAAATAAACAATCATTAAAATGATTACCTGTTACATTTCATAAGCAATAAGAAATCATTTCAGAACAGAACAGAACTGGCTGAATACAGTGAGTCTGAAGGTTGCTTGGAACTGCAATGAACTTCAGTCAATTAAGCATGCAACATCACAGGATGGAGATGCCACAGGATTGTACACCATCCCAACACTCTATTCCTGCATTTATGTTACCTGTCACTTCTTCCAAGACATCATCAGAAGCATGTGAGGTATTTTGCATGGTATTTTGCAACCTGATACAGTACTTTTAGGCTACCAGATTCCTCACTTCATTGTTCACCCATTTTGTTCACTCAAGAAACCGTTTTCTGTGACAGTATCTGGAGACCATTTTAGATGAGGTCTGGGGAAGGGACAGTCAAAGAAAACTTCAGTGAGAAAAGACCAATATCAACTGCTATTGTCCTGCTGGTCTTTTCACTATTTTAAAGTGAATTAATTGTGTGCTTATGAAAAGTGTCGAGCTAACATCTCTTAACAGGAAGAAGTGTATCTGATTATGCACAAAAAAGGGGCAACAGCATTTCCATCAACAACCCCTTGGTGTGTCTCAACTCTGCCATGGTAGGGATTGCCTCTTGCATTGGAAGGTTGTTCATTCAGACCTTGGCTTCTTTGCTCCAATTAGTACTAGTTTTATTGGCCGCTTTTACAATATGAAAAACTGTGCACTAGGAACTGGACTGAAGTCACACTTCAGATAAACTACCCAATAGCCATCAGCTAATAATGACGCTTAATGACCAGGGCTGGATTTGACCATCGACCTAGAGCTGAAAGACGCCATATCCCACTCCCCTACCCATTTAGGTGTCCTGTTCCTCCCCACTCTACCCATGCTCTATTTTGTGAATTACATTGCAATTTTTCTTTCCAAGCAGATATAAGGATTTTCATTATTTTGAATACAGGGTTCCTTTCAAGTTTAAAGACTCTCTAAACTAATGTAATATCCTATCAATTATGTTACAGATAGCATTGCCAGGCTCTTTAAACAAAAATTATTAGAACTAACAAATAGGTCACAATCTTGGCAACAATCCTATGTGAGACAGTATAATCTGCTAACATTTGTTGTCATGGAAACTGACAATAGAGAAACTTTGCAATGCAACCTATATTTTATGCTTAACACATTAAAACTAAGGCATCAGCACTTCAAAGCAATGCTACAATTTCTTTTCTATGTCCTTGTAACCTAAATCAATTCTGTCCCCCTCTAATGGTGGCTGGGATCAGAGGTGACCCCAATCCTTTTTTGACATAGTACCCACTGCCAATCCCTGTGGAGCCATCTCCACTACAGCCTCTGGCCCCAACCCCCCAACCTGCCACTTCATGCCACACTCAGCCCCCACCTTCCATCCTGGCCCATCCAGGTGCAAGTCAGTCCCCATCCCTGAGAGGGGATGTGGCCTGCTGGAAGCAAGGTGAGGTTGATCTTGCAGGTTGTTTCTATTAGGGGATAAAATTGATGATCGAGTCAAGTATTTATTTGATACTATGTTGTTTATTTACAGAGAATGTACAAAGTCTGTTTTTTCTGAACACCATGGGACTAAAACAGCAGAAGAAAGGGTTTGTGGATCACAACACCAAGCCTCTTTCAGCCGGCACTTAGCCCAAAGCTGATTATCTTTGCTTTTTCTCAAGGTTATGCTACCAATGCTTCTGTAGTTGTCTGGTGCTTCCTTCTTTCTTCTTCTGTGGGAGTTTCTGGCTGCATTTCATACATCCACACAGCTCCAACAAACAATACTTAGGGAAACCCCTCCCCCACAAAACTTAGTTTCTAACCGGCCCTACACAAGCCTATGTTTTCGGTGATGGCTTTTATTGGTCTAGCCATCAGTAGTATAAGGGACCTATCATCAATCAAACCCTGAACCCTCAGTCCCTGCCCACCTGTCACCCTAAGACCTGCCCCCTGAGGTTATTAATTCCGGGATCATGACGGACACATGACCGGAAGCAAAGGATGTCATGTGATCCCTCTACGAACTCCTCCCACCACCCTCTACAAATCAGGGTGCGATTTGTACCAAGGACTGCCCCAAGAGGAGATTTGACCAATCAGGGGGGTGTTCCAGGGTTGGGTGAGCTGTCCGGAAGTGGATTGTGTGACCCCTCTAAGAACTCCTCCCACCACCCTCTACCAATCAGGATGGGTTTCAGCCTCATAGGATTTCTCTAAGAGCAGATTTGACCAATTGGGGGGAGTTCTGGGGTGGAGAGACCCACCCAGAAGACCCCTCTAAGACCCACCCAGTGACCCCTCTAAGAGCTCCCACTACTGCCCTCTACCAATCAGAGCACAGCACCACCCCTGGAAGTCCAAGCACCATGCAGAAGAGGCCATTTCATTCCAAGAATATGTGTTTTAGAAATTGTGGAAATGCTGAGAGGAAACATGGACTCCTTCACGACCACTATGAGAACTTCTGGCTTTGTTTTAGCTCCGAGGGTCTTTGACCGCCCACGGAAAAAGTGCTACATCAGTGACAGTTCCAAGGAGGGAGCAGCTCTGGCCCAGCTTTGGCCCAGCTGTTGATGGATACACCAGAACCCAACCCTGAAACCTGACCACTTGTGAGGAAGACCAACAAGTATGATGGCTTCTCGTCATCCACTCCCCTACAGGAGGAAGGCTTGTAGGAGTTACCGGTGAACAAGGTGAACAGAAAAGATGTCACTCAAGTAAATGAACAATTAAGAAGTGATGGTCGAAGACGGGGTGTAATGGGTTTAGGAAGCAACCCAGGGTTGCGTAAATCTAAAAACAAGCAGTGGGGGCTTACAGTTGTTTCTTTTCTGAAAATCTCTCGACAGCTCAACGATGCCTTTCTAGAGAACCCAGAGACCCTGGACAGCATTGCATCAGACAACGAAGATGAACTGGGCCCATCTTGTTTTTGCTCAAAGCAGGTACAAAATCATTGATGAGGACACCGAAGATTTAAGGAGGAGGCTTGGCATAGGAATCTTCGGTGTCCTCATCAATGATTTTGTACGTGCTTTGAGCAAAAACAAGATGGGCCCAGTTCATCTTCGTTGTCTGATGCAATGCTGTCCAGGGCCTCTGGGTCCTCTAGTGCTAAATGTTTTGGGGTTAGGCACAGACATTGCAAAGCATAACCTATGGCAATAACAGTGTTCACTGGCTCAGTGCCACGTTGTGAGCATAAAAAAAGTCATGCATTCTATTGTATGTGTTGTTGTTTATGCTATCCTTAATCACTGCCTTAGGGAAAAGCTTTTCAAAGATTGTGAGGGCTGTGTCATAGACGCACCAGCCCAATGGCACCATAACTGTGTGAGTTGGACTTCAGAGGATATAAAGTACAAGCTCAGGGACCTGTGCGCTGACTTGTGTTTGGAAAGTTTATTGAACACTGTTATTGCCATAGGTTATGCTTTGCAATGTCTGTGCCTAACCCAAGAACATTTAGCACTAGGGGTGACCTTGGTAAATGCTGTGAAATTCAGTGGAAACCCTGACAGTGTTTTAAAGAAAGTGACCAAACCAGAAGATGCCTGCTTACAGCATTATATAGACTGTCTGGTCCACACAAAAAGTTACAGAACCTTGCTTAAGAAAAAGACTATATCTAAAAGCCATGGTCTACACTATGAGTTTAGGTCAAATTTAGCAGTGTTAGATCGATTTAACCCTGCACCCGTCCACACAATGAAGCCATTGTTGTCGACATAATGGGCTCTTAAAATTTATTTCTGTGCTTTGATGAGGGGATTAGCACTGAAATCGACATTGCCAGGTTGAATTTGGGTTAGTGTGGATGCAATTCAACAGTATTGGCCTCCGGGAGCAATCGCACAGTGCTCCATTGTGACCGCTCTGGATAGCACTCTCAGCTCGGATGCACTGGCCAGGTACACAGGAAAAGCCCCGCAAACTTTTGAATTTCATTTCCTGTTTGGCCACCGTGGCGTGACCATGCAGAGCTCATCAGCAGAGATGACCATGGAGTCCCAGAATCACAAAAGAGCTCCATCATGATTGCTGTATGGGGAGACGAATCTGGGCTATCAGAACTCCATTCCAAAAGATGAAATGCCAAAATATACACCACACTTGTACGTGGATTCCTACAAGGGAGTCTCACTTAACAGGGATGAGGATTTTTGTATGTGGATTCCTACAAGGGAGTCTCACTTAACAGAGATGAGGATTTTGGGGACGAGGAAGATGATGAGGAGGGGGAGGTTGAAGATAGCGCACATTAGGCAAGTGGACAAACCATTCTCCCCGACAGCCAGGAACTGTTTATCACCCTGGAGATAGTACCTTCCCAATCCGGGCTCCCAGACCTTGAAGGCGGAGAAGGCACCTCTGGTGAGTGTACCTCTGTAAATATAATACATGGTTTAAAAGCAAGCGTATTTAATGATTAATTTGCCCTGAAGACTTGGGATGCATTCGCGGCCAGTACAGCTACTGGAAAATTCTGTTAACGTGTCTGGGATGGAGCGGAAATCCTCCAAGGACATCTCAATGAAGCTGTCCTGGAGGTACTCCCAAAGCCTTTGCAAAAGGTTTCTGGGGAGGGCAGTCTTATTGCGTCCTCCATGGTAGGACACTTTACCACGGCACACCAGTAGCACGTAGTCATTGCATAAGAAAGTATGGCAGCGTGTGGTCCTGGTGTTCACTGGCATTCAAGCAACATCCATTCTTTATCTCTCTGTGTTATCCTCAGGAGAGTGATATCATTCATGGTCACCTGGTGAATTAGGGGAATTTTATTAAGGGGACATCATAGGTGGCCGTTCCTGCTGAGCTGTTTGCCTGTGGCTGAAAAGAAATCATCCCTGCTGTTAGCCATGCGGGGGGTGGGGTGGGGGAATAAAGCTATCATCCCAAAGAATTGGGTGTGTGGGGGGGGGTTAGTTGGGTTAGTGCTGCACATTAACTTGAAAACATCAGCCCCTCCTTTTAACTGGCCAATGTGTCTTTTTCAATTTTAGTCTCCCCTTTTTCCTCCCGCAGCTGCAAATGTTTCAATGCTGCGACTAGCATCTCCGTCCCAGAGGCTAGAGCAGATAAGAAGGCGAAAAAAACGCTCTCACAAAGAAATGTTCTCTGAGCTCATGCAGTCCACACAAACTGAAAGAGCCCAATAGAATGCATGGAGGCAGACAATGGCAGAATCCAGGAAAGCACAAAATGAATGCAAGGACAGGAGGGATGCGCGAGAGGACAAGTGGCAGGAGCAACAGGAGAGGTGGCGGAATCAAGAGGAAAGGTGGCGGCAGCATGATGAAAGGAGGCAGGATGCAATGCTGACGCTACTGGAGGATCAAATTGATATGCTCTGACATATGGTTGAGGTGCAGGAAAGGCACAGACTGCCACTGCAGCCCCATGTAACCAATCGCCCTCCTCCCCAAGTTCCATAGCCTCCTTACCAAGACGTCTAAGAACGCGGGGGGGGGGGCCTCCTGGCACCCAACCACTCCACCTCAGAGGACTGCCCAAGTAACAGAAGGCTGGCATTCAATAAATTTTTAAGTGCAGTGTGGCCTTGTCCTTCCCTCCTCCCCTATCCCTCCCGGTGCTTCCCTCCTCCCCCACCTCTCCCGGGCTACCTTGGCAGTTGTCCCCCTATTTGTGTGACAAATTAATAAAGAATGCATGAATTTGAAACAATGACTTTATTGCCTCTGCAAGTGATGATCAAAATGGGGAGGGGAGGGCGGTTGGCTTACAGGGAAGTAGAGTGAACCAAGGCGGCAGGTTTTCATCAAGGAGAAACAAACAGAACTATCACACCGCCCTAGTGTCTGGCTGTGCATAATCAGCAGCCTGGTGATTTGCCTCAACTTCCCACCCCACCATAAATGTCTCCCCCTTATTCTCACAGATATTGTGGAGCACACAGCAAGCAGTAATAACAATGGGAATATTGGTTTCGCTGAAGTCTAACTGAGTCAGTAAACTGCGCCAGTATGCTTTTAAATGTCCAAATGCACATTCTACCACCATTCTGCACTTGCTCAGCCTATAGTTGAACAGCTTCTGACTACTGTCCAGGGTGCCTGTATGGCTTCATGAGCCATGGCATTAAGGGGTAGGCTGGGTTCCCAAGGATAACTATAGGCATTTCAACATCCCCAACGGTTATTTTCTGGTCTGGGAAGTAAGTCCCTTGCTGCAGCTGTTCATAGAGACCAGAGTTCCTGAAGATGCAAGTGTCATGTACCTTTCCCGGCCGTCCCACATTGATGTTGGTGAAATGTCCCTTTTGATCCACCATTGCTTGCAGCACCATTGAAAAGTACCCCTTTGGGTTTATGTACTGGCTGTCTTGGTGATCCAGTCCCAGGATAGGGATATGCGTTCCATCTATGGCCCCACCTCAGTTAGGGAATCCCATTGCAGCAAAGCCATCCACTATGACCTGCTCATTTCCCAGAGTCACTACCCTTGATAGCAGCAGCTCAGTGATTGCGTTGGCTACTTGGATCACAGTAGATTTGCCCACTCCAAATTGATTCCCGACTGACCGGGAGCCGTCTGGCGTTGCAAGCTTCCACAGGGCTATTGCCACGCGCGTGTGAACTGTGAGGGCTGCTCTCATCTTGGTATTCTTGCGTTTCAGGGCACGGGAAAGCAAGTCACAAAGTTCCATGAAAGTGCCCTTACTCATGCAAAAGTTTCGCAGCCGCTGGGAATCATCCCAGATCTGCAACACTATGTGGTCCCACCAGTCTGTGCTTGTTTCACGGACCCAGAATCGGCATTCCATGGCATGAGCCTGCCCCATTGCCACCAGGATGGCCAAATTGCAGGGGCCTGTGCTTTGAGAGAAGTCTGTGTCCATGTCCTCATCACTCTCATCACCGCGCTGCCAGCGCCTCCTCACCTGCTTTTGCAGGTTCTGGTTCTGCATATAGTGCATGATAATGCACAAGGTGTTTACAATGCTCATAACTGCCGCGGTGGCCTTAGCAGGCTCCATACTTGCCATGGTATGGGGTCTGCAGGAGAGCAAGGTTGCAGGGGAAGCATTGGTTGGATGACCAGCTTTGCAGACCTACTGCACCGTCTGCTGCCAGGACACAACAGCTGAGCGGGCTGCACGCTTGCCGTTGTATGGCGAGACAAGTGCAGCCAAGCAGAGTTGCAGCGGAAGCGGCCCTGCGATACCACCAGGAGAGCAGAGTAGCAGTGGAAGCAGTGGATGACAACGGTCATATAGAGGACCTGCAAGATGGATTCATAGCATCAGGAGAGCAGAGTGGCAGCAGAAGCGGTCGTTCGATGACAATGGTTTGCAGTCCTACTGCACCGTCTGCTGAAAGCAGTATGGCACCTGCACGGAAAAAAGGCGCGAAACGATTCTCTGCCATTGCTTTCACGGAGGGAGGGGCGACTGGTGACATGTACCCAAAACCACCCGCGACAATGTTTTTGCCCCATCAGGCATTGGGAGCTTAACCCAGAATTCCAATGGGTGGCAGAGACTGCGGGAACTGTGGGATAGCTACCCACAGTGTAATGCTCCAAAATCGATGCTAGCCTCGGTACTGTGGACGCACTCCACTGACTTAATGCATTTAGTGGGGACGCACACAATTGACTGTATAAAATCGCTTTCTAAAAAATCGACTTCTATAAATGCAACCTAATTTCGTAGTGTAGACAAACAACAAGTGATGGTCGAGGATGGGGTGTAATGGGGTTAGGAACCGATCCGGGGTTGCATAAATCTAAAAACAAGCAGTGGGGGGGTTACATTGTTTCTTTTCTGAAAATCTCTTGACAGCTTAATGATGCCTTTCTAGAGGCCTTTGAGAACGCACACATCGGTAGCCCTGTGGGAATAAATCTATCATGCATCAGCTGTTTTTGCTCATGTCGGAGACACAGATCTCAAGAGGAAAATCCGGAAAAGGACAAAATGGAAGAATGAACCAGTTCAGACTCCCTATTGGTAGGGGTTATGGTGTCCATTTTCACAGGCAGCTGTAAAAGAGCATGTTAAGCCAGGCAATTAAGAAAACTTGTTTACATTTGTCAATATGAATGTGTCCCCTCCATTCTTGTGTTAGTAAAAGATGGTACAAGTAACAGTCATTTCTACACAGACAGCTCTCTTAAAGAAAATATATTACACCCCGGGGAAGTTGGGTGCTTCAGTGGGGTGAACCCTCTTTTTCAAGCGGCCAAAAAGCATACTAAAACTTTGAATAGAAGACAGGTAACAGCTTAGCTTTCAGACCAGGACACTTGTGCTTTACACAAACCGGCTCAAATATGTTATGTACTGGAAAGGATCTATACACAATTTTACCTATGTGAATTTACCAGGGCCTCTCTCGACAATATCTCCTATGTCTGTCATTTTCATGATTTCTTTTTTGTACAGGATACAGATCCATCTCAAAATTTTGACATCCTGCTGACAATAATACGCGAGCTCTTTCTGAAAGTCAAACGTCTCATATCTGTTGTCTCGATACCAGTCAAGAAATTCTGCTTTCTCCCTGGGCATCATGGTGTCTATGCCATAGTGCTCCACCCTGGGCATAGGCCCCATGTAATTTTGGTTTTCTAAAGTGTTAATGTGGAAAATACCCTTTGCAACCTTCAAATCCCATCACCTGGGGGAGCTTGCTAAGCTTCATGGGCAAGAAGTTTAAAGAGTCTATAAAATGAATGTCCAGGGCCTTAACTTCTACACATTAGTTTACTACCTTGAGTTATCAGTTCTATGCACATCTTTTCTTTCAGTAACTGTCTAATGACAAAGTACATTATAACCTTTGGAATTGTGTGCTAGGAATGTGTAGTCCCAGAACTTTTTCTTTAGTATATCTAGCACGTAAATACCATGCAATGCTGGCTACAAAAGTGCCATGCGAATGTCTGTTCTCTATTTCAGGTAACATTGTAAATAAGAAACAGGCAGCAGTATCTCGTGTAAATGTAAATAAACTTGTTTGTCTTAGCAATTGCCTGAACAGAAAGTAGGACTGAGTGGACTTGTAGGCTCTAAAGTTTTTCATTGTTTTGGTTTTGAGTGTACTTATGTAACAAAAAATGTACATTTTTAAGTTATACTTTCACGATAAAGAGATTGCAATACAGTACTTGTATGAGGTGAATTGAAAAATACTATTTCTTTTCTTTATCATTTTTACAGTGCAAATATTTGTAATAAAAATAATAATATTGTGAGCACTGTACACATTGTATTCTGTATTCTAATAGAAATCAATATATTTGAAAATGTAGAAAAACATCCAAAAATATTTAATAAATTTCAATTGGTATTCTATTGTTTAACAGTGTGATTAATCGCGATTCATTTTTTTAATCAGGATTAATTTATTGAGTTAATTGCATGAGTTAACTGCGATTAATCGACAGCCCTATTAAAAAGTGATAACTTTAAAACAAAATAATACATTTCACACTGTACAACAAAGACAGGTTTTGGTTTATTTCCTCACTAGTGTTTCTATAAAACCTAGACTTTTTTTTAATACAAGCACATGTTTCCACCATGCATCCAAAAACAAAGTGTGCAATAAAATACTTTTTAAATTCCTCAACATAAGTACGTTTTGCAAAGGCCCCCTAAATCACCAACAACAATTTAAACACTAAAACAACCCATTTTAAAAACACATCACATTTTGCAGAGTAAAAACCAAACTTTTTTGAAACAAAATACTGTAAAACACCACACACTTATCGCTAGCATAGGCCCCCTGAATTACCAACAACAATTTAAACGTTAAAACTAATTTTAAAACAACCCATTTTAAAAACACACATCACATTTTGCAGAGTAAAAAAACCCGTTAGTTTGAAACAAACCAAATCAACTGTTTGCAAACATATACTTTTAGAAAACTCACCCCATGTCTTGCACAGACCCCTAACTCACAATTTAAACATTAAAACTAATTAAAAACATTTTAAAACACACACATGCTTTTAAAAGCCTTCCACCATAGGGTAAAGGATGCTGGCATCTGGTTATTCTGTTTTCGCCCACATGTATTTGGGCCTTTGGATTAAAGAACAAGTAAAAATTTTAGTTAGTATTATTCCCCAGTTGCATCAAATCTCTATTCAATCTGTGTTATACCTGGTGTTTTTAAATTTAACAGTATTAAGCACAACTATGGATAAAAATGGGGTTTTACCTGGCCCTGGTGAAAAGCAGCTTAAAGTTGCTATTTTCATGCAATAAAGATAGGTACCATTATTTAGTAAGGACAGCATGGACAAAGATTGATATTATATAATATATCTTTTCTGAGTTAAAAACAAGCAGCATACTTAGTCTTGCAATCCAGCAGCTATTCTGTTCAAGATAGTTTCTGTTGAAAGATGACAGACTCCAAAAAACTGAGGTTTTAATACCATGTTAACTCTTTGTTTCAGAGTCTCTAGTTAGCAGGTTGATTTGATCACTTATAACTCTGAATTAATAGATACTTCAGGAATTTAGGCAAAGCTCCCTTTTGTGAGATCTGAGGGGTGGGGGAATTAAGTTGTCTGCACAACTGGGCTGCTTTTTTTAAAGTTAAAATACATTTTTCTGTTTCAATGAAAAAACAGAGCATTTCTTACAGTATTAATCAGTAAATCATCATACACAACAATCCTTAATGTTACTGATACCAATGAATGTCTTGTTTGTTTGTTTGTTTTTAAACACGTTTCTTTCATGCTTAAAGATTTGGGTTGTTTTGAAATAAAATCAATGTATCATAACCATAGTAAACACCCTACAAATACCCATAGCTTGTACATGTTTTTACAGCAAATGCTTGTTCTATAAAAGTATGGTGGAGGTTTGTGAACCCTTGAAACATTTCAGTTTTGGGTTAGACCCTTGTTTAATTTTGTAAATGTATTATTTTAATGACTTTGAGTTACTAGAAAGAGTGACCCATAGTGTTCAACCAACTCCTGAGGTTTTATTTAAACTGTCCAATAGAGTTCTATCAACTCCTGGGGTTATATCTAAACTGTCCAATAGCGTCTACAAACTTCTGAGGTTTTATTTAATTTAATATTAATCAGAGCTCACCATCCCCACTCACCTCCCTTACTGTGCGTATACACCCATCAAACTTAATTACTGATCACTAATGCATTTAGTCCTGATGGAGACAAGGATGGGTAATCACATCTAGACCTACAGACTGAATAGAGTCCATTTTGCTATTCAGTGGTTAAACCATCAAAAGGGTGAGTCAGCTCTATTATATTCAAACACATGTCTCAAACATCCCTGTTTTATGTAGAAGCCTTTTTTGGGGGGCGGGGTTTTAATTTTAAACACTTTTGGGAGGGGGGAGGTTTTCTCCCACAAGATTCTACTACACACATTTCAGCTTTTTGCTGTAAATGGGTGTCTTTTACACAAAGACACAAGAGCTAGTTTCTCACAAACTATTTTTTGTATTTAAAAGACATACAGGCTCTTTAAAAACAAACCAAGATACTCCATCAAAACTTTTATCTTACTTAAGGGCCACACTGACCTTCTAACAGAAACACAGATAGCCACAAAGCCCTTTTCTATAGATATTTTTATTTACAGCTATGAAGATTTATGCATGTTTGTCCCCTCACCATTCTCTAACTTAAACCTTTTAGATTTCTTACAAATAGTCTTTTTCTTAAGCAGGGTTCTGTAACTTTTTGTGCTGACCAGATGGTCAATATAACACTGTAAGCAGGCATCTTCTGGTTTGATCATTTTCTTTAAAACTCTGTCAGGGTCTCCACTGAATTGCACAGCTCACCCCTTGTGCTAAATTTTCTTGGGTTAGGCCCAGACATGGCAAAGCATAAACTCTGCAGCTTAAACCCATCCTGATTGGTAGAGGGTGAGGGGAGGAGCTCTTAGAGGAGTCACATGACCCATTTCTGGACAGATCACCCCACCCTGGGACACCCCCAGATTGGTCAAATCTCCTCTCGGGGCATTCCTATATAATGGCAAAACCCATCCAGATTGGTAGAGGTAAGCGGGAAGAGTTCTTAGAGGGATCACATGACCCCCTTCTGGACAGATCACCCCACCCTGGATTCATCAAATCTCCTCTTTGGGTGGTCCTACAGGGGGTGAAACCCATCCTGATTGGTAGAGGGCAGTGGGCAGAATTGTTAGAGGGAGCACATGACACCATTTGCTTCCGGTCATGTGTCCATCTCGACCCCGGAATTATTACCCCTGGGGGCGGGTCTTAGGGTGACAGGTGGGCGGGGCCTGAGGGGAGTCAGAGGGCAGGGCCTACATTTGAGTGATAGTAGGCCCCTTATACTACTGCCATCTATTCCATAAAAGGAACTTGATTGTTTCTTAATTATTTTTTTAATGAAGGGTGATGGTTTCATCCACCAGGTTTAAACCCTTCTCCTAGTATAACAGTATGTTAGCAGTCAGTAGTAAAAGATATACATGTCTATCCAAGATTATGGGAGGAAATTGAATGGTGGTTTTTGGGAAACAATATCAGATCACATAATTTATGCATAGGCACAAAGCAGCAGAGTTAGGTCAAGCTTAGCTTTAATTTTCCTGAATTTTGCTTGTTTAACTGTGCAATTTACATGTTTTGTCGATGTCAGAGTTCTGTTGTTGTTTTAAAATGTAATATGTGATAAGTATGTATGTGACTATTGGTGTTTCTCTATCCTTCCCCCTCTCCATCTTCTCACCAGATTCTAAAATTCCTCAATGTGGCTGACATCTTTGTACAACAGGAATTTTTGAGTGTGTGAAAATGTGAATGTAAGAAATTTCAAACTATGAGTGGGTTCCACAAAATGTCCGCAAAAGTTTATGGGTTCTTAAAACACAAAAAATGAAACTTCAGGAACTCAAAAAAACCTTGCAAAAGGTACTAGCAAATAATTTAATGCAAGCTTCACTAATTTCATCCAGCTCTAGAGCATATTAGCTATGAGTTTTACTCCATCCCAAACTACCAAGGAAGGCAGATGTGTTCAGTTTCTTTAAATTTGTAAAGGAAGCCAAGCAGGATAGGAGCTGTGGAAGCTTGGCTGTACTGAGAGACAGACTTTAAGGATCACCCTATTTCATTATACTAATGAAGTGCTTTGTTCAGAGTTTGAAGCAAACAACTAATTCTGTGACTATTTTACATTATATGATAGAAATATTTGCCCCAGTTTTCAAACTTGGGTACCTGAATCCATATTTATATCCTATCCAAGTCATTGGGAACTGTGGGTCTTTTAAAAAACCAAGCTAAGTGGATACAGACGCCTAAGTTTAGCAACCAAGATTGACAATTTTGGCCATTGCTACTGTGTAGGGTTTTGGTAAATTACTTATTTTGAGGTTTCTCCTGCTTGGGTAAGACATACATGCAAATTCACATGTGAAAGATATACATGAAAATTCACATGTGAAAGATTGCAGCAGCGGTAGTCGTAAGACAAATGCCTGATCACAAGCCTAGCACAACCATTCATTGGGGCATGACCAAAGGGTAGTTTTAAAAGGGACTTTTTGTTGCCAGAATTTGCATCCCAGATCAAGAGTTCACCGGAGAATTAAACTTTACCACCAAAATATTTCCTTCATATTCTGTACCCTGCTATGCTATTGCATGTCTTTTCCACCAGATGGTGGGCAATAGAAGCATGAAACATAAGCTAATCAGCACTGTATACTTAAGAGAAATCAAACTAAATTAAATAAACTGCCACTGTGAAACATTTCTCCATATGCAGGCCTCCTGCTCTTGCTTTTAAGTAAAAAATAATATTTGAACAGATCTATGTGTACGCATTATTTGATTAATAGCATCGTTGGGGGACATATGGACCCACAGTACATATGTTATTACATATTGAAAAGATGTTACTGTGTCTCTTATGTTGTTTTGTAGCAACTGATAAAACTAATTATTACCAGGATATGCATTTTCTGTCAATTCTTTTAAAGAAAACCATTTATATTCTGCTGTAACCAGATAAATTAAATTTTCTTCCCAATGTGTAGATTTCTTCTCCTGCCTTGTTAGTGTTGTCTTGCACATGAAGAACTCATTTAGTTGCAAAACCAATTATCATCCCTGTCTGGATACATTAAGAATTTTCCTGCAAGTCTTTTCCTCTCTATCACATTTTAAGCAACACTGTGCATGAATTATTCATATCACCCATCTTGCAGGCACGGGTTTTTTTATTAAATTTGATCATAATAATAGTTATTACCACAGTCATGGCAGTTTTCTGAGTATTCTTCAATGCCATTACCTGGAAAGATTTCAATCAAAAAATATAAAAGATGCAAATCAATTTCCATAATAAAATTAAACTGTACCATCTACTCTTTCATCCTTGCAATAGAATTAATTGACAGTTTCTCCCTGGTAGCTACAGCAGATAACTTGAAGGTACAGTAATGGAGAATGGCAGGTTCTCTTGCTTATGTATCCTAAGAAATTCACTGTTTTCTTGCATTGCCAGTAGCTAATGCTCACTAATCTCACTAAAGAACATCATATAAAATGAAAATATTCAGTTTACAAATTTCCTTCCTGCCAAGACAATTATTTCTCTTTGGCAACACCTGATTTGCCTTTTGATAACTGAAGTGGTGCAGGATGAATGTGGTAATGAAATTTCTGAATTATGTTCTAAGTGGTATTGCAGGGGTAGGATATGGCATCTTTCCCAAATGGATGACCTCCTGACTCCATCCCATAAGTAGGGTTGTCAACCATTCAGGATTGTCCTGGAGTCTCCAGGCATTAAAGTTCCCTCTTTAATTAAAGATTACGTCATGTGATGAAATTTCCAGGAATTTATGCAACCAAAGTTGGCAACCCTACCCATAATATCAGCCTTTCCAAGAGAAATCTGTATCATAACTTTTCTCTTCTTCCCCATCTCCCTTGGCAATCTCTCCCATTGTTTTAAATTCCATCTATTACCTTTTTTCAATGCTACCTGTCCCAAGCACCATTTGATAACTCTTCTCCTCTTCCTTCCTTTGCAAGCCCAATAGTTTATTTTTACTAGGGACTGCCAACTGCCAACTTGTTTGTTGTTCTATTGTTGTGTTCCTCACTTGCCCTTACCCAGCACTTTAGATCAAAGATGCTATATACATAAAATGTAAAAGGCCATGCCCATTGGCACTAGCAGTTACCCTCAATATAATTTTTGCTTTTACTGTGTGTGGGGATGAAAGGTCAACTTAAAAGAAAATATAAAATCACTGGGCCTGATTTTGATTTCATTTACACTAACTTAAAGGCAGAGTAACTCCATCCATTTTAGTGGAGTTACTCTGGAATTATACCAATCTAATAGAGATTGGAATCTAATCTGCTGAATTTGTAAGAGGGATAAATGGGCCCTCTCTCGCCAAGTGAACATTCAGCAAGACAGTCAGTGCAAGCCATCAATCAGACTACAATACATCAGTTCTAATGATTGAGAAAATAAGCTTATCATAATTTCGGGTCAACAAGAAATTTCTTTTTGTGGTATAATATTAAACAATTAGGTGCATTATGTGGCTGTTAATGCTTTCCCCTGAAGTTCCCAACATTGACTTATGTTAGAGATAGAATTCTGGAACAGATAGGCCAATTCTTATAATCTTTTGAACTTCCTCTTTTATGTTCAAAAACACTTAAAGAGACAGATTACATTACACTTCAGAAAACTGAACCATGCAAGACTGAATTGATGACTGTTATATAATTAAATGTATTGGAGCAATGCTTTTGATTTAATGAATGTATTATAATTTTCTTCCCACAAGCATTTTGTTTAGTCCTGTTAAGGTCACGTAAGGATTGTTATATTTAAAATAAGATGCATTATGAGAAATGGAATAAGCCATGCATTTTTCTATGTATACTTTCTATTTTCAAATTTATTTAGCCGTAGTCCAGATTTAAGTTTAAATTATTCACCATTCTTTAATGCCACCTGCATACTGTGACATATATAAAAATTACTTTCTGCTAAGAATTAATTGCTTTCCTTATCCAGTAGCAAGGCCTGAAAGGTTTGTTGTATGTTAGATCAGAGTTTTTAAGGCAGTTTATAACTTACTGTGTCCCATCTGTTACTGAATTTTACTTTCCATATCACAACCTTTCTTTCCTGAGATTTTTTTATTTGCTAGTTTATCACCCCATAATGTTTAAAAATTATTTTAAAACTGAATGTAGCACCCGGGTAGGGTATCAACAGAACATCCCACACCTGAAGCATACACTCACTACTTACTTCAAGATTTGGTTAATGTCATTGCTTTGGGAAAAATCATACCTTTATGGCACAGCTCACAGGATTTGCAGGAGGCATTGGATGGGATTTTCAAAAATGCCTAAATGAATGGGGAACACACATCTCATTGACTCTCAGTGACACTTGTGTTCCTAACCCTCTTGGTCACTTTGGAAAATCCTGCCCACTGTGCCTTGGGAGGAGCTCTTCCAGATGAAGGATCCATATTGTGCTATATGGCTGTATAGGTTATAATAGTGCAGGTGTCTTTGAAGAGGGAGCTGAAAGATTAACTGAGCAGCTTGGCAGGCACAGCACTCTGAGGGGCATTTTCCAAAGTGCCCTTAATAAATGAGTGCACAGAGAGCTAAGGTGAAGTACAGTTCCCCACCTACAATTTTGACTTAGACAATGCACATGGATTCACTGCCCCGTAAGGCCTTCTCAAATCCTGTCTTTTCCTGTCCTTGTCCTGGAGCAGAACTGAACCACTGCTGTGGAACATGAGACCCTTGTGCCTGATCCCTTTTGAGATGGACACATGATTTGCCATTGAAAGAAACAGAGAAATCACTTTCATCTTTTTGGTTCTAGTTTGTGTCACCAATGGCTTCATCTCTCACACCTTGTACTCAGACATGGCTTATGTCCCTTGTTTTCATCAGTTTCCCTTGTATTTTTAGCCCTTTCTCTTCCTTTCCCAACCATGTCTGATGCATCTCTGAGTGTATCTTCTGAATGGAGTATTTATGCACGTGTGAGTACTCCATTGACTTTTAAGTGTGAAAGGTTCACAGAGAGTTGCCTAAAGCAGCCTCTCCTATGTCTCTTACATAAATGTATTTCTCTTTTTAATTCCATTTTCCATCCAACTTTTGTTATTTCTATTTCTCTAAGGGAGATATGGAAGCAAATGATGGGAAAGAATTTATTCTTGGCATAGATGGGACACAGCTTCCAAAAAATCCCATCTCCATCAATTTCTGTGAGCTATAGGCCTGATTCTGTTGATGTAATTCCACAGAGTTTCAATGGAGTTACTCCTGATTTATAGGAGTGTGGTGTAACTCAGCAGAATCTGTCCCTATGTATCTCTTTCATGTGTTTCAGTGAATGGAAAATTATACTATGATGGATGTCTGGATACTTGTCACCTTCAGGTCATTTCATCTCTTCTCACATGAACATTGTGATTGATAGATTTGGTAGTACAGCAAGAAATAGGTTTTCATCTGATCTTTACTGTTGATATTTATTTTTTCCTCTCTCTCTATCAGCCTTTTTTTTAATGAGAAATCCATTTTCAACAATACACATCTCACATGGAACCGTCTTTTCAAAAAGATTTCCACAGTCATTTTTGCTGGGAATCACACTGCAAAGCAATCCAATTTGATAGCAACAAACTTGCAGTTCATTGCTACATGCAACAATTTATTCATCTTGGATCACATCTTTAAAAAATAAAAAACAAAAACAAAAAAACCCACCCAGAGACTGTCTTAAGAGACTCCAAAAATCCTCCTGAAAACCTTCTAGCCACAGGATGAGACTTATTTAATATAATGTTTTCTACCAAATTCAAGTTCAGAAATGGTTGAAATTTTGCTGAAACAGAATTTCCAGTATCATTATCTCAAACAATTTCTCAGGAAGCTTTGCCAACAAATTTCCCAATAGGGTATCATTAAAAACACTGCAATTCAGCCTTAATCGAATCTAAGGGTATGTCTACAATGGCAGAGTTACATTGTCGGCGGTTACAGCACCGCTCAAAGAGCAATGAAGGGAAACCGCTGTTGTGTGTTCACACTGTCAGCTGCCTGAGCAATAGCGTGTTCACACTTGTCGCACTTGCAGTGGTATTCAGAGCGTTGCACTCTGGGCAGCTCTCCCACAGAGCATCTTCTCCTCTTTTGCTGTTAAGAGTTGTGGGAAGGTGGAGGGGGTCGCAGGGCATCCTGGGTCCTGTCCCAATGCCCCGTGATGCATTGCTTCACATCCCAGCAATCCCTGTGCTTCCGTCCAGATTTGGCACCATATTTCAACGGTTTGTGTACTGCACACTCTGCCACTTCATTCTGCAGGAATGGATCCCGCACCGTTGACCAATATGCTGCTCGCTCTCACTAACACACCATGAGTGGCAGTGGAGTTATTCTTTAAAGTACAAAGCAAGAGGCATTCGATATTGATCTCTCCATGTGTAGTAGCTACGACACGAGATTGCTTGTGGCATTAACTGAGGTGTGAATGCAGTGGAATGCTGCTTTTGGGCTCAGGAAACAAGCACTGAGTGGTGGAATCACATCGTGATGCACGTCTGGGATGATGAGCAGTGGCTGCAGAACTCTCAGATGAGGAAAGCCACATTCATGGGACTGTGTGATGAGCTTGGTCTAGCCCTGGGGCACAAGGAAACGAGAATGAGAGCTGCCTTGTCGCTGGAGAAGCGTGTGGCGGTTGCACTGTGGAAGCTGGCTACTCCAAACTGCTACTGATTGGTCACTAACCATTTCAGAGTGGGAAAGTCAACCATTGGACATGTGTTGATGGAAGTGTGCAGGGCCATTAATCGCATCCTGCTTCAAAAGACCGTGATTCTGGGAAACATGCGTAACATTTTGGATGGCTTTGCATAAATGGGCTTCCTTAACTGCAAGAGGTGATAGATGGCACGTATATTCCAATTCTGGCACCAGACCACCTAGCCACCAAGTACATTAATCGGAAGGGATATTTCTCTATGGTTCTCCAGGCGCTTGTGGATTTCCGTGGGCATTTCATGAACATTAATGGAGGCTGGTCCGAAAAGGACTGGCCTGTTGAGGAGGTTGCAAGCAGGAACTTTCTTCCCGGACCAGAAGATCACCGTAGGGGAAGTTGAAATGACCATTGTGATCCTGGGACCCTACCTACGCCTTAATGCTGTGGCTTATGAAGCCATACACGGGAACCTTGACAGCAGCAAGGAGCAGTTCAACAACAGGCTGAGCAAGTGCCGAATGACTGTTGAGTGTGCTTTTGGCTGTTTAAAGGCCCACTGGTGCTGCCTATATGGGAGGCTGGACCACGCCGATGACAATATTCCTATCCTTATAGCTGTGTGCTGTATGGTCCATAATATTTGTGAAGGGAAGGGTGAAAGCTTCTCTCAGGGCTGGAGCACTGAGCTCAGTGCCTGGAGACTGAATTTGAACAGCCAGAGACCAGTGCTATTAGAGGGGCGCAGCGCGGAGCCATAAGGATCAAGGATGCCTTGAGGCAGCAATTTGAAGCTGAAAGCCATTAGTATTTGTTACTGTTCTCAGGAGTGCAGTGCTTGTAATGTGAGGAGGTGATTGTGATTGGTGCAGAAGATGCACTACAAAAGTTTAAGAAAGTTGCCTATTGCTTTCCATGGCTCTGTTTGCTTTCAATTAATGGAATAAAGATTGCTTTCAAACCAAAACAATTGTTTTATTCAAAAACAACAACCGGAGGAGAGAGACAAACAAAAAACACATCAGCAATGTCAGGAATGGGGGAAGGGAGAGTCCCAGGAGGAGATGGGGTCCCGGGGTAGTTAAAGATTTGTGTATGTCCAGGTATCATATGCAACCTTGTTCTTTGGAGTACAGTGCAGAAGATACTGTACTTGGGCAGGGCTAAACTGCAGAGGGACAGGTGTTGAGTGAAGTGGGTACTGGGAGTCCACAGGGCTGGACTGTGACAGGGCAGGAGTGGAATGCAGCGGGTACAGACTGGAGCCAGGAGGTTGATAAGAGTGTGTTGGTGGTGTCTGGGGGGCTCATGGGACAGAGTTTTGTGACAGTGGCTGCAGGGGAGGGCAGGCAGGGAGCTGTTTCGTTTGCAGTGCTAGTAGCGCCTGGAGTGTGTCCGTGTGGCACTCCATAACGTTTAAGAGCCGCTCTGTGGCTTAGTTCTAGCGCACCATGTTCTCCTTTCTGTTCCTCTTCTCGCTGTCCTGCTTCTCCTTCAATTCCTGTTTCTCGGCGGCTGTGTGCATCATGACATCATGCAGAAAGTCCTTTTTAGTTCTTTGGGCCGCTTTCTAATTCTGTGCAGCCATTCAGCTGGCAATAAAAAAGAGGGAGGCTGGGCTCCCAAGGTCATATCCATGAAGCCAAAACGCAACATTTTACAGAAGCAGTATTTTTTGCAACACACAGACCACTTATTCAGTGATTTAAAATACAGCCAATATTCACAGACACTAACTGGCTAACCCCAGGCAAGCACACATGAGTCACAAGACCCAAAAAGGGTGAGTAGCAGCAGGGGCAGGGGAAATCAGTTTTCCAGGACTGTACTGTACACTGGGCACATGGTTCTTAGGGAGAGCCAGCATTGTGTGGGGGGGGGGCTTATAATCATTCCTGTCCCCACATTTTCCACAGGGGGTGTTCATTATGGAAGATATCTCACTGCTGAGGGTGAGCAGGAGATCAGGAGAGGTTCTTCTCCAAAACTGTGGCTTCTGCCCTGGTTCTTATGTAACTCACCTGTGTGCAGCAATGCCCCTACCCCCACCATGACAGCATGGGAAGTTACCCTGAATGGGGCAAGAAACAAAGCAGCTCTGCCACAGAAGCTGCGGCAGCAGATTGCCCAGTTTTGTGAGAGTTTTGTGGAGATCTCTGAAGCAGATTCCCATGAAGTGAGGTAGTCAATCAACACCCTGTTCTGCCGCTCTGACTAGGCATGTGGTGGTACATGCATCATACAGACACAAACCTGCTTTCTGCAACCCTCCTTCCCCCAACAACTCACTTCAGTGATTCCCAAAATTAAAGCCACTTACCAGGGGCCTCCTCTCCTGTTTGAGCTTCGCCAAGCTCCAACAGCTGTGACTGGCTAGCCTCTGGGGAAGAGAAGAGGTCCTGACTACATGCATCTCTGACCTCAGAGTTGTCCTCTGCCTCTGGGTCCCCTTCCTCCTCTACATCCTCATCCAAGATTTCCTCCTCCTGGCTCGGTCCACTCTCAACTGGCATACAAGCCACAGAAATACCCACAGAGCCCTTCACAGTGGAGGTGGGGTCACCACTGAGTATCGCGTCCAGCTCTTTGTAGAACCGGCAGCTTGGGGGTGCGGCACCAGAGTGCTAGTTTGCCTCCCGCACCTTATAGTAGGTGTTCCGCAGATCCTTCGTTTTTACCCTGCACTGCAGTGTGTCCTGATCATGGCCCCTTTCTGTCATGCATCATGAAATCTGTCCGTAGGTATAATAATTCCTACAGCTGGCGCGCAACTCGGACTGGACAGCCTCCTCTCCCCAAATGCTGATGAGGTCCAGCAGCTCTGCATTGCTCCAAGCAGGGGATCACCTGGTGCATGGAGCAGGCATGGTCACCTAAAAAAGATGCACTGAGACCACTGCAGGCGTCACTAAGCAAACAGGAAGGGGACTTTCAAAATTCCCAAGGAATTTAAGGGGTGGGGTTCACGGTTGGTCACCTGAGGGCAGGGCAGTAGAGTTCAAACCAATTATCAGAGAGGCAAGAATAGGCATTGTGGGACACCTCCTGGAGTCCAATCACAGTGCGTAATTGACTAGGGTGTCTACACTGGCACCATGGCGCTGTACCCATGGAGCAGAAAGCTCTCTTGTTGGGATGTGTTTTTTTACAGCGCTGCAACTGCGCAGTTTCTGAGCACTAACTAGCTTGGCAGTCTGTACACCTCAGGAGTTACCCCACAGAAAGCTGCTTTACTGCGCAGAAACTTGCCAGTGTAGACAGGGCCTAAGTGACCTTAATACTTCTCATCCCATTAACTCAGACCCAGAACCTTTTCAGAAATTATTTCCAGTGATGGATGACTGTTACAAGTCATAATAACTAAAAAAAATATCTAAACTGCTTACATATTCCCTCACCCTTGCAACTCATGATGTTACCAAGCAGATTACTTGAGTCAAAGCCTTGGGCTCTCTCGGACACTACTGAGATTGCAATGGAGTATAGCCACAGGTGGACGCGTGTAGGGAGACCCACCATTTAGCAGCCAGGCCCATCCATATCTGAGCCTGTGTGAAAGCAGAAATCGATGTTCATGTGGCTGAAGATCAGGTGATGCTTGGCCCATCTGTGGAACATCAGGGCCGGTGTGGTATGGTGGGGAAAGCCTTGCAGGCTTCACCACTGCCTTCACCTAATGCTGCAGACTTCTCCTGACCCTAAAAAATTTTGATGAGAGCCATGCTGTGTGTGGGAGCCCACAAAACCCACACATGCTGGCTGAAAGCAAGCCTGCCTGTGGGGTTGCACAGACAGTCCCTATCTACTGCCCGTCCCAACCACCAGGCTCCCTGCACATAAATCCCTTCTCTGCATTGAACTAGCTCCATACAATCCTGCCCCCAGAATTCAAATATAATAAGCAATATCATATGGAATAATATATAATATAATAACGGGGTATAAATTATTTGCTGTAACGTCAGAACTTTGGTCATCGAACATCCACCATAAATTGGAGCCCACCTGAATTTCTACCCCAGATATGCCATTGGCTTGCAGATGTTTCATAATTATTGGTTTGGGGTTTTTTTAGTCATAGTCCATAATTAATATTTTCAAAATAAACTATTGTTCTTCTTCCCTTTCCTGCCTCGGTTGGATGAAATCTGACTACTGAGGTTGGTAAAACCAAAAGCTAAGGAGTTAACTCTATCAAGCAGGTTATTCTTGGATTAAGAGGTCAGCAAGGGCATTGTGAATGAATGTCTCTTAAAAGAGATTACATGCCACTCTATACATCCATGGTACACTCACACCTTGAATACTGTTTGCATTTCTGGTTTCCCCATCTGTGGGAAATACCGAGTATCAGATGTTTTAGAAATGTGTACCAAATAGTGGAAAAGAGCAGAACAAGAGGCGGGGCTGCGAGTAACAAGAGATAAAGGACAAGGCCAGAAAACTTTGTCTGAACTGAGGACTGATGATCTAAGCAGTGTCTGAGAGTCTTCACTACAACAAGATAATGGAACCTCAAGATAAGAACGTTGGGAACATTGGGTGATAAACAACAGAAAAGGAATAAACAAGTGCTGTATATATATGGCTGTGGGAAGAGAAATAAAGTGCTTTTTACCAGCAACTGTTTCAGTTGTCCTGTAAGCCAGCCTGCTAGCAGCAACACCCATCTTAAAAAAAAATTAAGATTGGAAAAGGTGCAGAGAAGTGTCACAAAAATGATTAGGGGTAGGAACAGCTTCCATATGAGGAGAGATTAAAAAGAGTGGGGCTGTTCAGTTTAGAAGAGAGATTATCAAGGAGGTTTATTGTAGAGGTATGGTGTGGAGAAAGTGAATAGGGAAGTATTATTTATCCCTTCACAGAACACAAGAACTGGGGAACACCCAATGACATTGATTAGCAAGAGGTTTAAAACAAAAGGAAGAACTTCATACACCACACAGTCAGCCTGTGGAACTTTTTGTCATTGGATGTTGTGATGGTCAAAAGTATGACTAGGTTAAAAAAACCTAAATAAATTCATGGATGATAGATCCATCAATGGCTACTAGTCAAGATAGTTAAGAATGCAACCCCATGCTCAGGGCAATCTTAGACCTCCAACTTTCAGAAGCTGGGACTGGATGACAAGAAATGAATCACTTGAAATTACCCTATTCTGTTCAGTCCCTTTGAAACATTTGGCACTGACCACTGTCAGAGACTGGATACTGGACCAGATGAACCATTGGTCTGACCCTGTATGGCCATTCTTACATACATTCACCAGAATGCTATGTAAGGATTAGTATCACTCCACAGATGCAAAGCAGCTATATACCCAGCTCAGCTAATGGCTGAGAGGGGTTTACAACAGCATTATATTGCCAGAGTGGTGCAGAGCAGCCAGAGCATACCTGTGAATCAGGGCCTGTGTTGGATGCAGTGGGAATGTCGCTGCCCCAGCTGCTCCTATGGGCAGCCCACATTACTTCCTACATTAAGCCACCACAAAGCACTACTCTGTGATATGCAGAGGGCTGTGGAGTGCCTTTAATGTTGAATCTCCACAGCCTGCCTCTCCTACCTACTGTGCAGCAGAAATAAATTTTTTTCTATGCTTGGAGCCTTGCATGCCTCAGAGAGAAAAATGGAACTGGGCTCAATTTAAATATGCAGCCCGGTGAGAGCGACTTTAGGAAGAAGATTTCTGCCTCCACAAATTAGAAAAAAAACAATACTATTTATTACATTGGATTCCAGTGAAATAGCTCAAGCTCTGCTGACTTTTGTTGGCCTTGTAAAAACAATATAATTGAAGAGAAAAGACTGAAGAACAAACACCTTGGAAACTGAATCAGCTTGACTGTGAGAGAGCTCAAGATATTGGGTTTTAAATTGTGTTATTCTAATGTAATATGTGTTCATTGTTTAACAAAAGATAGCTTGAGGTCATGCATGAGCTATGGAGTCTGTGATGTATCTGTTAAAGCCAACACATTATAGCTTTAACCTGCATTGTGCATCTTTTCCGTGCCCCATCTTAAATTTTTAACTACAGTTTGAAAAATCATCCTACGTCAATGCATGAGGGAGGCAAGAAGGAGATGAAATAATTTACTCAGCAGTTGTCCACCAAGTTACGGTTTGTCTAGTTATTTTTCCGTATTTTGTTGAATGTGTTTGTATTCAGCTTCATATTCGCAATGAGCTCCATTATCCTAACCTACTGTCATTAAGATTCTAAGCAGATAGAAATCTCCTTTATTTATATGTCTGAGTCATTCCCTCTGACGCTGGCTTTCCCACCTCTGAATTATTATTTCTCTCTTTCTATTAAAAGTTGACATGACTAACAATGTCATTTTCGGAACTAGACTCATTTCTCATGAATGACAGATATCTCTTTATTTCTGCTGTGAATATTATAACAGAGGAAAAAATTAGAGATATTGAAGGAGTTATGTGGAATCAAAAACTGCAAGTTACTTTATAATAATGATTCTTTGTAGCAATCCATCAGTCTTCAAATACTGATCAGTTTTAAGTTTTTACAAGGTTTATAATAGAACTTATCTATCCTCATCATCAAAATCCAGTGATCAGGGTGATATCTTTGTAATATTAGTGTAACACACACACCTCCTAGGTGTGTTGTTCTGTCCCACCTAGTGGCACGAGACCACTTAGAGAAAGAGAGAGATTAACGAGTCTGCTCTACAGCCAGTTGGATTTTAGCTCATGCGGTAGAGGCTCATGCACTAAGTTCCAGGTTCGATCCCACCCGCCGACGACCGTGGCCTGTCGGCATTACATTAGCATCAGTTTTTAGTGTCCCATTCTTTAAGTAAGAATGAATCATGCCTTCTGCGAGATTTCTCCCATTGGCATAATTAACCCCCCCCTCCACGAGTGGCAGTAGTTATGTCAGTGGGCGATGCTTTCCTGCCGTCAAAGCACTGTCCTCATTGGCGTTTTTGTCGGTGAAACTGATGTCAGTCAGGAGTGTGGGGGTTTTTCACACCACTGACCAACAAAAGTTTTACTTACAAAAGTGCTAGAGTAGATATAGCCTTAGGCTATGTCCACACGACAGAGACAAGTCAACACAAATCAAGCTGATGATCATAAACCAAAAAAATTACATCACTTGTGTATGTTCCAACAACACTCCCTGTGTTGGTGGAGCACATCCACAGTTGGTACTTTAGCACTGACAGAAAAAGCAGTGTCCCATGCTATCCCACTGTGCAACTTGCCACCTTCTGCCACTAATAGTTGTGGGAATGGGGAATGGATCGCAGTGCATCATGGTTGCAGGCTCACCGTCCCATGTTGCAGTTTGTTCTGTCCCATCATGATATGTGCTTCTGACTATGTTTCATACCATTTTCAGCAGCCCCTATAAACTGTGTGCCCTCCATCTTTACCTGAAATCATGGATCCCACATTGCTTTCTCGTGTTGTGATAAGTGTTATGAACACAACACAACTGATCATGCAGTATTTTCTGAACAAGAATCCATGGTGCCTGCCCTGCTGTGTGCCATGGAAAGAAACAATTCCAGATTACTTTTGACATTCATGGAGCAGCTGCACACAGTGGACCATCACTATTGGGCTCAGGAAACAAGCACTGAGTGGTGGGATTGCATCGTTATGCAGACCTGGGATGACAAGCTGTGGCTGCAGAACTTTTGGATGCACAAAGCCACCTTCCTGGAACAGTGTGCGGAGTTCACCTCTGCCCTGAGGTGCAAGGACACCAAAAAGAGAGCTGCACTCTCGGTAGAGAAGTGTGTGGTGATCGCTGTGTGGAAGCTGGCAACTTCCAGACTGCTATCAGTCAGTCATGAATCAGTTTGGAGTTGGGAAGTCTACCATGGGGGTTGTGTTCATATAAATTTGCAGGGCCATTAATCACATCCTGATACAAAGGACTATGACTCTGGGAAATGTGCATGAAATAATGGATGGCTTTGTGGCAATGGGATTCCCTAACTGTGGTGGGGCAATTGATGGCACACATATCCCAATTTTGCAACAGAGTACATCAATACAAAGGGGAACTTCTGTATGGTATTGCAGTCATTTGTGGATCACTGGGGTCATTTCACTGATACCAACATGGGGAGGTCAGGGAAGGTGCATGATGCAAGCATATTCAAGAACACTGGTCTGTACAGAAAGCTGCAACCAGGGTCTTTCTTTCCAGACCAGAAGATTCCAGTGGAGGATATTTAAATGCCTATAGAGATCTTGGGAGACCCAGTGTACCCCTTAATCCTGTGGCTCATGAAGCCTTACACCGGAAACCTGGACAGCAGCCAGGAACACTTCAAGAATAGGCTGAGCAGATGCAAAATGACCATTGAATGTGCATTTGGCAGATTAAAGGCTCGCTGGCACTGCCTTTATGGCAGGTTAGACCTCAATGAGAAAAAGATTCCCATGATCATAGCAGCCAGCTGTGCTCTGCATAACCTTTGTGAAGCTAAGGGGGAAAAGTTTCCCCAGGAGTGGAGCGTGGAGGCAGATTGCCTAGCAGATGATTTTGAGCAGCCAGATACCAGGCCTATTAGAGAGGAACAACAGGGGTCTATTTGTATCAGGCAGGCTTTGACGCAGCATTTTGACAATGGTCCCCAGTAATGTGTCTTTATATACTGCGTTCTGCCATGCTTTGTTTACTTGCTGACTGTTTTGTTGATTGCTTTCTGACCATGATTTGTAGTCTGCAAATGTGCCAGTTGCCACTGTATATTAATTCCTGCAGCAACCTCCATGTGTAGGAGACAAAGATTGATTTCCTTTCTAAGTGTAATATATTTATTAAACAGCAATAAACAATACACAGAAAATTATTTCCTTCAAGGAACGTAACACTTAGAGGAGCACTCTCGTAATGGAGGCTCCCATAGGTGTGTATAAGTTGAGCTATCGCATTGCCCAAAGTGGTGGAGTAAATGAGGTTCTGTGACGGGCTCGGAAGAGACAAGGAATCTCTGGGTGGAGTTTCGGGAGGGCATGGCAAGCATTTCTGTATGGGCTCTAGGAGGAGGTGAGCACGCACATGTTCTGCCTCCAGCACAGTTAAGGACTTCAACATCTCTGTTTGGTCCTTCATCAGTTTTATCATGAATTTCTGGCCCTCTAAAATACACTCCTTGCCCTGCTTCCTTTCCTGGCTATCTATTTTTATTTTTTAATTCGTTGTCTCTCTCCATGCCCCGTGATCTTGATCTATGCACTTAAGGCAGCTGTTCTGAGGTGTGATCAGCCCAGTTGCCTGTAAGCAGGGAAGACTGTCCTCTTCCTTATGCCTATGATCAGTATGGTGTTTGTAAATCCCATTACAGAGGCCTAAACTAAGATGTTGAACCTAAACACTGTTTGATTTGGGGCAACCAATTCAAACCACTCCCTGTTGTTAAATCCACTCTGGATCTTGTTTATGGGGCCTTTGTGGGAAGGTGCCATCTGGATGTTAAAAAGCAGATGGTAATAGGTAGAAAAACAGTTTTCCTGTCCCATGAGAATTTTTGAGATTTAAAAAAAAAATTCTTTGTTAATTGTGATAAAAGTTTAAATCACAACCTTTTTCACACACTGACAAACCAAAACATTTTTTGGATCAGGTCAGTTGAAATGTTTCATTTTCATTTTGACTTTTTAAAATCTTTTATTAGGCTAAATCTACTAAACTTTCAAAACAAAAAGTCATTTTGACTCAAACCCCAAAACTTTTCATTTAAAAATGTCAAAATGGGAAGTTTCAACAATTTCTAAATTTCTTCCTAAAACTTTTTCAAAAAGTAAAAACCAACCCAGTTTTGTGAACTATTTCAGTTTCAACCAATAAGCATTTATTAGCAAAATAAAATGTTCATCGACAAATTATGACTAGGTGGTAGCCCGTAGGGGTTATATGACATATCAGTTGCAGGCTGATCAGGGTGGGAGGTAGGGTGCTGAGGCAACATACTGGCTGAGTAAGAGGAGCAAATGAAGAGGTAGCAAGTCTGAGGGAGATAAAGTAGCAGAGATCAGTGCAGAGCTGCCCCTTACTAAATGACACTCTGGGGAGAAGAGCTGGTGGACATTTTTTGACCATGTTTTTGTTTTGTTTTTATAAAAAATGGCCTTTTCTAAAAAATAAAATAGTGGAGAATGGGAAATTTCAAAGTTTTCTATAATTTTACTAAAAATATTTTAAAATAATTGAAAACATATTTCTTGCTAAAAATTGGGCTGTTGATAAATGAAAATTTTCAGAAAGTATTTAGATAAACATTTCAGACTTTTTTTTTAATGGGTCTATTTTGAACTCTAAAAATGGAAACAGCTTTGAAGTTATAGTGTGTGTGTGTGTGTGTGTGTGTGAGAGAGAGAGAGAGATTTTTTTCTGTTTTTTTGCCTTAGTTCCACCGTTGTGCTGAGTTGATCTGAACTTAACTTCTTCACTGGTGGGAAAGAAAATAATCCATGTAGAAAAGGGTCCATGTAGTAGATCTCAATTTGTTTTTTGTAGGAAAAATTTCTTATCTATCTCTTCCCCCAAACTTAAATCAAACCTTTATGATTTGAAAAAGTTTGGGTAACTTTGTTTAAGGTTTTCATTTTCATGAGCTTCTTTACTTCCTGTTTCAGCTGAAGTGCCAAAATTATAGAATCATAGAAATGTGGGGTCGGAAGTGACCTCAAGAGGTCATCTAGTCCAGATCCCTGTGCTGAGGCAGGACCAAGTATATCTAGACCATCGCTGACAAGTGTTTGTCTAACCTGTTCTTAAAAACCTCCAGGGATGGGCATTCCACAACCTTCTTTGGAAGCCTATTCCATTCTTAACTACCCTTATAGTTAGAATTTTTTCCCCAATATCTAACCTAAATCTCTCTTGCTTCAGATTAAGCCAGTTATTTCTTGTCCTACCTTCAATGGATGTGGAGAACATGGAAACCCCATAAGGATTCTCATGTTAATTGTGGCCTGACCAAAAAATCAAGATGGGCTGGAAGTCTTGTGAGAAAGCATATTCTCATAAGATTCCTAACCCAATTTTTGTAAACTCAAAATATTTGAATAAGGTTTGTACAGTGTAAATGTAAGAACCCTTGTGTGTTTTCCAAAATGGAATAAACAAGGCTACAGTAACACTGCAATGAAATTCTTGGCCCTCTGATTGCTTTATTGACACAACTGATTCTTTATGTGAACAAAAGAGTCCAACTGTAAAGGGGGAAAGCAAGTGGGGATCACCCAGAGCAACTGGTAAACATTTTGCAAGGAACTTAAGCCCTTTTACTAAGCAGACAAATGTGATTATTGGAAAATACAGAATACTAACAGTCTTATTCCATAGCATCCATAATCTGGCCCATTATTTTACCAAATGTGACATTTACATGAGATCCCATCTAATCAAACTTCAGATAAATTGCCCAATTTGTGACCTTTAAGAAATAAAAATAGCTCATTCCTCTGAAAATCATGACCAAGAATCACTGATAGCAGCACAAATATTCATTGTGACCCACAGGCTATAAAACACTGAGTGGGGCAGCACTTTGGGTGAAACTGCTTTGCAGTAGTATTTGATGTTTACATGAAAAGATTCAGTTCAGAGAAGCATCCAAGAGTTCAGAACCTCACCCAAACTTCAGGGGTTGACAAAAGTTTACTGCAAATCTTTGAATTTTCTTGTTTCTAGTTGGGCCAGTGAAATACAGTGAAAACAATCTATTGTGTTGTGTTTGGGAGCTTGTGTTTCTAGTTGAAAACTGGAAGTGCAGATATGTATGAAAGTGAGAAATGATTTGGGGGAAGAGTGGTGTCTAGGCGGCTACCTAAAAATGTGTGTGTGGGGAGGGGGGTATTATTATTTTTTAAATAAACTAAAAAATGGTCTGGTTTGGGGTTTGGTAGGGTTGTTTATTTGAAGCAGATACCCCATAACTATATAAAATGTGCTCTATGCACTCTGTCTGAGCAAGAGACTAACAGTTGCTAAGCAAATTCTTAATGACTAGTCCAGAAGATTGAGAAAATTGAATTGAAAATGTACACACACACACAATCAATCAAAATAACTCAGATAACCCTTAACACATCTGATTTTCAGAATGACACAACGGTGCCCCCTCCCGGCAGCTCTAACCTATGCATTGACCCTGTAACCCACTCCTTCTTTGCACCTTAATATCTGATTTATTAGAAACAATAAAAATAACTGTATCCATTATGAAACTGAATATTAATCATTATAGTCTAAGGTAATAATGAAACAAACATCTCCTGCCAAGCTTCCGACAGCATATATATAGAAAATAGTCATTCTTTGGTTGACATTGGTTTTATATTATGATATTGATCTTAATCTTCCGTAATTTTTATGCTTTTTCCTGAAGTCATTTTAATTTGTTATACCTAATTAGCTTTGCATGTGCAATACAATATTGGTAAAATTATCAGTAATTTTTGACAAACTGAGGTTTTTTGTTCATCTATTTTATTAGGTAATTTTAAGGAAATGTGTTAGGTGCCATCTATGTGTTTTACTGCTGTCTGGTCATTTTACTGCTGTCTAATTAGCAGCCACAAAAGTCATCTTGTGCCACTTATCAGCATGTTGTGGATTTATCCTAAGGGACTTATTGAATTTCTCTAAAACTTTCTTTAATATGGTCTTGGAGTCCCCCCCCCAGTAGTTTTATGTATCATTTTATGTTGCAAAATAAAGACTAATATATGTAACCTCAGGATATTTGTGTGTTAGCCAAACATAGTAGAAAACAAATTATTATCCATTAACATTCAGGCTATGCCATTTGTATAAAAATGAACATCAAAACCATACGAATATATTGTTAAAATCACTAAGCGTATCTTTATGTTCTGTTTACTAAACCTTTTGAAATAACAGAAGCAAACACAAACATATTTGTCACATTATCTGAAGTGGCTCACAACCAAGAGTATCAATCTCAGGGCAGATAGTCAAAAAGCAAAGCAGACACCCCAAAGTGTTTGTATGTTCTATAATTAGATTTCATCACCCCAATAAAAATTGTCAGTTCCAGAAGTACTACAATAGTCTTGTAATGGAGTCAGAGAGAGTCCCCTTGGACACTCCAGTCTATCTTGCCACCCATCTCTCCCTTGATGATCCCTTGCATCTCTTCCTTGATGCAACACAATACCTCATTTGCCTTCAGTGGTCCATCTTGTACACAAGACAGGCCCTTTACATTGATTAATGCTTTGTTTCCTTTTGGATGAACTACACAATTACAGAAGTTTACAATCCAAACACTCAATATAACTTTACACCATGGACTACAAAAGTTATCAGTGAGATCAATACATGCACCACCCTACAAGCATTTTATGAATTCTAAACACATTCTTATCACCTTAGCATCTACTAATATAGGTAAGCAAGATGGGTTTCCAGCTTTGGCTTTATAAGTGTTCAATGAGTCCTTGACATGAACTGGCACCTGGCCTGCCAGCTTTAAAATATTTAAAAAGATAATGTGATTTCAGAGGAATTAAAACAACCACAGAATATGCTGCCTGAGTCTATAAAATGCACGTGGAAGCCCAAATGATCAGAAGGGCCATTTTGTATTTAAAGTAGTGATAATCCAAAGCCCCTACAAGTAAATGGGAAGACTTCTGTTGACTGAAGAGGGCTCAGGAAAAGTCTCTGTAGGTTATCCAAACCTCTTTGGTCTAGAAATAGGGCTGGAAGCACCCCGGATCATGTTTCTTTAAAAGCTGGGGTGTTGTGACTTTGAGACCAGCAAAGTATTGTTCTTGTATTCTTTGGTAGGTAGAGCAGCACTCTTCCAGTGGCACTCCATACTCAAAATACCAGCCCTCCCATACTATCAATAGAACCACAGTAGCTCTAAGACAACTTGCTAAAAGTAGAGTGTAGCCACGTGGCATCAGCAGGGGGAGAGGCTAGCCACCCTGAGTATGTACTTTGTGTCTTGAACTGATATGTTCTTTGGGTGGCTAGCTGCTCCCGCCACTGCCGCAGCTACACTCTATTTAAGTTTCAGAGTAGCAGCCATGTTAGTCTGTATCCGCAAAAAGAAAAGGAGGACTTGTGGCACCTTAGAGACTAACAAATTTATTTGAGCATAAACTTTTGTGAGCTACAGCTCACTTCATCAGATGCATTCAGCGCACTAACTCATAGTAGGTCTACCCCAGCTGGAAGTTACACCTGCAGCTCAGCTCCAATACACCCAGCATTGGGCCTGGTTAATCTCAAGATAAACCTACAAGAAAGCCTCAGTGTGTTGGAAGAAATGTACTGGTGCTAAAGAAGGTGGTAGTGTTCCCTCTAAATTAGGACTGACCCCATGCCTCAGCATAGTATTCGGAGCATTGTGATGTTGAAGATGCAGTCCTTCAAAAATGTAAAACTAAAGTCCTTTTGTGCTGAGCATGAAAATCAGAGGATAATTATCTATTGATTCATTTTACAGGTCTAAGGGAGCTTCTTAAACCAGATGAAAAATTTGACAAATTTCAGTTTTGATAACCTTATTCTCTCTATCCAACCTCCCTGCACCTTCAGTTAGATGTGATATTCTGATTCACTTATATCCTCAACTATTGTTTAGTATTGCATTAAATTACTGAGCAGCTGTCCTATCCATCCCAGAGCAGGCTGCCTTTCAGTGGGGAGGATGTAGGGGTTGGAGTGAGTCTTTTGTGAATATGTACAGCGTACTTCTAAAGTGTTTGGGAATCTTCAGAATGAAGAGTACCATATAAATCTAATATTCTAACACATTATTTATTTCCTTCATTATGTTTACATTATTGTCTAATAAAATAGACAATAAGTTACCAGATGTAAGGGTAGGATGCAATCTAGCTCCCCCTTCCAGCTAGCATCTGGGAGCACTAACACTTTTTGTGATTTAGAATTTATGGTGCATGCTATTTATACATCTATCTGTATCATGGTTTCATAGTATTTAAGTCCAGAAGGGACTATTAGATCATCTAGTCTGACCTCCTTTCTATTACAGGTCATTAAATGTCACTCAATCCTCCTACACTGAGCCCAATGATTATAGTTACACCAAAGCATTTCAGTCCTCATGAGACTAAATTGTGTGCCACACATAGAGAACAGAAGACACTGAGATATCACCAGGGCCCAAGGCCCATGCAATGGGAGGCAATTGTTTAGGTGAGATGTCCAGATGATCCATGTCCCATGCTGCAGAAGAAGGTGAAAACCCAACAAGGTCCTTCCCAATCTGACCAGGGAGAAAATTCCTTCCCTACCCTACATCTGACAATCAGTTTGACCGTGAGCATGTGAAGAAGACATACCAACCAGGCATATAAGAGAGAGGACTCTCTCCACCACCTCAGAGCACTGTGTCCAGTTTCCATCTCTAGTGATGGCCAATCTCTGATGCTTCAGAAGAAGGCAAAGCATTACCCAGAATATATAGGGCCAAGTAAGGGGGAGGGATCCTTTTGACTGCTGAATGCAACCAGTTGAATTCCTGAAATATGACATTACTATAGTCAATCTTAATGCAAAAATGCAAGTGTTATGGCATGTTGAAGGAAATGGAATGGAATGGAATGGTTGCAATTTTTTAAAATTGTAAATAGTAGAGTAATTGATGTTTATGTCATAGTCATGACATAAGTATTACATGATTCTGCAATACCAAAGTCATGGAGTCCAAAGTGCTGTGTGTGCTTGCATGTTCCAGTTCCTTTTGGAAGGTAGTTTCACATAATGAACTGCCAGTGCAATTTCTGATATTGCCTGATAACTGATATGGCTGAAGGCAGATGCAAAACTGCTCAGTGGGTACTGACAGTTTCCACAGCCTAGTCAGCATGGTGCTGACTTTTATCCATCATGCTGGATAAAAAGATGTCCCCAAGAGTACATTACAGGTATTAACCACAAGATGGCTCAATAGGAGAGGGAAATGTACCTTTTAGCATTAGAAACGAGTACACTGTATCCAGTTTTAATGACTAGACATAGGAATCTTAGATCTTGCCACACCAGAATGAAAATCTATGCAACTTAATTTCTATAACACACAAATTCTACACAGATGAAAACCTGATTTAGATCAGAGACTATCATCAATCTGATTTAAGTTTGACTGTTTTCCTCCATTCTAAATAAAAAAGTTTGGCTGAAGTTTTCTTGTAAGTATGGGATGCCAGATCTAGAATATTAAAACCAATGGACTTTTGCTGAAAATAAAGTTTTGCTAGAAATAGCAAATAGCTGTATTTCACAGACAGTAAGTTCAGCATGAATCTTCAAATACTCTTTTAAAAAAGTGTTTCTAATTAAGCTGATTTGATTAATTATGTTTATACTGTATTGATGCACACAAGTTCTTAGAAAAGGTAGAATACCAATTACTTAGATGTCATTATTAAGAAAGAGAGAGAGATTGATCAAGGTAGATGGTGTTGTCAACTCTTGACAATTTTACTGCAAGTCTTGGGATATTTGGAAAGGAAGTTATTTATTTTTTGTTTATTGTTGTTTTTAAAGCTCCATCTACTGCAATCAGGAGATTCAAATAAAATTGAAATTCTTATGCAAACAAAAGAAAGTTTGCAGTCTTCATGATTGCAGAAAAAAACTTTGGAATGAGAGCACACTAAATGCTTGAAAACCTGGAGGCAATTAAAAAGAATCCAAAATGTATTATTTAAAAAAAAAATAAAAAGAAAGAAACAAAAAGTTTGTGATTTGTAATCCAATCTCATGACCTTTTGGGTCTTGACCCATGATTTCTGAATGATTGGGGTTGACAATAACTATAGATATCAGGCAGCAAATAATCCTCTTAGATTTAAAATAAGAAACCCACAACCCTGTAACAGTACAAGACTTACAGGGTCTGATTCTGACTCTCACCAATGTAACTGTTATTCTGGTACAACTCATTGAGTTCAGTGAAGTTGCTCTGAAGTAAGTAGGTACAAGAATAAGACTCTTAGTCATTTTACATTATAGGTTGTGTTCAAGTGATCCAACTAAAGCACTTCTTTACATTTAAGAGATGCTTTAATAGCAACCTCTGACATTTTCTGGCAGCTTACTCATACTAAATGAGTATTTCAACTTGAAATGAACACTTCTTATATAACACTCTTACAACTGCCACACACTGTACTCACCGCTTCATCAGGGATGATGTACATGAAGGAAATTTGAAAAAAAAATCCTCTTTTTCCTCAGTCTCCATAACAATACAGTTGAAGAACAAGCTATATGGAAACACACATTGGTGGGGTCTTTTTCATATCAGACAACACTCTCTATGCCAAATCTATTTGTTGATGGGGAGGGGCCATTGAACCCAGGCCACAAGTAAATATTAGGGACAACAAATTAAAGAGTAGGGACTGGAATGAAGGTCAGAGGTTAAAAAAAATCAGGGAACCAAATCGGGACACCAAGCAGATAACACCCCCCCACACACACACACACACAAAGCACCTGCCTCTTCTCAAAGGCATCTAAGGAGTCAGTGGACACCTTCCACAGGAAAAATGCCCAGAGGCATGACTTAACAAAGAATCAGAGAGGGGCCCCACAGTCACACAGGACCACCTTCCCCCTCCCCCATCCAACTTCCTCCACCTGATGTGATGGATGGCCATCTTTGCTAGTGCCAGGAGGAGGTTGATGATGAGGTCTTATGACTTTGTGGGACCAAGGAGGGGGATGCATACATGAGGAGGTGAAGGGAGAAGTGTAGCCAGCACCGCAGTAAAAGGATCTGGAGGAGCCAGGAGAGGGGCTGCAACCTGATATACCCTACATAGATGTGTGCCAGGGTCTCCTTCTTGCCCCAGAAAGGGCCGGTGTCAGGGGAATTCATAAACTGTACCAGGTACATGTCTGTGCTCTTGGCACCATGGAGGAGTTGCCAAGTGATGTCCCCAGTAGGCCATGGAACCAGAGTGAAGAATGATTCTTTATCTCGGTAACTAGAAAATCCTGTTGTTCAAAGAAAGATGGCAGCCTCCATGAAGTAACCTCAGAGCTATAAAGGGTGATAGAAATGCTTCAGTTCCCCAGAGGCATTACTTCCATATTATTAGGTGGAAAATCATTCGGTGGAATTTTCAAAGGCAGCCGGCATTGAAGTTTGTGGGAGCAATTAGCCCAATGTGGAGTGCTTTTGAAAACCCTAACCCAGGGGTTGGGAACCCTCAGGGGATTGCAAGGTTATTACATGGGGGGTCACAAGATGTCAGCCTCCACCCTAAACCCTGCTTTGCCTCCAGCATTTATCATGGTGTTAAATATATTAAAAAGTGTTTTTAATTTATAAGGGAGGTTGCACTCAGAGGCTTGCTATGTGAAAGGGGTCACCAGTACAAAAGTTTGAGAACCACTGCGCCTAACCCCTTTGTTTTTCTGTAACAGCATACAGTAGAACCTCAGAGATACTAAAACCTCAGGAACGGAGGTTGTTCATAATTCTGAACAAAACTTTATGGTTGTTCTTTCAAAAGTTTACAACTGAACATTAACTTAATTCAGCTTTGAGACTAACACATTTATTAGAGCATAAGCTTTCGTGAGCTACAGCTCACTTCATCAGATGCATTTGGTGGAAAATACAGAGGAGAGATTTATATACACACACACAGAGAACATGAAACAATGGGTTTATCATATACACTGTAAGGAGAGTGATCACTTAAGATAAGCCATCACCAGCAGCAGGGGGGGGAAAGGAGGAAAACCTTTCATGGTGACAAGCAAGGTAGGCTAATTCCAGCAGTTAACAAGAATATCAGAGGAACAGTGGGGGGTGGGGTGGGAGGGAGAAATACCATGGGGAAATAGTTTTACTTTGTGTAATGACTCATCCATTCCCAGTCTCTATTCAAGCCTAAGTTAATTGTATCCAGTTTGCAAATTAATTCCAATTCAGCAGTCTCTCGTTGGAGTCTGTTTTTGAAGCTTTTTTGTTGAAGTATAGCCACTCTTAGGTCTGTGATCGAGTGACCAGAGAGATTGAAGTGTTCTCCAACTGGTTTTTGAATGTTATAATTCTTGACGTCTGATTTGTGTCCATTCATTCTTTTACGTAGAGACTGTCCAGTTTGGCCAATGTACATGGCAGAGGGGCATTGCTGGCACATGATGGCATAGATCACATTGGTAGATGCGCAGGTGAACGAGCCTCTGATAGTGTGGCTGATGTGATTAGGCCCTATGATGGTATCCCCTGAATAGATATGTGGACAGAGTTGGCAACGGGCTTTGTTGCAAGGATAGGTTCCTGGGTTAGTGGTTCTGTTGTGTGGTGTGTGGTTGCTGATGAGTATTTGCTTCAGATTGGGGGGCTGTCTATTTCACATTTGGTGACAATGTATACCTTCAAATCAGCGGCACTGCGATGGTTACCCGCATGGCCCCACAGTATGCCAACATTTTTATGGCTGACTTAGAACAACGCTTCCTCAGCTCTCGTTCCCTAATGCCCCTACTCTACTTGCGCTACATTGATGACATCTTCATCATCTGGACCCATGGAAAAGAAGCTCTTGAGGAATTCCACCATGATTTCAACAATTTCCATCCCACCATCAACCTCAGCCTGGACCAGTCCACACAAGAGATCCACTTCCTGGACACTACGGTGCTAATAAGCGATGGTCACATAAACACCACCCTATATCGGAAACCTACTGACTGCTATTCCTTCCTACATGCCTCTAGCTTTCATCCAGATCATACCACTCGATCCATTGTCTACAGCCAAGCGCTACGATATAACCGCATTTGCTCCAACCCCTCAGACAGAGACAAACACCAACAAGATCTCTATCATGCATTCCTACAACTACAATACCCACCTGCTGAAGTGAAGAAACAGATTGACAGAGCCAGAAGAGTACCCAGAAGTCACCTACTACAGGACAGGCCCAACAAAGAAAACAACAGAACGCCACTAGCCATCACCTTCAGCCCCCAACTAAAACCTCTCCAACGCATCATCAAGGATCTACAACCTATCCTGAAGGACGACCCATCACTCTCACAGATCTTGGGAGACAGACCAGTCCTTGCTTACAGACAGCCCCCCAATCTGAAGCAAATACTCACCAGCAACCACACACCACACAACAGAACCACTAACCCAGGAACCTATCCTTGCAACAAAGCCCGTTGCCAACTCTGTCCACATATCTATTCAGGGGATACCATCATAGGGCCTAATCACATCAGCCACACTATCAGAGGCTCGTTCACCTGCACATCTACCAATGTGATCTATGCCATCATGTGCCAGCAATGCCCCTCTGCCATGTACATTGGCCAAACTGGACAGTCTCTACGTAAAAGAATGAATGGACACAAATCAGACGTCAAGAATTATAACATTCAAAAACCAGTTGGAGAACACTTCAATCTCTCTGGTCACTCGATCACAGACCTAAGAGTGGCTATACTTCAACAAAAAAGCTTCAAAAACAGACTCCAACGAGAGACTGCTGAATTGGAATTAATTTGCAAACTGGATACAATTAACTTAGGCTTGAATAGAGACTGGGAATGGATGAGTCATTACACAAAGTAAAACTATTTCCCCATGGTATTTCTCCCTCCCACCCCACCCCCCACTGTTCCTCTGATATTCTTGTTAACTGCTGGAATTAGCCTACCTTGCTTGTCACCATGAAAGGTTTTCCTCCTTTCTCCCCCCTGCTGCTGGTGATGGCTTATCTTAAGTGATCACTCTCCTTACAGTGTGTATGATAAACCCATTGTTTCATGTTCTCTCTGTGTGTGTATATAAATCTCTCCTCTGTTTTTTCCACCAAATGCATCTGATGAAGTGAGCTGTAGCTCACGAAAGCTTATGCTCTAATAAATTTGTTAATCTCTAAGGTGCCACAAGTACTCCTTTTCTTTTTGCGAATACAGACTAACACGGCTGCTACTCTGAAACCTGTTAATTCAGCTTTGAAACTTTACTATGAAGAAGAAAAATGCTGCTTTTAACCATCTTAATTTAAATGAAATAAGCACAGAACTGTTTCCTTATTTTGTCAAATCTTTTTTTTTAAATAACTTTCCTTTTATTTTTTTTACTAGTTTATGTTTAAGACTACTTTACTTGTTTCACCCCGCTAGTCCCCCCGCTGCTGCCTCATTGTGTACTTCTGGTTCCAAATAACTCATGTGGTTGACTTGCCAGTTAATAACTCTCAAGTTCTACTGTACATAGAATTGTTGGAAAGGCTTTTATTTTGTGATTTCAAGACCAGAGTTTAATGAAGCTGTACTCAGAAGATATGTAGATACATGCTGGTTTAAATTCATCTAATTCATCTCCAGTGCAATTCAATTTAATGTCAGCGAAGCTACAGCAGAGAGGAAATTTGGTCTATTTAATGTCATATAGAAAAAGTGCCCTATGTTTATATTGGACCTGCTTGAAAAGAACAGTTTTTCACTGGGAAATTCTGTTTCAATGATTCTGAAACACTGCATGGGAATGTATTGATTGTTTAAATTTTCTATGGGAAATTAGCAAAACATTTCATTTTTATAAGGATAAAATATTGTTTTGACTTATGTCATGTCATAATTGAATGTATAATTAATACTTCAGTGAGGTTTTTTGAATGTTTCTGAAAGGAAATATTTTGGTATTTTAGTTTCACAATAAATTTCAGAACTTTGACTTTTTGATCCAATTGGGGACGAAAGAAAATTTAGAAATGTTGGAATTTCCCAAAGAATGGAAATCATGTTCCCCAACGACCTCAAGTTTTTTATTAATAGTATTCTGCATCAGTATTTTCAATTATGTAATCTCTGTGGTAAAAATGTTTTATGGACAAGTAAGGATGTGTCCAGGTCTAAACTGAATAAAATGTTCACCACTAAATTTGTAACCTTTTTGCATGGGATTTGTAAATATTCAGAAAAGGGTTAAATGAAAGTACTTCAACTCTTTGCAAGTATCTTAACTTTAAAGGCTTTGCTTTGTTGGAAAGTTTTCTGAGTCAGTGATGTTACTGGCACTTTCCAATTATACTGTTACACTTAGGGACCTGACCCTGCAAAACTCCCATTAATTGTTGTAATGAGTCGCCTGTGTGTAAAAATTTGCTTGTGAAGCTAAAAGTTAATATGTTCCTAATATGCACACAAACTTCCCTTTTTAATACTAGCACAGCAGCCATTCCTCTTTTTCTATTGAGATAGTTGACAAAATGCTTACACATTACTGGTAGTATTGTCAGACAATTTAGTAATCAAGATTAGTATAATGCCAATTTAAATTTAGTTATCATCCAGGAATGTACTGAGGCTTAGTTTAAAACAGTTAATGATTTTCACAGGCTATGAACTAATCTCCAACTCATTAAAATGTTGTAAAAAGAGTGAGGATTAATTGAGCTTCCTCTGAAGCATTCAGCCATGAATTTTTAATTGCTTTAACTCAGCTAAAACCTGGTTGATGCTTAATTGACTTTAGAACAGGCCTTTAACAAGATCTAGCAGGCAGTTAAATTTTGGCTGCCTCCATGCTATGGATATAAGAAGTTTGCTGAGAGTTAATTGAATCTCCTGCTCAGCAGCAAAACAGTTGGGTCATTGGCTGTAGGGTACTATACTACACCCAGAGGACAGAGAAGATATGACTTCTCCCTAATACAAGAAACAGCCAAGCTCTTTTTCCTCTCATCATGCAGAGAGACAACCAGTTCAATTTGTTAATCCTGGGTCCTGGAATGTGGTCCTGGTCATCTGGTGTCTTGGTAGGTGTAAGTGTGTGTTAATGCTTACATTGATGGTGGTGTTGATGGAAAATTCTTACTTCTAAGCATTGTTCCAGAACCAGTGTTGAGAAAATGTGTGGGTCCTGGAAGCATTTATACTGGAGTTTGTCAAAAAAGTTGCAATTTTTCTCCACAAGAAATTGAACAAAAACATTCTCTAAATATTTTGGTTGAAAAAGTTTGGTGTTTCCACAGGAAGTTTTGAATTGAATATTTTCATTTTGAATCACTATTTGAGAATGAAGTGGAAATACTGATGTCATTTTGACTTAATTTCAGGTTTCAGAATAGCAGCCATGTTAGTCTGTATCCGCAAAAAGAAAAGGAGTACTTGTGGCACCTTAGAGACTAACAAATTTATCTGAGCATAAGCTTTCATGAGCTACAGCTCACTTCATCGGATACATTCAGTGGAAAAAAAAATTAAATTTGTTAGTCTCTAAGGTGCCACAAGTACTCCTTTTCTATTTTGACTTAATGTTATTCCATTTAGTTTTGTTTCTTTAGTTTGCAAAATACTAAATATTTTAACTTGAAATTAAACAAAATTTGTTTCCCACTGTCCTATGGGGAAATTGAATTTTTTGTCAAAATTGATATTTTCCCTGTGTAACTGATTTCAACAAAACCATATTTTTGGTGGGAAAACTTTCCAAGCAAAAAATAAAAAATGACCAGCTCTAATATGTACTGATTTGCCAAAGTCCTGTCCTTGTGAAGAAAAAATTCATCTGACCAGCTGTCATATAAATGCTTCATGATCCCACTGAGTTTTTCTAAATGCTGGTCCTGGAACAATACTTACAAGTAAGAATTTTCCATCCTCATCCTCCAACATCCTATCATCCATCACCAACATCCAATGTTTGTCCAGTTAAATCATGAAACCTTAGACCTTAACATTGAATTATTTTCCCGATGTTGTTGTTGTTGCTTAAGGACAACTATGTAAAGCCTCAATAGGTTCCCAGAATATATACATTAATATTTGACCCTTGGCTGATTTCCTCTCCTGCAAATTCAGAGACCCTGCTTGAGTCCCATGCAGTTGCTGTTTTACAAGCACAGATCTCCTGCAGAGGGATCTGTCTTTACATGGGTATTCTGTGGGGTGGCTGTCAGCTGAAGCAAGTCTGAGATAATGATTTGTTAGGGAGCCGTGGAAAGAGGCTGTCATTATGGAGGCCTCCACCCTAAAGTTTCCTATGAATCCCCTGAGATCTGCGGTGTTTACAAACCAGACCTTTGGCCCATTCTTATTTATAAGCATCATTCCAGGGCCAACGATACTTAGAAAAAGGTTGAGGGGTTCTGGAAGCATTTATATAGAGAAATGACAATTAAAATGTCTAAAACTAAAATAACTTGTTCCATAATAGTATGATTTTTATGGTCTAATCTCTCTTGATCTTACAAAGCTAGAAAAGAAAGCCTAATACAATGGTAATGGGAACATTCCTGGCTTTCTAGTGGTATAATTCTGTTTCATTCACTGATGGGTCACACTTTGCAAATACTGGACCTGGAAATGGGCAAAAGTGTTCAAGCTAATGGTTTATTCACCAAAAAAATGCAGTTTTAGTTAACTCAAAACTATTTTCAAATATTAGTTTTGTTTCAGAATTTTTTTCAGGGGCAACTTCAGAAAAATCTGTGTGTCCAGCCAACAACACTCATAACTTTTAGCCCTGGGTGAAGACACTTGTCTTGCTCAGTGTAACAGTTTCACCAGGAGAGAATGAGAACAACCCACCCTCCAATAGCCCATTGTGCTCACCTGAGAGAGGGAAGAGTCTATTTCAATTCCCTCTTCTAGACTGGGTATTTAAACCTGGGTCTCCCATGTCCTAGGCAAGTGCCCTAATCACTGGGCTAAAGGTTACAAGCAACATACCCACTCTCAAGTCTCTGCAGTTGACTGGAATTTCATACCACCTGAAATGGACTTTCCTGATTTGCTGACAAACTCCAAACATTTTGGGAATGGAACTGAATATTTTTTCTGATCTTTTTGGTGTATTTGCCAAACTGAAATTCAATTATTCATCCAGCTCTAATAGGATGTTAAATCTGTCCGTGGTCCAAGAATGATTAATTCCATCTTCATCCTCACTTTGCAGAAGTGTCATTAGGGGGAATATCATAGATAGGTCAGCACAACATATCAGCACAACATATAGGGGTACTCACATGTGATACAGGATCATGCACCTGCCTACATACAGAGTAGACCAGTGCACAAATCCACTCCTCTGAAGTGCTTGTATGATGCAACTATTTCTCAGCTGGTTCTGTTTCTTTACCTAGCAGCATTTGGAAGTTTTGGGTATGACATGGCCACTCTCTCTCTCGCTCTCTCTGCGCGCACACACACATGCGCACACACACACACACACACACACACCAGCTTCTAATGTGAGCATTGACTTCTCTTCTAAAATTACTGACCTTCTTCATTTGCTGCATTCTGTTCTCTGTGATTTAAGAGAACAGAAATATGATACAATTTGAACCCCTATTGTTACTCTACAGATTAAATCCTGACCCCATTAAAATCAATGGCAAAACTCCCATTAACTTCAAGAACCAGGAATTCATCCTGCATTTTAAAAAAACATCCCACTGAAAATGAAGCCTGATTTCTTGCTAACTAATTGACTGGTGAATATTCCCTTAGGGGTATTACAGCATTCTCTTTAGCCCAACTTCCATTTCACTTGTCTGGCTGCAACAGGGTACTAAGCTATCAATGAAAAAGAAATGGAGAGATTATCTATTGCTTTGTCTTGTCATCTTTCTTTCTTCTTCTTTTCCTTGATTGCTAGTACTTTCATAACAATCCTCAAGGGCAAGGAACATTAAACATTTCTGATTTCTGGGCCTTGGACAGACTTTTACATCTCTAAAGGATAAAGTTCTGCTTCAGAACACTTCCCCAGTCATGTCCCAACCCAGGCAAGACATTTGTCCCCTCCACCTTGGCCCCTCTCCTAGCCATTCTCCCCCTACTCTCCCCCCCACTCAAATCAACTTCCTTACTACTGCTTTGCATAAACTAGTTTTGCTTTGGGGGAAGTTCACTCCTAAGGAAATATGTGCCTACCGATGAAGACATACCAGAATGGGCCAAATTCTTTCCTGCTTTGATGTCACCAAAATCAAAGGAGTTTCATCAAGAGTAAATCTGGCTTACTGTATATATGGTTAATAAAGAACAATGTAATTTACATAACTGAAAAGGTATAGGAAGTGGCCAAATGCTAATCTGTAATAAGATGTTTGCTTCTCTAAAACTGTTCTGCAGTTTCAGTTGCATACACTGTGCTGCAAATCCTGACTAAAGTGTTGTGAAATATTGCTGTGTGCTGTTAAATAGGTGTTGTGTTTCACCCCAGAGTTTGCTATCAGATAAATTGGTCTTTTTTTTTACCAGATATGATGTTGGATCATACAATGCTTTTGTAGATGCCAATTATCTAGTTCAACAATGTGTTATCAGATACCTGTTCCTTGCACCCCTAGTTAAGACTTCAAACACAACTTTTTGGAAGCCGTTTTGACTATTACAACAATTAATTAGGGGTCAAAGGGTAATATAAGAGAAAGAAAAGAGAATTAAAGAAATGGGAGGAATCAACGTCCATTAGTTGATCTTCACCTCTGGTTGCCACTCCAATTCCTTTGTGTGTCACTCCTCTCCCGTTCTTCACTATTTTTGTGGACTGCAGCAGTCAGGTACTGAGAGGATGGGCAAGGCCAGCTAACTCTTCGGATTCACTGATGCCTAGCTTTCCTTCAGCAACAGTGCCAGGCAATTAATGATTGTAGTATTCTCTAGTTCATAAAATACTCTAGAAGTATGAGCTCATGTACATTCTTTCAGCTCAAGTTTATCAAAGAAAATCAACCCTGGTGTCACAGATCCACGGCTATGAGACAATTTTATACCATCTCTGTGTTGCAAGCCTGAAGTTTTTTGTCAGGAGGAAGAATAGGAAGGGTGTCCCAGATACTGGGAAAAATTCTGATGTCAAAGCCAAAAATAAAAAAAGAGAGAAGTAAAACTCAACTTTACTAAAATAAGACCAGTTGGCACAATGACCTGATCCTATGTTCCTTGTGCAGGCAAAATTCCCATTTGAAATCAATGGGTGTATAGGGACTGAAGAACTGGGTCTCAAGTTAACATGTCAATTTCCAAAGTAGTTATAAAGGACTATGGGTAAAATATTCAAAAGAACTTTTTTGTTTGTAAACAAATGCTTCTATGAAAACTCCTTGTTGTCCCTAAGCCACTATTTTAGTTTCAAACCTATCCTCTGAAAGTGAAAGTCATTTTGCTTAAAAACGTAAGTACAGCTGTCTGTGCAGGACTAAAACTAAGCTGAATTTTAAAAAAGAGTCTGCTTGCTGTACAATTATGGTTGCCAGAATTAAATTTGTATTTTTAATTTTTTTGATAGATAACATCCATGTTTCTTTTTAAGCATTCTTTTCTATTTTCATCAATTGAAATTTCTGCAAGTGCAGGAAATTATGGGGTTCATACAATGGGGACATCAGACAATAATTATTTAATGACAGTAGATATTAAGATTCAAAAAGTTAACACTTCATAACCATTAAAACACAAATTGTCAACATCATATGTCAAATATACAAAGTAAATACCCTTATTCAAACTCTAATAAGTTCTCAAGCAGCATTTTTCTTACTTTGCCTATCTGGAAATTTTGATTAACATCGATGGAAATATTTTGTCATTGATTTGTGTGTCTATGGTGAAATCAACATTTATCAATATTTATTGATTTAAAAATCTAATAATTCATTCAAAATCGTTACTGCTAGTGTTTCACTCAAGACACCCAAGTCATGTATAGTGGAGTGAAGTACTATAGTCAGACTGACGATGTGTATTGAAAATATACCAGTTCTCTATATAAAACCTAACTTTAGCCATTAAGATCATAGTAAATTTAAATGAATGGGCTGCTGTCAAATAAGTTCAGCTCCAAATGTTCTTTTTTTTTTGTCCACAGAACAAATTAGCAAAGAAAACTAATATGCTAGAGAGAGATTTTGAATAAAAAAATTCATTAACATGCTTTATTCAGTTTCATTGAAATTATTTTTTTATTCAACCATTCCCGTGCAGTGTTGAAAATCCAAACACTGCAGCATTGTTCTAGTGCATAAGCTCTTGAAAGAAAAACTTGCAACTCTAGTCTTACTGTCCAATTAGTGCATACATTTTTTTCCAGACCACATCAATGGATCAAAGTTCAAGTTTAAAAAACTTTTCAGTTTTATGTATCAGATGTGTAACTGTTAACATAAATAAAGGTTGTATTTTATATGATAGATTGGTTACATTTTCCTCAGAAACATCTGGTATTAGCCACTGTCAGAGAAAGGATATTGGACTAGATTGGAACATTGCTCTATTTTGGTATGGCTGTGATGATTTTTTTATATTTGATACATTGATTAAATAATATTTGATATATTGGTGTGTTTTTTATAATATTGCTATATTTTAATGACCCTTTAAATGTAAATGAACTAAAAACAAATCTTTTTCTTGCATGATAGTATATTGTATAAGGCTGTGATGGGAGGGCACTTTGACTAGTGTTCCAAATCCCTAAGTAAACCTAAGTAAGGTTTCATATTTGCATCAGTAAAATGCTTGTGAGCTGGTTGTGCCACCAATCCAAGCCGTTTTACAATCCTAGACTTACTATACTTGCTCCTTGAGTACTGATGTGTGAAAGCAGTTATGACATCTGTTTCTCAGGTGCGGGGATAGGGGGCCACAAAAGAGAGTTCGGGATTAATGAGGCTTTTAAAATTTTGTTACAATCCTAACAACAAAAATTTTGCTCTTCTACACCCCTACCTTTCAAGTTCAAATATTCTTCGTCAATCTTGTGAAACACACACACAAGTGATATGGGCATATTATCGTCATTGATGCACTGACTATAAAAATAAAATATACAAGAGATTCATGAATATTTATTTTAGTTCAAATAAGGGGCTATTAATCTGAAAAGTCTGAGAAACAGTGGAATAGAATGTAATGTTACACATATACACACCAACTCATCTCAGACAATCAACCTAATGTAGTGCTTGTGTAACTTTGACTTCAGTGGAGTATCACTAGGAAAGAAATTGCCCCACTCTTCAATATCTATGACTTTATTTTTAAAAAGTAGGATCCAGAATATCAGGTCTTGCCAACCTATGCTTGGTTCAGAACTCAAAGGGATGAGAGGGCAGGCTGGCAAGCTCCCCTGAGACCTGGGGCTGTTAAGGATCAGTTTGGCCCGTTAAAAGTTAGAGCAGCTTTAGAGTTATTCTAATTTATGCCGAGCTGCAATGGGCCACAAAGTGCTATTGCAGTAGCTATGGATGGACTGAGTTCAAGGGTGCCCTGGCAATGCCCACTTGCTTGTTGAGAGGTTGGCTTAGAGCTGGTAACACCAGCATTAGGCTCCCTGGGGGCTCTCAGGATGCCAGTTAAGACTGTTTTAGTCTATTTGCTGGAGAGGCCCCAAGGCCCTGTATCAGGATCTGGCCCTGTTTCCATAACATTGCAAATTTACACAATGTTTTTACAAACATAAATTTACTCTAAAGAATTTAAAATCAAAAATCTTATTTAATTGTGAACATGCTGTTCTGATATACACGCCAGCTTCCCTCCTGTGAACAGTAACCTGGCAGGAATACTGCTGTTTAATTGAATGTTTTTGAACTTATTTTCACATTCTTTATTAACCTGATTTTTAATTTCTGGCTGCTGAAAGTCATCTTTCTCACATTTTAGTTCCACCAGAATAATGAATTTCTTAAGAACATCTGTTAGCAGCATTTGAAAAGGAGTCCCTGGAGCACACATTAGCCTGACTTGAACTGAATATCCAATGTGTGAGATGAAATACGAATTGAAATAATAATTATGCACAATATTAATCATGCCAGTGGGACCTCTTGTATTCCAGTACCCTTGACAACACATGGTAGCTTGTGTTTTTTTTTTAATTGCCACTACAGCTTGTGAAGTAGCCTGCTGCGGCTATGTTCACATATGTATTAGAGTAATGGAATCAGGCTTAAGCCATTCCAATAAGATCAATATTTGTGGGTTTTTTATCATTTTTATTACTTTTGTTTGATTGTCTATTTGGCAGACTCATAGAGCATTACATTGACACTTAAACTAACACCAGTAACAAGAAGACTGTTTGGGCCCTAGAATTTTAAGGGCATAGAGATGTATTAAATATTTGTAATAGAAAGTAAAGCTTTACATGAAATTCAGACAACACTTCTTTCCATTTTTGTGAAGGAAAACCATTCTCACAGACTACACTATTCCACTATCTAACAGGAAGCAAGGAGCCAAAATAATCTTTTGAGTCACATACGGTATTTAAAGCGCAAGACCAGCCTTTACAGTGTTTTCTTCACGTCTCATGAAAACATGAAGTAAAATCCTGCCCATATGAAATTCAATGAGAGTTTTATTATTGACTTTAGTGGAGCTGGAGTTTCTTCTCCTTTCCTTTTTCCAAGGCAAGAAGATGATCGGAGAAAATGAGGAGAAGAAATGAGAACAGAAGTTCAGGTTTAATAGAGAACAAGAGGGCTCCAAACATCCAGCTTCAGGTGTCAGTTCTCTGAGAACTAGAAGCCACTAGGTATGTATTTCCCTCCCCTGCCAAGAATTTCTTTTTAATCCATTGTATGTAGAGCTGATCAAAAAAAATTCATCAATTCTTTTTTATCTGGTTCAATAAAAAACAGTTTTTTGACATGGAAATTTTCTTGCAAAGTTCTATTTTGGTATTTTGTCAGAAGAAAAACATCAAAAATTGTTTTTGCTTTTGAAAATGGACAATCTCCCCAAAATTCCATTAGATTTTCAACAAAATCTTTTTTTGTTGTTTTCTTCAAAGTTTTTCACCTAGAATGTATTTTTGACCACTCTGCTCATGTGTAACCATTTGCTAGACAGCATTAGAATGCTTTATACTGCACAATATGTTCAAGTCTTGGTGCAGTAGCTCTGACTTCTTCCCTCCACACCTTCACTCAAGGCCTTTGCACTGGCCTTCTACAGGCCAGCATGGAAAGCTAGTATGGGGGTCGTGTACGGGGAGATTTGGCAAACCAGTAAAGTGCCTGAAACCACTATGGCTTATTGCTAAAAGCAGCCAAGTCAGCAGGCTGTAAATTGGCCATTCAGCAGTCTCAGTTTAACCAAGGCAGGAGGGGAGGGGGTTTTTTGGGTGCCACAGAGAAGGCAGGTTGACCCCGCGTCCTTCCTGATAAGAATTGTGTTAAAGTTGCTGATACATGTATTTTAGAAGAGCAGGATATGCCCCAGGAATGTCTATTGGGGTTTCAAGGCTGCAAACTCTGGAAAAATCCACACCTGGTTAATCAATAATCAAAAGAAAGCCTCTTGCTTGCCCATTGGAACTGCTTGCTTAACAAGTTTTCTTTAAGGGACATGTCATTCTATTACTAATGTATAAATAAGGGGGGAAAGTTTGAGGTAGTGGGACTCTTCAGGACTGAACTCTCCCTCTGGTTGCATCTTGTGTTCCCCACCGGCAGATGGGCTGCCGCTGTGCCACTCGAGAGCCACACTCAGCTTTGGCAATTATCAAGGGTTGGGGGTGCTTTACTAACCTGTTGTGGATGTGTGTATAAGTGCTTGAGACTCAGTAAAGTTTAGCTTTAAGTGCAAGCATTCTTGTGTTGTCCTGTTTGTGCCAGCCATCTATCGGTTGGACGGCCATGTCTCCCCTGATTTATTTCCTGACACCACCTTGCACAGAATAAAAGTTACCAAGGGCTTTGGGTTGAAAGAACCCTGGTTAACAGTGAGGTTGAGCCAGGAATGGAATCCTGAGATTCATTTTCATGGATCCAGTGGCCAAATATCTCATACAATCAGTCTGAAGTGTCGGGGTGGGGGGTGGGGAATGTATTGCACATATATATGCAGAATAACAGTTCTAATTTCAGAATCACTAAACTTTCATGCCATGAAGTCATTCCCAAAGAGTAGCCTGAAAATGTATGGGGGAAGGAGGGGAAGCAAGCAGAATTTTGAAAAGGACAGAGCTATACCTTCTAACTGCCAGAATCTCAATGTTATCATCATCGTGAGCCCAGTCCTGTTTGCAATGAAGGCAATGAGAGTTTTGCTGTAGACATCGATGAGAGCATGAGCATGTTTTCACCTTTTCATCCCTTATTTTGCATCTTGCTTGTTTATCTTTTGAAAAGAAGCAATATTCTTTAAAGGACAAGCATTCTGCCATTGCTGAATTTAAACAGCATTTTTAATTACAGTATTTTCCTTGGCAATCTTCTTGTTATGTTAAATGACACTTGGTTGAAATAATCATTAATGCTTTATTATCAATAATAAACATGCTGAATCCCAACTGGCTCAAAGTAAAAGTTAACTTTTGAGATTAAATAATTGCAGAATATTTTGAATTAGAGAAATATTGAGTGATGTGAGTGCCTGAGAGTTAAGCTAGAAAGACCATATTTAAAGGAGCAGTTAAGACTACAGTGGCACTGAAATATTGATTAAGCAATTGACAATTTTTGCTGCTTCTTTTTTATTCTTCCTAGATTTTGTATCTGTGAGAGTCCTCATGGGACTTTGGATACCTTGTCTGACTCAAATGATACCTTCTCTCCTTTCCACACACAACTTTCCAAAAGAAATCTTCCTCTCATAGAGGAATCCACATGAGATACTTCAGGAAGACCAGGTAAGCTGTGATGAAGTTAGAGCTGGGAGTTAACTTCATATGTGTAGTAGTAGCTTTGGTTCTGTCTGCTCACTCTGTAATTTGGGGTTGAATTGCTATTAGTTTGTAAGGCACTTTCATTGTTGGGTTTATTTCCATTGTGGACAAGAAGAACAAGTTGCAGTGAACCGACTGCACCAGTTTGCACAGCCAGAGCAGAAATTTTTGCCTGAAGCTATAACAAGTCCAGCTGTGAGACTGTCACATCTGATAGGCTACACAGAGTTGAAGTAGGTCAGTATTTAAATGAGACTTTTAAAGAAAAAGTGTGAGGAGCAGGGAGAGATGTTGAGAATTTTGTAGGTGGTAAGTATCAACTACACTAGATAGGTAGGGAATTTGTTGGGTGTCCTGCCTCTGGCACTGGCCAACTACTTTAGAGGAAAGACAAAAAAAATAAAACAACAAATCAGGATGTGCCTAACTAGTTGTGCTCGGCTGTACAAAGGACAAATTCCTTCTACATACACTCTTATTATTATCACTTTATGCCACGAAACATAAGATTTGATTATCCCTTTTGCTGAATCTCTTTCCTGAAAGAATCTCTAATTTATTTACAGATCTTTTAATTTAAGAAATGTGTCCTATTACTAAAAATCCTTGGGACATAAGTTAAACAAAAATAACTTCTTAAAAGAACTTGTTTAAAAAATGTTTTAAATGATTTAAAAAATGTACTCAATAGTTTCAAAGTTTTTGCAGAGGCCTCCAAAATACAATCAAATTTGGACTTTCCACAGCAAGCCACTTTGGAAAATTGACATTCCAACAAGAATTTAAAAAAATTCAGTTGATTATATCTCACAGATACCTTGTCCAATTCAGATGATACCCTCCCTCTTTCCCACACACAACTTTCCAAAAAAAATCTTCCTCTGATAGAGGAATCCTCCACATGAGATACTTCAGGAAGACTGGGTAAGCTGTGGTGAAGTTAGAGCTGGGAGTTAAATTCATGTGTGTAGTAGCAGAAAAATCACAGTCACATCCTTATGTTGCAGAGATGACCACATTTCCATAATGCCAGTGAAGTTCAGAATTCTTCCATAATGGTAACTGAAATGAAAACTGCTCTCACTTTAATGTTCAGCGTGTGCAAGCCAGTGCCTTCCAAAGGTCTTAAAGGATTGTGGTATTCAGGAATTTGTTGTTGCTCTTATTAAATGGTACCTATAATAAATAGGGGAAAGTGAGGAAAAGCAATCACCATAACAAAAAAGACTCTGCTCTGAAGACTGCCAGAAAGCATCATTATTGGTGAAAATCTATTCCGAGGTTCAAGAATTTTGATTTCATCAAATCTCATCTAGATGCTGCTCAATGCAGTATTATCATTATCATTTATATCACTGCAGAGACTGCTAAAGCTCTTTGAACTAATTCCTGGTCCTTAGTTGTGAAAGTAAGTACTTGACAGTCTAAGTAGGCATAGAATGTCTTTTATTTTTACACTTCAGAAAAAAATTATTTAAACCCACCTCTCCCCAAAAGCCTGTAGCACTGAAGAATAAAGAACAACCAACCCTAAAAATGACATACACAATGTGTTATATATGAAGGACATCTACCAGCAGTGCTGCATTTCATTCTCCGGGAATGATGCAATAAGACTTTCTTTTCTTTTCTTTTCTTTTCTTTTCTTTTCTTTTCTTTTCTTTTCTTTTCTTTTCTTTTCTTTTCTTTTCCTTCAAGAGATGATCTGATACAAGTCAAACTGCAGCAATTACTGTGAATGCTAGACTCCAGCAGATGGCAATGGCACACAGAATTATAGTTGCTTCCAGAGATGTGTCTGGGAATAATGCTTACCTGCTGGATGTGAAAAGCTATTAGAGAACAAATAGTTAGCCAGTATGTTTCATCTTCTAAAAAGCAATCAAGGATAAAGTGGAAAAGAGAGACTTAAATGTAGTTAATTTTCTCTCCAGAGAATGAAAAATTTCAAAGATTTGCAAGAGAGAAAACAGACTCTCCTCTCAGAATCTCCTATAAGTAACAATGCTTGAACTTCAGAGATTCACAAGTCAGTACTGATACAGTCTCCTAGACATGAAAACTAAATTTTTTAAAGGGTCTCAAGCTAGCTTTTAATTTTACATTTGCATTTCTCCACCTGCAATTACCTGGAAGTATAGTTAATTTGGGTGCAAATGACAGTATTAAAGTACCTAATTACCTGATTTGTGCATGCAAAGGCCATTTCTTGTACCTTTCTGTCAAATACCATGCACATTTATTGTGCTATGTAACTAATAAGAATGATAAATGTTATCGTTTGTGTCTGCAATTAATTACTCTCATAACTTTGTGCCAGCAATTAGTAATGGATGCATACATTTAGGGGCCATTAGAATCTGGAAGATGTTGAGATGGGCAGGGAAGTAGGGTAGAAGTCCGCATTCAGTTTCTTGCTTTAATTTAGTCAACTGTTTTTATACTCAAAAAGAAAAAGGAGGACTTGTGGCACCTTAGAGACTAACAAATTTATTTGAGCATAAGCTTTTATGAGCTACAGCTCACTTCATTGGATGCATTCAGTGGAAAATACAGTGGGGAGATTTATATACACAGAGAACATGAAACAATGGGTGTTACCATACACACTGTAAGGAGAGTGATCAGGTAAGGTGAGCTATTACCAGCAGGAGAGCAGGGGCGGAGGGGAAACCTTTTGTAGTGATAATCAAGGTGGGCCGTTTCCAGCAGTTGACAAGAACGTCTGAGGAACCGCAGAGGGGTGGGGAGGGGGAAACATGGGGAAATAGTTTTACTTTCTGTAATGACCCATCCACTCCCAGTTTTTATTCAAGCCTCAGTTAATTGTATCCAGTTTGCAAATTAATTCCAATTCAGCAGTCTCTCGTTGGAGTCTGTTTTTGAAGTTTTTTTGTTGAAGAATTGCAACTTTTAGGTCCGCAATCGAGATACCAAAGAGATTGAAGTGTTCTCCAACTGGTTTTTGAATGTTATAATTCTTGACATCTGATTTGTGTCCATTTATTCTTTTACGTAGAGATTGTCCAGTTTGGCCAATGTCCATGGTAGAGGGGCGTTGCTGGCACATGATGGCATATATCACATTGGTAGATGTGCAGGTGAACGAGCCTCTGATAGTGTGGCTGATGTGATTAGGCCCTATGATGATGTCCCCTGAATAGCTATGTAGACACAGTTGGCAACGGGCTTTGTTGCAAGGATAGGTTTCTGGGTTAGTGGTTCTGTTGTGTGGTGTGTGGTTGCTGATGAGTATTTGCTTCAGGTTGGGGGCTGTCTGTAAGCAAGGACTGGCCTGTCTCCCAAGATCTGTGAGAGTGATGGGTCGTCCTTCAGGATAGGTTGTAGATCCTTGATGATGCGTTGGAGAGGTTTTAGTTGGGGGCTGAAGGTGATGGCTAGTGGCGTTCTGTTATTTTCTTTGATGGGCCTGTCCTGTAGTAGGTAACTTCTGGGTACTCTTCTGGCTCTGTCAGGCTGTTTCTTCACTTCAGCATGTGGGTATTGTAGTTGTAAGAATACTTGATAGAGATCTTATAGGTGTTTGTCTCTGTCTGAGGGGTTGGAGCAAATGTGGTTGTATCGTAGAGCTTGGCTATAGACAATGGATCGTGTGGTGTGGTCTGGATGAAAGCTGGAGGCATGTAGGTAGGAATAGCAGTCACTAGATTTCTGGTATAGGGTGGTGTTCATGTGGCCATCACTTATTAGCACCGTAGTGTCCAGGAAGTGGATCTCTTGTGTGGACTGGTCCTGGCTGAGGTTGATGGTGGATGGAAATTGTTGAAATCATGGTGGAATTCTTCAAGGAATTCCTTCTTTTCCATGGATCCAGATGATGAAGATGTCATCAATGTAGCACAAGTAGAGTAGAGGCATTAGGGGACGAGAGCTGAGGAAGCGCTGTTCTAAGTCAGCCATAAAAATGTTGGCATACTGTGGGGCCATGCAGTGCCGCTGATTTGAAGCTATACATTGTCCCCAAATGTGAAGTAGTTATGGGTGAGGACAAAGTCACAAAGTTCAGCCATGAGGTTTGCTGTGACATTATCAGGGATACTGTTCCTGATGGCTTGCAGTCCATCTTTGTGTGGAATGTTGGTGTAGAGGGCTTCTACATCCATAGTTGCTAGGATGGTGTTTTCAGGAAGATCACCGATGAATTATAACATTCAAAAACCAGTAGGAGAACACTTCAATCTCTTTGGTCACTCAATTACAGACCTAAAAGTGGCAATTCTTCACCAAAAAAACTTCAAATACAGACTCCAATGAGAGACTGCTGAATTGGAATTAATTTCCAAACTGGATACAATTAATTTAGGCTTGAATACAGACTGGGAGTGGATGGGTCATTACACAAAGTAAAACTATTTCCCCATGTTTATTCCCTGCCCCGCTGTTCCTCAGACGTTCTTGTCAACTGCTGGAAATGGCCCACCTTGATTATCACTACAAAAGTTTTTTTTCCCCTTCTCTCCTGCTGGTAATAGCTCACCTTACCTGATCACTCTCCTTACAGTGTGTATGGTAACACCCATTGTTTCATGTTTTCTGTGTATATAAATTTCCCCACTGTATTTTCCACTGAATGCATCTGATGAAGTGAGCAGTAGCTCACGAAAGCTTATGCTCAAAAATTTTGTTAGTCTCTAAGGTGCCACAAGTCCTTCTTTTCTTTTTGCGGATACCGACTAACACGGCTGCTACTCTGAAACCTGTTTTTATACTGAGTTTTAGAAGTTGTATACATTATCTATGTTAGGTTTTCTATAACACCTGTTATGAGAGTTGTCAAGGTTCCTTCCCCACTCTGAACTCTAGGGTACAGATGTGGGGACCTACATGAAAACCTCCTAAGCTTACTTTTACCAGCTTAGGTTAAAACTTCCCCAAGATACTAACTATTTTACCCTTTGCCCTTGGACTTCCACTGCCACCACCAAACGTCCAGGTTTATATTTTGAGAAAGAGTTGTTTGCAAACGTCTTTCCCCCCAAAATCCTCACCAAAACCTTGCACCCCCCTGCCTGGGGAAGGCTTGATAAAAATCCTCATCAATTTGCATAGGTGACCACAGACCCAAATCCTTGGATCTTAAGAACAATGAAAAAAGCATTCAATTTCTTACAAGAAGAATGTTAATATAAGAAAAGGTAAAAAGAATCACCTGTGTAAAATCAGGATGGTAAATACCTTACAGGGTAATTAGATTCAAAACATAGAGAATCCCTCTACGCAAAACCTTAAGTTACAAGAAAGACACAAAGACAAGAATATTCATTCTATTCAGCACAGTCTAATTTCTCAGCCATTTAAAGAAATCATAATCTAACGCATATCTAGCTAGATTACTTACTAAGTTCTAAGACTCCATTCCTGTTTCGTTCCCGGCAAAAGCATCTAACAGACAGATGCTTTTTTTCTCCCTCCCTCCAGCTTTGAAAGTATCTTGTCTCCTCATTGGTCATTGTGGTCAGGTGCCAGTGAGGTTATCCTAGCTTCTTAACCCTTTACAGGTGAAAGGATTTTTCCTCTGGCCAGGAGGGATTTTAAAGGTGTTTACCCTTCCCTTTATATTTATGACAAGAATATCTAAGCATTGACATTCGCATGCAATCTCCTTATCCCTTATGTACATAGAAGAGTTAGAGCATCCCATTATTCCTGGACTAATTCATATGTCATCAAACTATTTCTCCTATGAGAATAATGTGGAAGCCATTTAAGATTACAGGTTTATAACCTGTCTTTGAACTACACTGTCTATTTCATTGTTCTGAAACAGTCATGAGGAACACCTAAGCTCCCTACTAGAACGTGCTGAATAATTCATGACAAATAATGTATCCAACGAACTTTGCTTCTTTCTCTGGTCTTGAATTGTCTGCAAACTGATTGTGAATTTTCTCAAATATATTTATCATTTGAAATGATCCAGTAACTAATTTCTGTGAATACATTATTGGTGTGTAGTTTGTGAGCAGTTCATTATGCATATTTGATATTTGAAAGCTGAGCTGTTTTGATTGGACACATGGTAAGATACGACACATGGTCACATGTGATTCTGTTCCCTTGTTGAACAAGGTCACTTTATCATTGTTTCAAGTGAGATATTAATTATTACAAATTTGAAAAAAAAATTCTATAGATATTCATTTAATATTTTGCTGTTTGAACAAATACAATAAAGGGCATGAATACAGTCAAAGTGTATCTTATTTAAGGAGAAAAAGGAGGACCTGGGAATTATAGATCAGTCAGCCTAACTTCAGTGCCCAGAAATATACTGGAACTAATTATTAAACGCTCAATTTGTCGAAACCTAGAGAATAATAGTGCTAAAAATATAACCAGCATGGATTTGTCAATAACAAATCATGCCAAACCAACCCAATTTCCTTCTTTGGCAGGTTTACTGGCCTAATGGATAATGGGGAAGCAGTAGACCTGATATATTTTGATTTTAGTAAGACTTTTGACATAGTCTCCCATGACATTCACATGAGCAAATTAGGGAAATATGGATTAGATTAAATTACTAAAAGGTGGGTGTACAACTGATTGAAAGATCATGCTCAAAAAGCAATTATAAATGTTTTACTGTCAAAATGGGAGGATGTGTCAAGTGGGATATTGAAGGGGCTGTCCTGGGTCTGGTATTAATCAATATTTTCATTAATGACTTAGACAATGGAATGGAGAGTTTGTTTATAAAATTTGCAGATTACACTATCTGGGAGGAACTGCAAACATTTTGGAGGACTGGAACAGAATTGAAAATGATCTTGACAAATTGGAGAATTGGTCTGAAATCAACAATATGAAATTCAATAAAGATAAGTGCTAAGTTCTACATTTAGGAAAGAAAAATCAAATATATAACTACAAAATGGGAAATAACTGGCTAGGCTGCAGTATTGCAGAACAGGATCTGGGAGCTATAGAATATCACAAATTGAATATATAAACAATTGATGCTGTTGCAAAAAAGGCAAATGTCATTCTGAGATGTATTAACATGAGTGTCATATGTAAAGTATAGAAGGCAATTGTCCTACTCTATTCAGCACTGCTGAGGTCTCAGCTGGATTACTATGTCCAGTTTGGGGCATCACAATTTAAGAAAGATGTGAACAAATAGGAAAGAGTCCACAGGAGATTGACAAAAATGATAAGAGGTTTAGAAAACATGACCTATGAGAAAAGGTTGAAAGAAGTGGGCATATTTAGTCTGGAGACAAGAAGGCTGCAGGGAAATATAGCAGTCTTCAAATAAGTACAAATTTATTAAACAGAGGATAGTGATAATTTGTCCTCCATGTCCACTGAGAGTTGGACAAGAAGCAAGCAAGACAGATTTTGGTTAGATATTAAGATCCATCTTCAAAGTCTTGTGTATGTCTACAACACTGTAGGTCCCATGCACTCGTGTCAGAGAGTTGTCTTTCGTTGTGCACATAGTGGTGGCCCTGCCCACACCTGAGTTGCTCATGCACCAAACTGAGGGAATAAGGGACAAAGGTGCCCTTCCTCTTCTTCTGTTCCTTCTGACTGTCCATGGATGATGGTTTGAGTATCTGTGTTCCCTGTGAAGAATCATATTGCTGCTTGATTGCTGGCCTAGTAGTACTCTTTTCAATTTGACATTTGTTTGTTACTTTTTTGTTTTTCTTTATTAATTTGTTTTAATTTCACTTTAGTTGATTTTTTTTTCTAGTTAGGTGGCCCTTAATGCCTCTCCCAGTACTGGGGGCCTATACCAAAGTCTCCAGGTTTCAAAAGTTGCTCAGTCTGTCATTTCTGTCATTGATCCTTATATATGCTGTCTCAAGTGCTTAAGTGAGAGCCATTTTAGTGTTGTTAAGTGCTGTGGAGAGTTGTTGCTGCTGCAGCGTTGTTACTCTTCTTGAAGCTCTGATGTCAGCTGCATTAGCACACAGTGCAGCATGTTAATTCAACAGTCTTCAATGTTATTCATAAGAAAGACCACAGGCTCGGTTCAATGGCAAAGACACTCAGCCAGGTTTATTGTCAACAAAGCATAGTACTAGCACCCCATAGGAGCTACAGATACATTAACACATGTATGCCCTCGACAAGGTACCCAGTCCATCAGCACACCAGGATGCCATCCCCTGGGCAAGTACAAAGTTGCCCCTCCTGTTACTTCTCCTTTTATACATTGTTACAAACAAGTCATGTATTATACTCCAGACATGGTTAGTTACTGCCCTTATCCTTGTACCTGCTAGTTTGAACAAAACATCCTTATCCATTATCCTGTCATCCCATCTCTATTTTACAATGGGTCACTGTGTTCCTGTACCATCTCCTAGGAATGTGCTTATGCCATTACTTAAGAACACTGGGTATTCCTCTCCAGTCAGGAATGTGCTTACCTGGTGTTAGCTAATACCTAGTGTGTTGTTATTTTGCCAAGGCCAGGCCTACTCTGGTTCACAGCCTTTGGTTCACACTCTTAGTTAGGCTCCAGCAAGGCCTACAGTTAGAAACAGCTGTTCCATTTGTAGTGTCTGCAAGGATACAGAAGCTGTGGGAAGAGCACCTCACTACGAGGGAGGTGGCCCTTAGCCAAGCATTGGAACCAACTTGGTCATTCAAGGGAAGTTCTTGGGCAACTCCTTCCCAGCGTGCTCCCCCAGCTTTGTCTGCAGATAGGACCTGCAGGAGATCCCCATAACAGGGACCATCTTCTTCAAAGCTGAAAACATCAGACCAGTCCTGGCCTCAGAAACATAAAAGGTCGGCATTGGGCTCTTCAAAGTCCAACAGGTGAGATTCCTCTACAGAAAGTTATTCCAGCACCTTCAGCCCACCACCACCCCCAGCATTGGCTCACAGGGGTGAAAGAATTTCCCTAAAAGTGGGGGAACCACCAGTGCCCAAACTGTAGCCCTGACCCCCCGTGCAGCCCCTTCCTCCAAACTCCCATCCTTGTGCCACCCTTTCCCCCCAAGACCCTACCCTCACTCCACCTCTTCCCCCCCAAAACACTGCCCCCACTCTCTCCTCTCTGCCTCTTTCCCCCCTCACTCACCCTTATGGCCAATAAAAGGTGGAAGGGCACAGCCCTGTGGTCTCCAACAGATCAGACTTCTCTGATCAAGCGTGGACAACCACCCATATTAATACTGATGATGCCACAGGTTTGTGCCAGAGCGAGAGACCTGTTATGCTTGTCAATCCTGCCATCACGATTGATTCAGAACACAGAACTGACAGTGGCACAAATGCCAAGATCATTGGCATCAAGACATTCTCTTGTGGGCCCATTGGCTACAGGCCTGGTACTATCCTTGTCGACCTCATCTGTTCTAGAACTAGCTCCTCCACACCTCATGATACCAGCAGCTAGGAAGTCATCCATATTCTCTTTGATGCTGTGCTCCCAGCATAGATCCAGATCATGATTTCCTGGAACACCTTCATTCCCCAGGACTGCACCACCTTGGCTCTTGGGATATTACAATTGTTCATCGGATTCTGAGGTTGGTTCTCTAGTTTCACATTACCAAGCGTCCAGCGCTTCCTCTTGATCCCATACACATCAGCATAGAATTGAGAAGAGTACAGCCACAGATGAGGGCACTTGGACCAGATGTGCCTGGAACCTGGGACCATACCAGCCTTTGTGTAAGCCTTATTGGATATTCTGGGGAATGCCTTCAGCATCCCAGATCTACATCACCACTACCTCTAGCAAATCACCCAAAAGGGAGCTTTCTCCTGCTTGTATTGAGAGAGCAGTGATGGTCAGTACTGTTCAGCCTATGGACTCTCAGGTATAGGACTAGCCTCAACCTCTGGAGCCATGACCTACCCTGGTACCACAGGACCAGCCTTGAAAGCTCTTTCCTTCATCTCTCCTCCTTTGCAAATGCTCCTCATTACCTGACAAGGCCCTGTAATGGGGTATTCTACTCACTGCTGGAATGGCACCTCCTTCTGGCCATTCTGGAGATTAGCTCCATGAGGCTGATAACTTTCCTATGGTTTCACACTGTCTCTCTGTCTCACTCTACAGACTCTCTCTCTCTGTCTAGGAACTGCAGCTGCCTCTTCATGACTTGGCTCTCTGGCCAAGTCACTCAGTGTTCCCCCCTTCTGGGGTATAGTCCTTCAAAGTCTCTGTCACTCCCACAGGAAGTCTTCCAGTTCACTGCCATGCTCGACTCAAATCAACTGTTTCAAGGCCTGGAGAAGTCTAGAAGAAGAGACAGAGGAGGCAGAGGACATATGTCTCCTCTTCTGCGACCTTTGCTTCCTCTTGTACTGGTCAGCCTGACAGAACAGATAATATTGTTGTCTAGGCTGTGGGACAGGGTTGGGCCAGCTGGCGAAAGGAGAGTAATAGAAGGCAGATATATTAGCCCCAGGCTAAGTAGGTCCCTTTTCCCTGGATAAGGTAACAGGGAAGGTTCCAGAACAATCAGGAACCTTCTGGAGACAATTAAGACAGGCTGATTAGAATATCTGCAGCCAATCAAGAAGCTGCTAGAATCAATTAAGGCAGGCTAATTAGGGCACCTGGGTTTTAAAAAGGAGCTCACTTCAGTTTGCGGTGTGCATGTGAGGAGCTGGGAGCAAGAGGCACTAGGAGCTGAGAGTGAGAACACGGACTGTTGGAGGACTGAGGAGTACAAGCATTATCAGACATCAGGAGGAAGGTCCTATGGTGAGGATAAAGAAGGTGTTGGGAGGAGGCCATGGGGAAGTAGCCCAGGGAGTTGTAGCTGTCGCACAGCTGTTCCAGGAGGCATTCTAGACAGCTGCATTCCACAGGGCCCTGGGCTGGAACCCGGAGTAGAGGGCGGGCCTGGGTTTGCCCCAAATCATCCCAAATCCTGGTCAGACACAGGAGGAGTTGACCTGGATTGTGAATTCAGAAAAATGGTCAAGCTGAGGGCTGCCATGAAGCTCCAAGGTGAGCAAATCCACCAATAAGCACAAGACCCACCAAGGTAGAGCAGGAACTTTGTCACAGCTGGTATTAAGGATGATAATTTGTCCACTTCATACCTGGAATGTAGATCCCCAAGGACCTTAAGAGTGCTCTTGAGTCCTTTAGAGTATGCTAAGCCTCATCTGTTTTGGAAGAGAACAAAGTACACCTCTTGAAGGGCAGGTCCTCAATGTACAGGTATACAGTAGTCCATTGAACTCTCCATCTGTTCAACCTCCAGGGCTTGAAATTAAACAAAGAAAAGTCAGTATTATTGCCTCTACAAAGGACAGAATTAATTGGGGTGGGTCCTGGATTTGATCTCAGCCACAGCTTTTTTGCCTCTTTCCAGATTTCAGATAATACAGGAGCTTTATACATCCCTCAAGTATCATCCATGGATCACCATGAGGAATTGATTTCCTGCTGTGACTAAGCAAAATGATGCGTGGACATGTGACTTGCCCATGTGATTCCAAATGTTATCTTGTTACTGTAATTTTCCACAGTAAGATCAATGGGATTTCCTCCACATGGCAGAAGATATAAAAGGCCCTGGAAACACCTCCATTTTGCCTCTATCCTGCTCAAGCCTCTGGACTATAAACTTATAGTAATGGGAGCATTCTAACCAATGGACTGAGGACCTTCCAATGATTTGGAAGCAACCAGAGACTTATCAAGCCAGCAATTTATTCCATCACTGCTTTAAGCCTGAACCAAGAACTTTGCAATTATTGTATGTATTTGATTCCCATAACCATTTTTAATTCTCACCATTCTTTCTTTCTTTTTATTAATTAACCTTTAACTTTTAGATACTAAAGGATTGGCAACAGCGTAATTTTTGGGTAAGATCTAAGTTTTATATTGACCTGGGTGTGTGGCTGGTCCTTTGGTATCAGAAAAACCTTTTATTTGAAAAGTTTGGTTCTAAAGGTCCATTCATCTCTAAGTCTAATGTTTTCAATGGTAATACAAGGACCGGTATGCCTAAGGAAGCTGCTTTTATGACTTCTTGTTAACCAGTGTGGTGAAACAGAAATTTACTTTTGTTCCTTGTTTGGTATATCTTATGGGAGAGTAACTGCTAAGAAATAGGGCAGACACACCTCAAAGCTGGCAGTTTGTCCTGAATTTAGTATTCTCAGTTGTGACCCACGAAGGCACATTTCAAGGTGAAAGTAGCTTTCTTAGTGGCTTTAGTAGGAGAGTGGGAGAACTGAATGCACCGGTCACTGATCCACCATACACCATTTTCTACAAGGACACAGATCAGTTTAACCCAAACCCTAAGTTTCTCTCAAAGGTGATATCTAATTTTCAGATGAATCAGTCTATATACCTGCCAGGTTTCTTTCTGAATATGCATGCTCACAAGGATGACAAAGGCTGTACACTCTAGATATTCACTAGGCATTGGCTCACAGGCTGGAAAGTAAAGCCCTTTTGGGTTTCATCCCAGCTTTTTGTTTCCTATTCAGAAAATATGAGAGGATAACCAATTACAGCACAGAGATTTTCCAAATGGATCACCAACCACATAGCTTCATGTTATGCTGCCAAAGGTGTAGTGCCTCCAGACAAGCTGACAACACACCCGTCCAGAGCACATTCAGCCTCAGCAGCATTTGTGGCATACCTTTCTGTTGTGGATATCTGCAGCACAGTGACATGCTCTTCAGTTCATCCATTCCACAGACATTATGCACTGACTGCATCCATTCAACAGACATGATGCACTGACTCAAGGGAGAATGCAAATGTAAGACAAGCAGTCCTTCAGTCTCTCTTATGATGAGACTCCACACCCCATCACCTGGGGTAATGGTTTGGCAGTCACCTATCATGTAATGGACATACTCAAGCACTTGAAGAAGAAAAACAATTGCTCACCTTCTCATAACTGTTGTTCTTCAGAATGTGTTGCATATGTCAATTACATAACCCATCCTCCTTCCCTGATGCATCAGAGTCTACCATTGGCTTCCAGTGCAAAGCAACTGAAAGATGGGTGGGGGCTCCGCCCTCAACACCTCCGTTCAGAGCACAACAAGCTGGGGTCTGGGTGGGGCTGCCCCTATGGGAACTGCTGGGGCACAGGACACTCACACATCTACAGTTTAATGGATGTATGCAACATATCTCAAAGAACAACAGTTATGAGAAGGTAACCATAACTCTAAGGAAAGTTAAGCATCAGAACAGGGTACCTAGGGAGGTTGTGGAATCCCCCTCATTGGAACTTTTGTAAGAACAGGTTAGACAGACATATGATAGGTATACTTAATTCTTCCTCAACATGGGAGATGGACTAGATGACCTCTTGAGGTCCCTTCAAGTCCTACATTTCTATGATTTTATGAATATTCAGAGGGAAATATTTGCAATATTGTCCCCTCTCTGCTTTGTTATGCACAGCAGATAAATTGAATAGTAGGTAAGTTTTGAAATGATCTCATAGACCTTCCTCGTCAAATCAATGTGTTTTACTTATATCATTGACACTGCCCTAAATTCTTTTATGGTGTCTCTGAGCACTGTCAAACCATTACCACTTTCAACTACACTGGGAGGCTGTATTTCAGTGATGAGTGAAGTGATTTTTATATGTAAGTTATAAAACTTTAGGTTTCTACTTTAATGTAAGGTTGTGATGATAGATGATTATATTAATAAATGGCTGGGCAAAGCAAGGCCATACATTTAACTTGGCATTTCCATCTGTTTGCCTGTTATGGATTTGTTCAAGGCATCAGTGGGCAGAAATTGGAAAATCAAAAGGGAGAAAGGGAGGAGACTAGCATCTGATTAGGAGATGCAGCTGCTTCAACCACATCTGTAATTGTCCATAGATGAAACAAATGATTGATGGCAGCCATTAACACCTTCCCTCATAAAAATACTTCCCATCTCAGCTCACCCCATATAAGTTAAAATGTTGACACCCTGAGTATTTTATCTCCCAGACAGAAAGAAAACAAATAAGAAGGAGGGGGAGGATGGGTGGCACACAGAGCCTCTGGCATGGGCCGGGGGTGGGAGTGGAAGATCCTGGTATGAGGGAATGGGGGACCACACAGAATCTTTGGAGTGTGGGGAGTGGCCCACACAGCCCACAGCATTGTGGGAAGAGTGGAAGGAGAAGGAACACAGAGCCTCTGGCATGAGGGAGTGTGGCAAAGGATTGTAGTGAGTCCCTGAACTAGAGAGGGATGGGAAGGTGGCCCACAGGGAGCTTGTGGGGGATGAGAAGAATGGAGGAACAGAAAAAGGCCCTGGTGTGTTCAAAAAGCTCAGCCTAGAGAAGCAACAAGCCTGTGACCCTCAAGTTATTTTCATTTTTTTCCCAACTTCAACTTAACTGTTTCTGAAGAGATACTCATCTGTGAATACAACTTATTAGAGAACATCATTATGTATATATATTTCCTATTATGGCTGAAAAACTCACCAATCAGATGGGGACACTGTCCTAACACCAGACTAAAATCTCTTCTTATGGTACCACTGAAAGATCACTGGAATGCAGGCATTCCAATCCATTCCCTAGTACTGATACATGCTTCTAGAGTATAAAGAGGGAAACAATTAATCTTTGAATCTGAAATCTTGTAGATGAGTTTTGACACTCTGTGATCCATAATAAATAACTCGCTCTGTCTGCTGAAAATCACAATTTGTGTTGTGAATAACGAAGAAGGACAAATACTCTGGAGATACAAAATGCTGGTTTCAATAGTATAAGACACAGAGGCCTAAAACAGCATAGATATCGAGAATAAACTTTAATTTGTTATATTTTAATAAGTTCATGTTAAAAGCTTTTCTAAGTAGTTTTTGAAGCCGCTTGGCTTGGAGCTTTGATTGAGCAAAATAACCTTTCACCCAGTTCCCCAGTGTCTCAGAAAGGGTGAAAGTCTGCAATTTCTCACTTTGGTCATGAGGCCCTGTGTGCCCTGAGAAAATATAAACATGGGAAATGTGAATGGGTACGGAATAATTTTCTAAGTCAAGGGATAAAGGGACATAAATTATGACCAGGAAGGTACTAGGCCCTAATAGTTAGGAAACCCACAGAAAAAGGAAGGACGGGGTTTGAGATCATTTTTATAGAGTAATCATCTCCTGTTAGTCCCCCGTTATTGTTTACTTGGGAAAAACAGACTTGTGGACATGACCAAGAACCAGTACCCTAAAAGTAGGGCCCCAAAAATGGACCAAAATCTGACTTGATCAGGATTGGACAAAGCAGTTGGTGTGAGAAACATGTGATCCCCTGGTTTGATGGGAGATCAAAAAAGATCACCGGGAGCTCCTGCGGGATGACACCACCCTGGGTTTCACCCGTAAAATCGGTTAAATGAGGAAGAAATTGTGCTCCTCCTGACGTCACCACAACAACAGCCAAGTGGTTGTGGCCCCTACTTTCCCTCCCAAGGAAACCAGAGACAAAGACATCCCAGAACACCCAGTTGACCAAAGGGTGACTTCCACTAGCATGACGGTACTTGAGCTGGAAGACATTGCCTGGTTCCCCAAACTGTAGTTTCTCACTGAAGTCTGAGGCTCTGCAGATCAAGCAAGCTGAAGAGCAGATTCCTTTATCTTTTTCAAAGTAACTTTCTTCTTTGTTTCCTTAATAGGACATTTTTGAATACCTGCAGGGATGCCTGTCAGAAAAGTGAAACTGCAGGTACTGAGCTAAATTATATACCTGCTGGGATAATCAAAGACAATTGTAGAGGGGCTACAAGCTTAAAATCCTGGTTTGGAGGAGGAGGGATATGGGTTCCCGCCCAGAGAAAGGTGACTGCTAGAGGCCTGAGGCCTGAGACCTAAGACGGAATTCCTTGAGCAGACCACGGAGGGGAACAGAGGTGCAGTTACCTCAAAGTTATGACAGACAGATCTCCAGATCACAGATAGCACTAATTAACTCACTTGCAGTCTCAGCACAAACTTGGGGGATAGAATGAACATTGAGATTGACCTTCCCTCTTATTCTTTCATTAAGCCTAAAAGCCTAACCTCCTAGGTCATGTTGAATACTGGTGAGGAATCTTGCCTTGAAGTTACTCATGCTGTACTTGCACTGTGACTAAAATGAGGCCTTCAAGCAATATGGTGATAAATATGACACCTCTCAAGAGCACAATACTCACTTCTAAGAGTTAATTTAAAAAACTTCTGACCATTTTATTCCAGTCAGAATAGCATGTTACAAGTACAAAATAAATGAAAAAAAAGGACCAATGGGCATCAGTGACTTTGAGACAGACTAGCTCCAGATCAGTCCTTCAACAAGATTAGGAAAGAAAATCAAGGGTCCTTAGCAGCCTCTCTTTCTTTGTCAATCATAGGTATATTTTATTTCCAGCTTTCCTGTCTTGGAATTAATATATTTTCCCTCCCAATTAATCTTTTTACAGGTCTCATAATCTAGAACAAGAGCTTTGGAAATTACACCTTTGCTCCAGTTAGAATGGGTGATGAGCTATCTAGGCAGCCAGCTGTAGAATTAAATACTGTCTACTCATCAGTTCCTTTGTTGGAACCCGAGAGTCATCTTTGAACTGCATCTGGCTTTCTGCTGTCACGGCATGAGAATCCCGGCAGCATTCCAGAACCTCACTTTCCTGGAAAATGTTGCTACTATATCATCTGGTAGCCAATTTCTTAGCTTTATAATTACAATGGAATCCTTGGTAATTAATTGATGGGATTATGCATACAAATACATTCATTCATGCAACTATTCCAACATGCTAGATTTAGCCATTAGGCAGGCACACACAGAATACTCTGTGCTTTACTGGTCTTGTAGCCTTTTATTTTATTCAAAGTGAATTTAGTGATGTTAGCCTACATCACCGTGGGTTCTGGAAGCCACAGTGTGTTCCTCATTTTCTAGGTACCCAATTTGAGACACCTGGGCTTGATTTTCAGAAGTGCTGAATGCTCACAATTGCAACTGAGGTTAACATGAGTTCTGCTCTGAATGTATTAAGTGTCATAAAATGCTAAGTGCTCTGAAAAATCAAGCCTTAGGATTTTCATGTTGGACACCCAAAATTAGTTGACAATTTTGGCTTTATTCACTGTGCCTTTATTCCATTTATATAAAATGGGCATAATAAAAACTCTCCTAATGGAGGCAGGGGGTGAAAGATTAATTCATTAACTTTTGTAGACAACTGAAATACTACAATGAGAAATCCCCACAGGGAAATTAATAATTCTGTATTCAGTGAAGGGTTTGGATGGTGTGCGTAAATAATGCATGGGGCCACATACTGAATGATGAGGATAAAAATAAATATTCAGTAGTGGCCTATTCAGTAAGCACTGTTCATCCTGAGAAAAATAATATGTGATCATACAGTTACAGACTGTATCATGATGCATACACTGGGGGGAGCTGAATTAAGGTTGCACGGACAACCATAATTCTGGTATTTCCTAATTTTTCAGTGTTTGACTTTCCAACCTTGATGTTCTATTAATGTAGCTTTTTTAATGTAATTATATGATAATATTAGAGAACCCCTGATAAAAACCATATGCCTCTGAACTGTGTCATTCACCATTTGGAATTCAATCCCAAATTTGCATCTGAATTTTGAAGTTGGCTCCATTATTGGCCAAAGCAAAACTCTGGATCTGAACACTGTCACTTAGAAGTTGTATAACTTTGGTCCAGTCTTGTAGGTGTGACTATCTGCTCATAATATTAGCTGACTCATAGGCACATAGTAACCATTTCATTAGGAGAAAAGGTTTGTTTTTGAGTGTCTTGTTTAGAATCCAAACAATGTATGAGTTCCAGTGGTTTTGTTCAGCATCATCACTTGGGAGAGGACAGCATTTTGGTAACTAAGAGAAGATGGAAGGAATGTCACATGTGAGTGTAAAAGGAAGAGGGGATGGTGCTCATGAAATCTCAGAAGGCAGATCTTATCTACCTGTTATGTTACATTTCCACAGCACTTTTCTTCTCAAAGTTTTGTTGTTGTTGTTATTATTGTTTTTGTTTTTTTACAGACTTTGTAACAGGGCTTACTTCACTCAGCAACCACACATAAACACTTCTGAGGTGAAAATCAGAGAGCCTGAAAGGCTGTGTCTACAGCAGGAGCTGGGGGTGTGATACCCAGCCCAAGTAGACATACTTGCTCTAGCTCTCATCAGGCTAGCTCCCTAAAAGCAGTAGTGTACCCACAGTAGCATAGCCTGCAGTAGCAGTGGCATGCCGCTCCGACTACAAACCTACTACAGACCCCATGCATACATATGTAGGGCATCTAGCTTTTGTTGCCTGGGCTACTACAGCTACACTTTTATTTTTGCTTGGTAGCTATAAGAGTATTATTTGAGTTGGGAATCACACCACTATCTCCAAATGTAGACACACCCTCAGTATCAGTAACACTGTAGAATAATGTTCGTAAGAGGTATTATGTATCCATTTAAAACTGCAAAGGAAATGTAGTTGAGCAGAATACTTATGGTTTCCATACATGAAGAACAAATATAGTGTACGTGGCTTTTATTTCAGATTAAGAAAAACAATGAAGTCAGAAAAACTATAGCATCACCACGAGAGCAAAGTATGTAATTCATTCTGTAAATCTTTTCATCTTTAACTCTGTTGCACAAGGTCCTCATATAAGATGCTGCTAGATAGCCTGGCTGGAGACCTTTACATTTAAAGGTACATAGGAAACAGAATAATCTCTAGATCTGGTTGAAAAAACAGGACAAAATTTTCATAAAACTGTCATGCCTTTGTTGTTGAAATTGCAAATTTTGATTTTTTTTTACCAGTCCTGATTATCTCATTACACTTTCATAGCTACAAAGAGTACAACAAATTCAAATTCCTGAATTTGATCGTGCAAGACTTTTAGTACATTTTTGGAGTTTTAGATTATTTGGTAAGGGTTGGCTAAACATCTAGGATGAAATTTTCAAACCCATGCAGGGGACCTAGATGCATATCCTCTCTTAAAATAAAGGGAAGAAGTGTGGATTAAATCCCTGGACTGCTTTAACAATCGCAATCCTAAACTTTAGGTGCTTATCTAAATTAAGTCTTTTGTACTTTGCTTATCACAATATACTGTCCAAACAAAGCTTGCTTCTGAATTATGCAGTGATGCAACCCATAGAATGATCCTTGAGGAGACTTACATTCTAATATTGTTTTCATCATTTCTTAATTTCTTTCAGATTTTAATGTTTGCAATTATGTAAAAATAAATTTAGCTCCTGGACGTAGAACTTCTGTACCAAGTATGGCTTAGTTACAGTTAGATTTGTATAGCTTCTTTGCAGAGTTCTGATCTGATATATGGGGCAGTTCTGAAGGAAATCATAACAGAGCTTTAATTTCACAGGTGATTAGCAGCCCTGGGGAAAATCTGATGTTGAGAGATATAAACATTTGTGGACTAGATGGTTTTGATTTGAACATTTGCTATTGCTTCCCATTTTTGTTTTTTCCTACTTCTTATTACCTTGATTTATAAAAATAACACCATGACTGACATACTCACAAAAGCTACCTGAGCCAGGACATCACCCTAATTTCCTGATTGCAATGGTACCATTGTGCATTTCAGCTGAAAACCTATGTCAAAAAATAAATGAAGATTAAATTTTGAGATATGCCAAATTACTTGCCCATAAATTGAATTGTCAGTGAACTGCAAAATACCATTTTCCTGACTTTGGGGACTCAGAGCCCCTATTTTCTGTTCCATTCATTGGCTTCACTTTAGATCTAACCGTCATCTGCACAAATTAAATTCAGTTTGGCAATAAAACAATTACTCTGTGACAATTGTTGCATAGTTTTCTTTACTTCACTTTCTTTCCATCTCATGTCAAGAACTTCATTCCATATTAAAACATTTTCTTTTCACTTCTGATTGAGTCAGGCACACTAAATTTATTTTTTAAAAGCTGTTGGAGCTTTGATAAATTTTGTCTGTTGGGATAGCCCTTTTATGCTACCTTCATCTCTCTGGGGCCAATAAAGCCCCTTGTATCAGCCTTTGAGTGTAAATAATAAGTGTAGTTTGCCTTCTGTATTTGGGGAAAGCCATGACAATGGTGTCATGTGCTCAGGGAGGCAAATTCCACACCTGACTGAGGCTTGCAGTTTGGCCCATGATGAAAATCCTTAACCCATCTAGAAAGTTTCTTAGACGTGGGAGTGAATATCCATGATGATTCCAACTAGCTTCCCAACTAGTCCATCACTTTGTTCCAGGAAGGGAATGAGAAAGGATTCCCATATGAGCTGGTTAGAAAATGGATTTTCCATCCACAAAACTCTCCAGATTTTGAATTTTTTTCATCCCAAATCCAACATTTTGAAATTTATTGCCAAATGAAATTCTGAAAAAAAAAATTAATTTGGGGACTGTCAAAACATTTCATTTCAATTTCAACCTTTTTTTAAAAAAAATAAATAAATAAATAAAGTAAATGTAAAGTCATTTTGAAACAAAAAGTAAACTTTTAGTTCTGAAGATGTTAATATGGGACATTGTGATATTTTCAATTTTTCTAAACAAAATTTCATCAAAATTGATATGATTTCAGAATATGATTTCAAACACACAAATATTTTTGTCACTCAGCATTTTCTGATGGAAAACTGTTTTGACAAAAAAAATACGCTTGTCAGCTGTAATTTCCATCAGTTAGTCCCTCTCTCCACATTTGCTGTAGTGTTGGATCATATTAAAGAACTTCTGTATTAAAGTCACAAATGAGTTTGATTCCCCATGGTTTGAATTCCAGGGTATTACTGGTTAAGAGGTCTCTTGGTCTTTGGTACTGTTTCTCTCCCTCTATGTGTGAAACTTGCAAGCTGCTAATTGTGTTAGTATATTCTAAGACAGAGTCTGTTCTCAAAGCAATTCTTTGCAACAACAACTACTCACACAGAGAAAGAGACTCAAAGCAACACTCAGTAACAACAGAAACAACACCCAGAGACTCCCCACCCTTTTGTTGTATTCATCTCGCTTTGTTAACAATTGTGATTAAAATAGAGATAGAGGATGTATGTGGATGGATGCTTGGTGTGGATAATAACTGAATGATCAAGGAGGTGCCAGCCTAAGAATCCAGTGTCCATTGGCTGAAGGAGTCAAGTGGAAATAACCAGAGGACCCCCCGAGGGCAGACTGGACTCCACCCAACAGCCTCAAGAATGGGAGAACCAAAGAACAAGATAACATCTGGGAGCACGGAGCCGTCAGGAATGTGCCATCTGCTGATTGATTCAGCAACAGCATGATGAAGCAATTCCCATAGACTGGCATAGGAAGAAATTCCTATAAAAAATGGACTCTAGAAAGTGAGAACTTTGGGATCTGATTCTGCAAACCAACTTCCAGGAGCATCAAATGTGCATCTGACAAGGCCCTGCTCCATCCTCATGCCCAGGCCACCTGGCCAGTGGCTTGGCATGAGCAACTCTAAGGCTGGTAACTATGATAACAACCTTGCAGAACCTCTGTGTGTGTGTGTGTGTATGAATGAATGTGTGAATAAATATGAGATTGAATGGAATGTTATAGCTATAACTAACCGCCTTCTATGATTCTTTCTGTATTCACAATAAATGTGGTATTTTGCCTTTTCCCCTTTAATAAGATCCTGCTGGTTTTTATTTTATTGGTATAACAGTAGGGCCTAAGTTATGGGTGTATAGCAGCTTAAGAATGAGCTGTGTGAGGGTGAGTTGATGTGCCAAGGCCCAAGGAGCAAATAATGTTTAAATGGGGCATTGTCATGCTTTCTGGAGTAGCTCATGAGCAAGAATACCAACCTCAGGACAGACTGTTAAGAAGCAAGGCACAAATGCCAAACTGGTTGTGAGTTCTATACTTAGATTTCCCCAACCATGTAATAAGTGTATACTACTCAGGCATTATAGAGCCTTAACACAGAGTCACAGACAGTGCCCTTGGGCATTCCAATCTATCTTACCACCTAGGCAAGCTTGACTCTGTGATAGGTGGTCACTTTACACCAAAGATCAGAAAATATTCAGGTTACTCCCAGTCCCCAATGACCAGTCACTTACACCAAGTCTCATACCAAAGAAAAGCTTGTAGCCAATCTTGTAATAAACCTTTAGTTGGTTTGTTATCTAGGAAAAAGACATGAGAGTTATTTACAAGGTTAAAGCAGGTAAGCATACACACCCAAATGAGATACAATAGTACAAAGGTAATGGAAGCTTCTATAATAAGCAAGTTTTATGTCCTTTAGAGCTAACCCAAGCCAAGCAATTTGGAGATCTCTTGCTCATATTTAGGAATCTTTGCTCCTCAGAGTCAAGATATTATAAAGGGACCCTAATTTCTTCTGGTCACAGATTTTTATCCCCATCTTCCTAGAAGACAACTGATGTGACAAGCACTTCTATATAACCTCTTCATGGGTGGGTGGGGGAGCAATTGACTAACCTTTGTTCCACTGTGACCCATTTGGATTGAATGGTCCTTCTTGATGGTCAAGAGATAACACCTTCTGTAGGAATTTAGCATTCTGAATTAGGTGAAGCTTTGTTCCTTTTTGGTGAGTTACATAGTTTTAGAACAAACATTGTACGGTTATAGAGCAAACATTTAAGTATTCCCTTATAGCATGGGATAAAGATATTAAAAGAAAGATTAATACATGCAGCATCCTACAAGCATTGCATAAAGTCTAAACACTAAACACATTCCTGTAACACTAATATCTATTTTAACAATACTAAAACACAGGTGAGCCAGTCTGGTTTCCAGCTTTGCATTGTTCAGTGAGGCCCACGGCTTTGGCATGAGCTGACACCTGGTCTGCCAGAATCACAGCGTCACAGATCCATCATTTAAGAAGCACTGCTCTTAAGTACATGCTAGGGATGGTCATATAGGCAGATATTTGGATTCAAGGGTTGTCATATATGAAGCCCTCAATATGAGTATCATCCAGCTCTAAATATCAGCTCTGACCTCAGAAAATCAATCACCACAGGACTCCACCAGACCCAATCTCTGCCACCTTCACAAACAGCCAACCAGGCTTCCTTCTTTACCAAGATTTCCAGTGGGTGGCTGGCTTTTCATTCTGCATACTCAGGATCTGGAGGAAGGTAGGACAACCAATAGTTTATTGCACATTTAGTTACATGAATTTTGTATGTGGCAAAATGATATGCATAAAGCATTGCACAGAAAACTAAAAGGGAATCAAGGAGCAAAGTAGTCAGGAACATAAGTTTTATACTTCACACTAGATAAAGGAATCAACAATGTGAATCTTAAGAGGTATATACCACAATGTGACAAAGGCCTGCTACTCCTACTGGCCCTTTAAGGGCTGGATTTGCAGAGCTCAGGCAGCTTTTTCTATCTAACTTTCCTGATGTGTTTCAGAGTAGCAGCCGTGTTAGTCTGTATTTGCAAAAAGAAAAGGAGTACCCGTGGCACCTTAGAGACTAACAAATTTATTAGAGCATAAGCTTTCGTGAGCTACAGCTCACTTCATCGGATGCATTTGGTGGAAAAAGCAGAGGAGAGATTTATATACACACACACACACAGAGAACATGAAACAATGGGTTTATCATACACACTGTAAGGAGAGTGATCACTTAAGATAAGCCATCACCAGCAGCAGGGGGGGGGAGGATTCGATGAAGTGTCGATGAAGCCCCCTCGCTCTAGGCCCAGATGGCCCCTCCTTCCCTTTTCTGCCCAGAGATACTCACAGCCGTCACGCTGAGGAGTTTGCAACAGTTTATTGCAGGCGCAGACTGACTGGAGCAAGATTAGGTCCAGCAGGACAGGAATGTTAGAAAATGATGAACAAACAACTCCATATATGCTGGAATAGATGATAAGAGGAAAAAGGGGAACTGGCTGGTATACCGGATTGGCTATATGGATACTCAGGGCAGCTTGCTATTGGATAAGTATGCTAAAGAATGAATGTATAAAATATGTGTAACTGCTTGCACTGGTGTGCAGGATTTGAGATTGTTGTCTCCCTGTACTGCTTGAAGCTTCAAATAAACTTTTCTACTTCTCCATCCCGTTGTGATTATTGAGCGACGTACACCGGGCAACGAATCCAGCTGTTGCTTGCCTCGGGCACTCTGTGCCGGCAAACATTATTAATTATTATTATTATTATTATTATTACTGCTATTATTATTAAGTCCAGAATTAATGTTTGACTTGAAAGTAGTCATGAAATGTTCACAGTGTTGTGAGTTTTGAAAATAACACAGCTACATTTCAGAATCTGCACAGATTTTTATTGTTTGGCTCTCTGAAGGCAAATAACTTGTGAATTTGATTCAGACTTGTCAGAGACAGTACAAAATCAGTCATAAAGAACAGTCTTTCTGTCATTTAAAAGGTTTGTTTTTATCATTCATTTTAGATTAGAGAAAGAACCCTGCTAAATACAGAGCCTCAGATTTAAAGAAAAAAACCCAGATAGGATAAAATATTATTTAGATGTTGTAACTAATGATTTCCAAAGGTTGTCTTTCTCTATAAATGTATCTGCTAAGCTCTCTTCTTCTGAGGACACTGTGATATAGTACACTATCATCAGCAGGGGGGCGTTTTTTAGGAAGGAGTACAGGGGAACAATTATGCTGAAAATGTTTCAAATTTACAAAATAATCTAATATATATGAAATATCTCTCATCTCCTGAACTGCATCTCAGTGGGAATGCCAGTGAAACACATTTAGGAGAGTCTAAGAACATTCAGTTTTAACATATTTAAGTTTTAGAAACTCTAGGGAGCTCAAAACATATAGTAACATTTACAAGGAAATAGTTATAGTTTGTCCATAACTTCTTTTCTACATAATGAATGCAAAAGCTGTACAGCAACATGATACTGTCAGGTTCACCCTTCCCCTTTGGGGAGAAAGACTGTTATATATTTATTATAAATACCTTAAAATTTCTATGTATTATAAGTAATAATCTATCCAGTGCCAAATATGATAAATGTTGACTAGTGATGGAGTTTGTAATGGAGAACTTTAACTTTGTGTGTGTAAAATGTGTCGGAAAGTGAGATATGTGGCATGCCACTGAAGAAAGATGTAGATTCAAGTTTAATTTGTTTTCTTATAGTAGCCAGTCTGGGTCCCTGGCAGTGGAAAGTCTGCCTAGCAAAGACTGTATCAGTATAAGGCACTTGTAAACTTCTCTCCGCTGAAGAGCCTAGAATTGACCAGCCCAATCCCAACAGCAGCTGGCATTAACCAGGAAGTTACCTATCTTCTGGGCACTTTCTGTCAGTGACTGTACATTAAAATGCACCCTAAGCAAGGCTAAGGATCTGGTCCTTCAGCTGGAGGAATTTAGTATTTAGGGGCTCAAACCAAATTATGTAGGGACTAGCCCATACAGGAAAATAAAATTCCTGACCCACTTTGTGATCTGTCTCCCTGGAACCATGGGTCTCCTTTGCACTGGTGTAATATAGTTAACAGTAACGGAGTTACTCCAGATTTATTACAACTAGTGTAAATGCAAGCAGAATCAGACTCTTGTGAGAACTGAAGTCCATGAAGACACTTTGAGCACATGATGTAATTGTGAGAAACTGCATTATTTTATGTGCAAACCTAATCTGCATTATCAATTGAAGACTAAGAATAATTCATATATTTCCGCTGTGTTTTAACAAAAGTGGTTTGCATGGCCTTGATGTAGGTATATAAAGTATTGTCATATAGTAGAGGAACATTTTCTTTTAATAACCCTTCAGAGGACCATCATAAAGTCATTAACATTTCTGTAAATGAATTGCACAGTAATATTTGATTAAATAATTAAGTAGTCTCCTTTAGTGAAGATCTGCTGAGCAGTTAACAACAGGAATACTCCCCACAGAACTCGGGTTTACTTCCCAGCTCAGTTATTTCAAAAAAGGGCATGCTGGGTTTGTTAGCAGGAAACTGTAGCAAAGAAAAACTATCACCAAAAATAATGTGAACCTCCTGGTTAATTTATGACCTCTCAAAATTAGACCTCAAAATTAGACCACATTTGAACAAGGGAAACAAGAAATGGTACACCTGCACCTTGAATACTGTGACAAGTTCTGGTCACTGCATCTCAAAAAGAATGTCATGGAACTGGAAAAGGTTCAGAGAAGGGCAACACAGGTGAATAAGGGCATGGAACATCTTCCATACAAGGAGAAACTAAAAAGATTAAGGCTGTTCAGTTTAGAAAAGTGATATCTAAGGAGGATATGATAGAATTCCATAAAATCATGAATGATGTGTAAAAAGTGAAGTGTTATCTACCCTTTTCCGGTATTGATTCACCCATTCTTCTTCAGCATTGACCTCCAACTAGAAGGCACTCAATGAAATTAATAGGCTGCAGGTTTATCACAAACAAGAGGAAGTGCTTTATTCAGACAATGCACAATTAACCTATGGAACTCATTGTCATGGGCTGTTGTGATGGCCAAAAGTATAACTGATTTGGTTAAAAAAAGAACTAGATAAGTTCATGGAGGATGGGTCCACCAATGACTATTAGTCAAGATGGTCAGGGATGCAATCCCATCTTGAGGAGACCCTGACCCTCAGACTTCCACAAGCCAGGAGGGGAAGACAGAGATGGAGCTCTTCAAAATTGACTTGTCCTGTGCACTCCCCCTGAAGCTCTGGTACTGGCCACTGTCAAAGACAGGATATTGGGCTATATGGAGCACAGGTCTGACCCAGTATGGATGTTCTTATTTATCCCCAAGATACGCAGCAGAAGGATCAGGATAAATACCTAAGGTTATTTTAGTGACTCTTAGTTTTGTTACTTAGAGATAAAATAACTACTTGTAGGTTTATCTGTCAGTAATTAGCTTGCTATTTCCTGTGCAGACCTTTCTAGAGTCAGGACTGAAATCCTTGTACTTTGGGGTATTATTAGGCACTTCACCTCTTCAAGATAAATGACATTTAATTTCTGAATTTAATAGGCAGCCATCATCAGTGCAGTTGAAATTATATCCATAGGAATTGTCAATCTTCAGGATAAAGGAACATGAGGAACAGGAGCAACAAAAGACTAATTGTTTCCCTACAATAACAACTATAACTACTACTCAGATTTAATAGTTGACTCATCAGTATGATTTGATGGGACTGAATAATTACCCTTAGATAAGATCACTGGCACTGCTGTCGCTATGGACAAAAATGCATTGTACATCAGAGGGTGCTGCTTTGCTAGAATGGGAAAGAACCTCAGTGTAAATCTCTTGTAATTCTGAATTTAACTAGACTATTGAACAGAATACTTAATCTTCAATATCTCATTGGGTGTTAAATATATATTTAAAGTTTTCAAGAGGTCAGAAAATCTAAATTAGTGGATATTTTGTTTTTCTTTGTAAAGTAGAAATTAAAATAGAGAAGTTCCTCATGTGTATCTAATGCATATTCATATATACACACATTTTCATTTAAGCAAACACAATATTTTTCATTTGTTTGAACACAAACTGCTTACAAATGTAGATTTTAAAATGTGTACACAACCTGGGTTGCGGGGAATATTTGGAGAATGCTGTATGAACACAAATTGGAAGAGTATTGGTCTAATTATTATTCTTTCTGGGCATATCTACATTGCAATGTAAGCCCAGGGTTCAAACTCAGGCTCAAGCCTAACCCCCCTTCCATCTACGTACAAATTGTGCTAACCCAGGGCTCAGACCAAGGGTCCCAGGTCCCCCTAGGAGTAGAGGGTCTGAGCCAGAGTCAAGCTAGGACTCAGAGGTCAAGTCCTATTGATTTACAGTGTGGCTCTAGCCCCACTAGACTAATGCTCTGGGAGTCCACCAAAAGTATCCCACAATTCCATGGGCCAACTTTCTTTGTCCTCTGAATAGTCAAGATTGGCAGACAGTTAAGTTTTCCCACTTTGCACCATTAACAAAGAGTGAGAGTGGCCACATTGTGGGAGGGCACGAAGAAGTCTGGGTTATAAGTAGCTGGGCTCAGGATCGCATAATGCAGTGTAGATATTGGAACTCTAGGTCGGGACCCAGTATTCAACAATTCCTAACCTGGGGTTACAAATGAGTATAAACCCAGGGTCTACTAACTCCAGTTCTACTTATCCTGGGCTTACACTGCAGTGTAGACATACTGTATGTGTTCTTTGCCCTCCATGATCTATCACACAAGTATTATTCAAATAATCAGAGATAAAATCTCCAGCCATCATTTTACAAATCTGGGTGCTAAAAGTTAGGATCCTAATTCCCCATTTAGGAATCAAAATTAAAATGACCTAATTGTCCGACATCAACGGGAGTCGCAATCACTCAGAACCTTTGACAATCAGGCCACTTATTTAGGTGCCTAATATGGATTTATTAGGTTAGCTTTGGGGGATCAGGTTGAAAATGTTGATCGTTCCTCATAATGTAATATAAAGGCTGATGAAATAAATGGATATATGCCAATTTACACCTGCTAAGGATCTGGCCACCTTTATCATGACTACAATTGACACAATACTAAAAATGTAGTACAGAGAAATGTTTTAATGAACACTACCTACACTCTGGCAAACAAGAGGTTAACATCAACTCAGCTTCCCTCTGTCCCTGCACAGGCCTTTAGGGGAGATAATGAAGCCAGGCTGGAGCCCTCAGACAGTCTCTGATCAGAAACTCATACAAGTGGCTATGTGGAAGACTGACGGGAAGGATGTCTGGAAGTAAGGAGGACTCTGTACCAAGACACTACATACATGTGATTTTGATTTTGTATACAAACAATTTAGGCTGGAATTTGCAGAAGCTTGTGTGAGAGAAAGTGGCAGTTGAGGTGACTGAAAAGTGGTGGTTGGGCTCCTCTGGCCACACAAGGCATTTTCACAAAGTGGGTATAATTGGACACAAAGAGCCCTGAATGTACAGGTGGGTGTGACAAATAATGGGGTGTGGGAACTCGGTGTGTCTAAGAGCATGGACACTTACCTTGCTGTTTTAGAAGTGTCAAGAGGCTCCTTATGTACCTGAATAGGTGCTGCTTTCTAGGGATACGTCTACATACAAGAACCATAGCAACACAGCTGCAGCTACTCCACCGTAGTGCTGTAGTGTGGACACTGAGGGCTGTTCTACACTAGGAACTTACATCAGTATAGCTATGTCTCTTGGAGGTATGAAAAATCCACACCCCTGAGAGAAACAGTTATACCTACCTAACCCCTGGGGGAGACAGTGCTAGTTCAACAGAAGAACTCTCTTGGTCAGGTGGATTATTTACAGCAACAGGAGAACAAAGTAGTGTTTACACTGAAGCACTAAGTTGCGCTGTAGCATTTTAAGTATACACATACCCTTACTACAGCAACAAAAGGGTTTCTTCCATTGCTAAGGTAAATCCACCCCCTTGAGAGGAAGTAGCTAGGTTACAACAGAATTCTTTCACTGACATAGCAGTATCTACATGAAGGCTTAGGTTGGCTTAACTAACTCTGTGAGAAGGTTGAATTTCACCCGTGTGAGTAATGTAGCTATATTAGCCTAAGTTTTAGGTGTTGACCAGGCCTATGAGTGACTCTGCCATAACCAACTTAGCAGGTGCAAATTGAAACCTCTCTGCTATGTAACCTTCATTCTCCTCTACCCCCTTCCTCAGGTCTGGCCTGAGATTTACACATGGCTGGACACCCAGTTTCAGTTGAACCCTTTTTTCTCCGCCCAAGCTCCATTTTCCAAAGAAGATGAATATAAGAACTGAAATGTCAGTTTTATGGGAAAGTCTGTGATTTTGAAATTTGTTTTGTTCATCATTGCAACAAAAACAAGAAATTTGAAAATTTCCCACAACATGAAAAGAAAAATTTCAGGTCAATCAAAAATCTTTCTTTCAATTTTGACATTTTTAATTTTTCAATTTTCTAAATAAAATTAAAAGATACTTCTAAATGAAAAGTAACTTTAAACAGAAAACCAAAACATTCCATTGCATAAATGTCAAAACAGAACAGTGTAACCTTATCAAAATAAATATTTTCATTTTTTTCCTACACAAAATTTTGTCAATATCAACATGTTCCCATGGGAATTTACAGTTTCAATAAAAGAACCTTTCCAACAGAAAAATGTTCCATCAGAAAAATTTCAACTAGCTTGAATGAACACAAAATAAAGCTTAGTCAGGACTTAAGTGGTGCATTAGACCTTGTGCAGGAATACTGCAATTTAATTTCTTGTTTCAGAGTAGCAGCCGTGTTAGTCTGTATTCGCAAAAAGAAAAGGAGTACTTGTGGCACCTTACAGACTAACAAATTTATTAAAGCATAAGCTTTCATGAGCTAACGATGAAGTGAGCTGTAGCTCACGAAAGCTTATGCTCAAATAAATTTGTTAGTCTCTAAGGTGCCACAAGTACTCCTTTTCTTAATTTCTTGTATGAGTAAATTGAGCAGGATTTGGCTCTGTGACAGAAAGGAAGGGAACTCAGAGTTGGCAGTCAATACATACTTTTAAAAAGTTGTTATCAGATAGGACTGGAATGCATCAAATGCCAATAAATCTTTGCCACTATGCAAAATAAGAATCTTTTTTTTTTTTTGGCTGCTTTGCCAACCCAGCTCAAAGTCAATTTATTTTCAGCTCAGAAAATCCTTTAATGCAGTAACAAAAAGCTTTTCAAGAGGGAAATAATGGCATATGTTGTTTGATTATTAAACTGTGAGCCAGTCATTTGTAACTCAGAAAAATAAGTGTATTATGGCTAAAATAATGTGACAATATGCTCAACTTTATTTGTTTTCTATTAGAAAAGCCACTCGCATAATAAACAGCTGTCCTAGGTAAAACAAAACAAAAGAAAAATAAAAAATGGGTGAGAGTTAGCATGATATTTTATTTTATCTTTTTGATGGGAGGTTGAGCGAATATTAAGAAGGGGATAAAAGAATATAATACTTTTGAAGCTAAGTTTGATGGAGAGCTGGTAACTACTCCATAGGTAAGACAGCAAGAGCCTTTCCATTATAAAGAGAAATTCTTCTATCTCCCAAATTTCTTTGATAAAATTTCTTTTGGACTAGAAATTAGAGTAAAATGAGGGGATCAAAGGGGGTTGGGATTTTGAGCTGATTTGGCAGAATGAGATGCAATGTAAAAATGTCAGTGTTTTCCTTGATTGTATATCCTCTCTCCACCATGGAGAGGCCTGGAAATTTCTAACTGAGTTAGTTTAGTAGGAGCCTTCCCTTGATTTCATTGGAACTTGGGCTCTGGTTCTAGATTTCTGGCAACCGCCAATGTCTTTTGGTATTTTGAAGTGAGAATTCACCCTAGTTTGGAAGTCATTCACTTATGAAATAGGAATTTCAGACCACCCTAGAAGCATCCTTTTTTTTTTGAGATATTTCACTGCTACCGTTGTCATGAAAGATAATGTTAATAAAAGGTATGATGGAATAATCGGTCAGTATTTTTATTTCTAATTAAAATGCTGATAAGCATGGGATTTTCAAAAACATTAAGAATTGATCTAGCTCTCCTCTGGCTGAGGTCAGTGCTAAAGCTCCCATTGACTTCATCAGCAGCAAAGGTAATCCAATGCTGAGTGCTTTTGACTATCGCGCCCTTAGCTTTTTGTTGGTTGGTTGCTTAATCTGCTCTGCAATGTGTGTTTGGGAAGGATTGTTTAAATGTATGTCAGAGGACCACCATGTAAAGATCTGCAAGGCCATCTCATTGTCCTCCTTCAAGTCCCGCCTTAAAATTCTCCTCTGCCATGATGATTACAAAAAGATTTGCATATGTTAAGGGGCTGGCATGCTGTTACCACACCTTTTCATGATGACAAGTACAGTTGCATTGCTTCTGTGTGCTCTCATTAGCTATTTGTTGAATCTACCTATTCTCCATCAGAGATTCCAAGGACGGAAGGAACTACTGTGATCATGTAGTTTAATATCCTGTACAACACAGGGCATATATTTTCTAAAAACATCCAGTCCTCGATTTAAGCTTGAGTCATCTTATATTTAGACCACAATCCTGCATATGCTTAATTTTATGTGCTGTAAAGTAGTTTCATTTAAGACAAGACTATTTACCATGTTTAAAGTTAACCAAATGTGGAAATCTTTGCAAGATTAGTGTCATTGATTGTACTCTCTTTGGAGCAGGTATTGTCTTTTTGTTGTGTGTTTGTACAACATCTTGCACATTGACATCATTATCCATGACTGGTGGATAATCATGCCTCTAGGCTCTACCACAGTGCTAATAATAAATAATAATAATAAATTAAAATAATCAGTATTTGATAAAATGGTGATAGACACCTTAAACAAACCTAAGACAAACAGAACTTGTGAAGGACTGCGAGAAAGTCTTTAAAACTGAAGTTGGCTAGTAAGAAAGAGGGTTGAGAGTGATGTCTTATATTAAGTATAATGTGAGGGCAGTCATGGCAGAAAGGAGAATCCAGATAAGACCGGTGCAATCTCAGAGAATCAGAATCAGATTGGGGTTGTCCAGGAAAAATAAGACAGGCAGAGGGTATTTGTGAGTTCAGGGATGAACAGGAGGGCCAAGCTCCAGGGCAAGTTGGGTGGATACCTTTGGGATGACAGACTTGCCAATGGGAACCCTATGTTTGGGAAGTCTTTGCATTTAAAGTCTAATAGCTTTATACTACTTCTTTAATCTTGTCTATTGAATCAAATGGTTTGTTATTGGCCCTTCAGTGTGGTTAGCTATGTTCTCAGAATGGCATCAGAAATGCCTGCTCTGTATAAGGAATGGGTATGCCACTTGCACCCACATATCACATATCATTGTTATCTAGAGAATGGATTACCACAACCTACTCTGAAGAAGCTATGGCTGAAGACACTAGAAAACTTCAGCTATGTAGCATGCAGTTGCCAATACGTACTTAGTGGTATTTCTTCCATGAAGAACATTATTATACCTGTACTCTACCATCCAATTTGTTTCCAGCTACAATTTAAAGTCTTGGTTTTAACTCCCAGTATAATGTCCATTGACTTTCAATGCAACTTGTATTCTTAAGTCAGTCAAGTGCTTTTGAAAATTCCACCCCAGGGTCCCAATTACCTGACAGAGCATCTGTCACAGGTTGGCTGGCCCTTCAGGATAATTGTATCAGCTAACCCTCAACTGATTCTGATCTGATGACTTAATTATAATTAGTGATCCCAGTTCTGAAAAAGTCAGAGAGGGCAACACAGAGGGATGAGAACTCACTGAAGGAAGGAGACACAGGAGAGGGAAGCAAGGGGCCTAATGGACACAACCTACAGGGAACTGGTTAGATTCCTGCAGAAGGTACCGAGATAGGGCCTGTAAAAAGCAGAGAGGTTCCTAGGAAAAGCTGCTGGAATCCCTGAGGAAGGGAGACAGTGGGGAACCTGTCAAGAAGAAAAGAGCCTCCAGATAGCAAGCCCTTGGAGGCAGTGGTCAGTTCAAAGGAGCAAAGAAGAACTGTGCAGAAGTAGGGGTGAAGAGCAGGGAACTTCAATAAATCCTAGACTGTGAGAGGGACTTCCAGACGTAGCAGTCTGAGAGCCAGCTTTTTCCAACAGGGGTGAGAGCTAAGCCCAGACAGTGGGCTGAAGAATAGCCATAAGAGGGGAAAGGCATGGCTGGTTTGGGTCTTTTGTTTGGTTGTCTAGTTGGACTTTTGTTACCCTAGATGGGGACTGAACTGGTAATAGAACATAGTGTTGCAAGTGTTTTCATCTCTAGTACCCCCTATTGACCACATCTTTGGTCCTGTGATCGCCTGTCTCTTTCTCCATCTTACTTGGCTGGAGAGATGGCTGGGCCAGACACAGAAAGAGACACATGATTGCAGGACCAAATATGTGGTCAACAGGGGTGCTAGAGATGAAGAACCCTGCAACACCAGTACCAACAGGCACTTCAGTGGTAAGTACAGCTGTTTACACCATCTCTTTCCTGATACTGTAACAGTTGAGACCAAAGGATCTTTAGCTAACACCTCCTCTTGCATTTAATTAACCTTGTAATTTGCTTCCCAGTTGGTTTGAGAGAGCTAGAATCTGTTGGTATTCAGTGAATGCTGTAAGGATTATTATTCTTCCAGGCTTTTGAGACGGTCGGTGGGGCTGAGGGTGATGTAAGGAATGGAAAGTTCACTCTGGAGGCCTGGATGGGTGAAAAAGATTCTCTTATGCTTATTGGTCCAGTCTGCCTGTTATTTGTATAAATTGTTTGCATGTGCAACTATCCACAAGACAGACACTTTTTATAAATATAAATAAAAAAACAGAATTATGGAGTGAAATATTGTAGTAATAAACAAATCATAAACATTTCTACAGTGAATGTGATTAAAACCATAACTATTCTGTCAATGATCATTTCCCACATGCAGTTTTCAAACTGTTATATGCACTAAATATAGCATCCAATGAGTTTAATGGTGATTTTTATCTCAGTATTGCAATAGAATGTGATATCTCTTCTCTCACTGGCTCTTTATGCCAGTATATTAAGTTATTCATATGCTAAAGTATTTTCTCTGAAAGATTAGAGACATTCTCAAAGCAGGCTACATAATAATAATTAGAATAAGCATTTATATAGTGCTTTTCATAGTGCTTTTTTAAAATCCTTTGCACACATTATCTGCAGAGGTCAGAGAAATATAATCGGGCATTGGAGTGACCCTAGAGGAAAGATTAAAAGAGTTAAAAACAGATTACCTTTGATTTTAACTTCTGGCAATTCAGTTTATTTCAGGGACATAAAAACATACACATTTTTTTTATGCAATGTTGTTGCAGCCATGTTAGTTCCTGAATATTAGAGAGACAAGCTGGCTGAGGTAATATCTCTTATTGGACCAACTTCTGTTGGTGAAAGAGAGAGGCGTATCAGCCTACACAGAGCTCTTCTTCAGATCTGTGATATTTTCTCAGAGCATCACTGCTAAATACAAAGTGAACCAGATTGTTTAGCATACATTGTTAACACATATTTCAATGGCCATTTAAAATGAAGTTGCCCAGTAACCCCTCTTCAGTCAAGAGGAGCACAGGTTTAGTGCAATTATAGTGATGTCATAAATCCAGTGTCTCTATTCCGTCCATGATTTTTAGTGTCTAGCAGTCATGAATTTAAATTCCCAGATTTGTCTTTTGCAGGTTTCCTTTGAGGACAAGAACTGAGATGTCAGATATAAAGTGATCGCTTTGTGAAAACAGTGTTCAGCTGCAGGTGATATGGTGTTTTTGTCTTTTATCATTTTTCTGTGAGAGTTCATTCGAGTGCATAGTGATTGTCTGGTTTTACCCACGGAGTTATTATTGGGGCATTTAGTACGCTGGATGAGGTACACCACATGTTGTGATACGCATATGTAGGACCCATAGATCTTGAAAGATGTTATCTCCCATCACCCTGTGACTGGAGAGATTAACAAGGGTTACAAAGAGATCTCACAAAACTGGGTGACTGGGCAATAAAATGGCAGATGAAATACTATGCTGATAAATGCAAAGTAATGCACATTGAAAAACACAATCCCAACTATACATACAAAATGATGGAGTTTAAAATAGCTGTTACAAGTTAAAAAAAAAGAGAGAGATAAAGATCTTGTGATTATTGTGGATAGTTCTCTGAAAACAATCACTCAATGTGCAGCAGCAGTCAAAAAAGCCAACAGAATGTTAGGAGCCATTAGGAAAGGGATAGATGATAAGACAGAAAATATCATAATGCCGCTAAATAAAGCCATGGTATGTGCCACACCTGGAATACTGTGTGCAGTTCTGGTCACCCTATCTCAAAAAAACAAACAAACATTAGAATTGGAAAAGGTACAGAGAAGGGAAACAAAAATTATTAGAGATATGGAACAACTTGCATAGGAGGAGAGATTAAAAAGAGTGGGACTTTACAGCTTGGAGAAGAGATGACTAAGATGAGGTTAAGATAGAGGTCTACAAAATCATGAATGTACAGAAATGTTAATTACCCTTTCACATAACGTGAGAACCAGAGGTCACCCAACGAAATTAATAAACAGCAGGTTTAAAACAAATAAAAGGAAATAATTCTTCCCACAAATGCACAGTCAACCTGTAGAACACATTGCCAGGGGATGTTGTGAAGGCCAAAAGTGTAACTGGGTTCAAAAAAGAATTAGATAATTACATTGAGGACACATCTATCAATGGCTATTGGTCAAGTTAGCTAGCAATGCAAACCCCAGGCTCTGAGTGTCTCTAAACTTCTGACTCCCAGATGCTGGGACTGTCCGACAGGGGATGGATTATTTGATAATTGCCCTGCTCTGTTCATTCCCTCTGAAGCATTTGGCATTGGCTGCTGTTGGAAGACAGGATCCTGGGCTAGATATCATACCATTGGTATGAGCCAGTATGGCCATTCTTATGTTTTTAACAGCCCACTTCACCTTAAGTGATCCCCTGAAAAATGTGTTAACTACTTACGCTAAAACAATCTGTTCCACCTTGTATTTAGCTGTGACATGCTGAGTATATTTTCCAAACTTGAAGAAGAGCTCTGTGTAAGCTCAAAAGTTTCTCTCTCACCAACAGAAGTTGGCTGAGTAAAAGATATTACTTCACCCACCTTGTCTCTCTAATTTTTCCAATATTGATTATCATTTTAGCTCTCATGTATAAGATATCAGCATAAACATAAATGCAGAAGGGTTTGTGAATGCCCTCCATGATATTTTTGCAACTTAGAAAAATATCTGTGTAACAAATTACAAGAATTAATGGGCCAGGTCCTCAGCTGGCATCAATCAGTATACTTCCGTTGAAGTCAATGGAGCTGTGCTGAACTACACCCTCAGGAGAATCTCCAAAATGTATGTGCCCTGTGGCCTGAAGCTCTAGATGGTAAGGATCTCTCTGTTCCCATCTGTTGGAGAAGAATGGTCACAGAGCTACCTAATCTGCATAAACTATTTACCCAGAATTCCTGAGGGACAGATGCTCCAGAAGGGGAAAGGGTTTTCTGCTACCATATGTTGGTCAACAGGAAGAAGTACAGCTCTATCTGATAAGCTTTCTACTCACAATTCCTCCAGTGGGAGTCACCATAATGGTACACAAACTCAGTGTTGGTGGGTAGTGGAAATTATCTGATAAAAGGGCTTTCAGTCTGTAGCAAGGACTCTGTTCAAAGGTTCTATGTACTACTGGTTCTGCTCTACTGAAGATTGTGTGCTATTGAGAAGAACCTTTGAGTGGAGATAACATAGAGGCAGTTCCTTAGTGGGGTAAAATGGAAAGCTGGAGAGGACAGCAGCAGACCTAAATAAACTCTAGTGGGGGGCCTCTCCTATTCAACTAATAAACAAAGATGAAATGGCTACAGCTGCGCTTGGGGATGGAACCTCAGGAGAGGACCAGGCAGCACTTCCCAAGGGTCTGTAGACAGGCTGACCCAGCTACATCCCAGGACTTAGGGACTACGCTACCCACTGCCACTAAACCATGAGTGGGTTTAGCAGATGGGGAAGGGGGAAGTGATGTGGTAGAGAGACATTTGCCTATTGTGTGTTCACACTGGTTGATGGGGAACAGAATTAATGGACTACTGCTAAAGCTACCTTGGGAGAATGTTTTGTTTATCACTGATGGATGGTTGTTGCATTTCCCAAAGTGATGCTATTCCCTTTTCTCCTAAGAAAATTGTCCGTGTTTCATACAGAGTCAGTGTTTGCAAGTGGGGATAAATTGCCTATTAAGGGTGTCCAGGAGAAGTATTTAGTGATCCCAGAAATTCTGAGGGAAGCGGGGACTCAAGCCAGTGGTGGCATACATAAGTTTTAAGAAGGACCACTCTCTATTCTATTTGAACGAGTCTTGTTGCTTCTGGCAACATCTGACTGAAGACTTTTTGTGTGTTTATGTGTTTGTGTGTTAGTGTTAGAGCTGGTTGGAAATTTTCTGATGTGATGTTTGTCCACTGGAAAATGCTGATTCAGCAAAATGGCACAGCAGAACCTATCGATTTTAATGAAATTTCACCAGTATGATGGTATGTATACCGCCTCCCTGGCTTTGTATGAGTTAACTGGAGCTAAAGAGCTTCATTAGGAAACCCAGTTGTACCTGGAGAGTGAGTCAGCCTCAATTAAGGATGAGGAGCTAGGTGTTTATAGAAAGAAAGAAAGAAAGAAAGAAAGAAAGAAAGAAAGAAAGAAAGAACTCTGCAGTCGTGTTCTTGGCAGTGGAGAGACCCCACAGGGTCAAAGACAAGGCCCAGGGGAAGAGCTGAGCTTATGGAGAGAAGTATGGCAAGAGGCCAGGAGAAACACAGAGAAGCCAGGAGGGTCAAGCAAGCTCAGGTGGTGAGCCTTGATAAAAGGACAGATCCAAACTCCCAGGAAGGAAAATGAAGGAGGAAATCAACTGAGGAACAGAATACAGAGGAAATGTAAGATGGATGACAATTCAAACCTGAGGAGGGTGGAAGTGGTTTAAGTTTCTGTTTCATTTGGGAGTTGTTGGGGGACTCCATAGGGGAACCTTGTGTACCCCGACCCTGAAAGACAAGTGAACAGTGAGAGGCCATGGAATCTGGGAAGAAGAGAAGTACACAGTAGGCCCAGAAGGAGGCCATGGTGCAAGCTTGCTGACAGGATGAGATAGGAAGAAGCCTAGGGATGTAGCAGGGTCTCAATCAGGGCTGGATTACCCAACAGGCAGACTAAGCATGTGCTTAGGGAACCAGCAAAGCAGGGGGCACACACAAAAAAAGACATTTTAAAATTTGATATTTGATATTTCAAAAAAAGCGTCGAAGTAGTCATCATGGGAAAAATCAGAACTTTGTTAGACTTTTTTCACTCGATTACACACACTTTCCCTGTTTTTCTGTTCTCTTTTTATTACTTATCCCCACCTAAATGAGGGGGGCATCCTACTAATGTAGATCAAAATAATGCGAGGAAAGCAGATCATTCCAAAACCTGTAGGTGTTTCAGAGACTGACCCTTCTTCTATTGGTGAAACAAACATAATTCCAGAACATGTGGATGTGTCAGAGACTGTAACTGATCATCCTACACCTGGTGGTAAAACAGACATTGTTCTAGAAAGTGTGGATGTATCAGAGACTGAACCAGCTCATGCTGTAAATAATAGGAAAAAAGATCCTGGTATGTGGGTTGATTTCAGGACTGATGATGTAGCTTACTGGATAGATCGTGGACCAAATGACTGTCAACACCACACTGGACCACTGGAGAAATCACATCGGACTTTTACCAATGGCAAACAAACAAGATATTGTCCACAAAAAATATTTTTTGGCGAATGGTGAGAAATACACTCGAGAATGGCTACTGTATTCACCATCAACAGGGTCTGTGTACTGTTTTGTTTGCAAACTTTTTGCATATAAACCTTCAACATCCCGGTTTGCTGCAGATGAATTTAGTGACTGGCAGAATACTGTTTTAATTGAACAACATGAAAATAGCACTATTCACAGAGATTCAATGTTGACATATTTAAATTGAAGACAGGGCTTTGGATCGATACAAAAATTGGAAGAACAAATTAAAAGGGAGCATGAATACTGGCAACATGTCTTGCAGTGTGTTATAGCTGTTATTCAAACATCAGCTGAATGTGGTCTGCCTTTCCGGGGATCAAATGACACATTTGGATCATTGCAGAATGGAAATTTCTTGGGATTGTTGAAGCTTGTGGCTCAGTTTGACCCATATTTAGCAGGCCATATCTCAAAATATGGGAATGCTGGCAAAGGTAACCCATCATTCGTATCCAAGACAATATGTGATGAACTCATTGGTCTAATACAGGGATCCCCAAGGTGGCGCCAGCCGGGGCATTTTTTGTGCTCCCGCAGGACACCCCGCTGCCAAAATGCCACCGAGAAGCATTGCCGTTTCTTGGCAGCATTTCGGCGGCGACACTTCTTGCCAGTACAGCTTCTTGGCAGTGGCATTTCGGCGGCAGGGTGTCCAGTGCCCGCCACAGTCTTCTGGGAATAGCAATATGCTATTCCCACAAGAAAGGTTGGGAACCAATGGTCTAATGAGTAACAAAGTTCGTTCAGCTGTTATGGATGAAATAAGTACTGCTGGGTACTTCAGTTTATCTGTTGACTCTACACCTGATCTTCACGTATTGATCAATTGAGTATTGTACTAAGATGTGTCTCCCACAGATGGAAAATCAGTTGAACGATTTATAACATGCCTCAATTTGAAAATCCACACTGGTGAAGAAATTGCAAATCAAGTACTGCATTATCTATGCCAAGTTTGCAAAATAAATTTCTCAAAGTGCCGAGGTCAATCTTATGACAACGCTGCCAACATGTCAGGGCATTATCACGGAATGCAGAAGAAGCTTTCAGAACTGAACAAATATGCCATATTCATACTCTGTGCTGCACACTCAATCTTGTTGGCCGCAATGTGTTGATTGTTGGCCGGTGGCAATAAGTTTTTTCTCAACAGTCCAGTTACTTTATACTTTTTTCTCTGCCTCAACACACCAATGGCCAGTTTTAAAACATATTTGGGCAATAATTGTGTGTTGAAATCTCTTTCTAATATTCGCTAGGAGGCACATGAAGTGGCAACAAGTGCAATTCTGGAGTCCTATTCAAAGATTGTGGATGCATTAGAAAGTACAGCTGAAGACCAATCACAAAAGGTAGAAACTGTACAAGAAGCAGAAAACATTGCAAACAAGATACAAGAACTAGAGTTTGTATTCATGTTGACCCTTTGGAATGAAATTTCACACTTTTACCACACAAGTCAAGCTCTCCAAGAAAAAGAATTGGATTTAAAAACATGTCCAGACCTCTGTCAATCATTAGCAGACCACGTACACACTTTGAGGAATGATTTTGAAAGATTTGAAGACATATCAAAAGATATCTTGCCTGATACTAACTACAAAGAAGCCCATACCTGCAAGCGAATAAGGAAAAAACAAGCAAATGATAGCAGTGCAACAGAAACAGCATTGAATCCTAGAGACAAATTTCACGTATCTACTTACTGTGCTATAATGATACCCTTGAAGCTCATATGAAGAGGAGAGGTGAAGAGTACAAAGTAGTATCAAGTAGATTTTCTTTTCTAAATGATATGGACTTATCTGATGAACAATATTCACAAGGTTCCCAAAAGCTCATACCCTGTTGACTTGAACATGAATCTCTGTGGAGAAGTATGGAGGTCCCACTGTTATATGCATGCAAAATTTAATGAAACAGGAAAAATGAAATTCAGTCACATTGATCTTCATGACAAAATATTGAAAGACGGAATACAATGTGTATTTCCAAATGTAGAGATTGCACTACATATTTTTCTAACATTGATGATTACTAACTGCTCCACAGAATGCTCTTTTTCTCAGATGAAAAGAATAAAAATCCCTCAGAACAACAATGTGTCAGGACAGACTTGATTCACTTTCCCTATTGTGTATGGAAGAGGACATGCTTTGTCGAGTCAGCTTCGATGAACTTATCCAGAATTTTGCAATCAGAAAATCTAGAAAGGAGATATTTTAATTTCAGCATACATGTAAGTTTGGTGTCATTTCAAAAAATAAAATTTTATTTACGATATAGTATTGTTTTTATTTTGAATTACATATGGGGGGGGGGAGGACACCATAATCTTTTCAGTGCTTAGGGCTTCTAAAGGTCTTAATCCGGCCCTGGTCTCAATAGACAGATCTTGCTGGCTGTCTTTGGGCTGGAACCCAGAAAAGAAGGAGGGCTTGGGTTCCCTGACCAGCCAATGGGGAAGGTGGTGTGAAGGTCCCAGATACAATGGGATAATGACTCTTGAAAGCCCTAGACAAAATTGTGTTAAGGACCAAGAGCCCAGAGATATTTGGGGTTGAGGAGGGCACACAGGTTGAGGCCTGATATAAGGACCCTGGACTAATGCTGGTGGGATTTTCTATCCTCCTGGAAGAGGGGACTATAAACAAGGGTGGGCACGTCCACAATGGAAGTATTGGGGAAGTGGATCTATGTTTATGCCTCCTCAATACTGTCCACCCCCACAATATCTTGTAGAGGCAAGAGTGGGTTCTGGCTTTGTTTTCACCATAGCATATGCATATTGAGGTGCAGAGGTGAGAGCAGGTCCCAGAGGAGGTGCTGGAGCAGCCATCATGGCACATGAAATTGGGTCAGCCCCCAGGGAACAGATAGGGGACACCCAGTGGAGACACCTGGACTGGAGGAGAGACAGGATTTAGAGCATGTGTGCCAGCTGCCAGGGGTGGCAAAGGGAGAGGAGCACAAGACACACTCCCTCTTTGAGTATCAATACCTCCCCTCGCCCCCCCCAACCCTCCACACCAGTGGTAGTCAATAGGTGGACCACGGGCCAAAATACAGACTCTTTTGAACAGATCTCAAAATCTTTGTATTTACTTATTATCATTGTTGTTTATTATTTTTTCTTGACCACGAAATTTGGACCTTGACAAAAAATAATTGACTACCTCTGGTCTAAATTGGTCTAAACTCCTAAATTGATTTATTCATTTATTGCAAAAAGGACCAGCACCAATGAATATTTTATTGCAAGTTTGATGGTTCATCTTTGTATTGATTTGCTATATATTTTGAACCTGACATCTGCACACTCCCCAATAGGCTGAATAACTTTTCATTCACAGCAAGCTCCCATGCTCTCCCTACCCCGACTATAAGAGATCTGGCTGAGGTTTGATCCATGAGAAGAGGCAGACCAGCACAGGCTGTAGCAGCTGCCATCCATAAGGGGCGGTAGACAAGAGGAGACTGTTACCCCACCCCTAATTATAAGCAGTGGTAACTCTGCTTTTCTACAACAGAAACCAGGCAAGTTTCCAATAGAAACATCTCTATTTGCCTCCTTGGCAGTCCACCTGGAGGACTAATTGGTAATCTGGAAGCTGTGGAGCCAGAGCCTCAAAGCTACCAGCTCCACAGCACCCTGACTGGAAAGGTGAATTAGAGCTTCCTGGCTCCTCAGCAGGCCACAGGAAGGAAGACTCCTCAAGGTACCTGGCTCTCCAGCTCCTGGGGCAACTGGCTCCCCAGGCTCAATTCTCTGACTCCCAAGGGCAGCCAGCTGTGCGGAGTGGGTTGAATCAAAAAGAAGTAGAATAAAATATGTCTTTATTCCCGTCAGATAAACAGAATAATCTGTTCTCAAAGTTAATCTGTTTTTATACTCCCAGAGAATATAATGTGTATTTAGGAAGTCACATTATATGTTCTAGCCCCTAAAACCCACGGCCATCAAAATTTACTTCTAGTCTCTGGTAGAGTTTGATAGAAGTTCTATCTCCATACTTATGGGCTATGGAAAGAAGTGATTAAATCACATACTTATCTAATTGCAGCTAATCAAATTGTATCTTATTCTCCATTGCCTTTCGATGTATATAGTCAGGTGCCCATGGGCAAAGCAATGTAAAATGCTACCAAGCTAAACCTCCATGATAGGAAATTAACCACACTCTCTCCTTTCCCTTCACCCACCAACATGCATGCATCTTATACACCAAAAAGCCAAAATTCATTAGGTTTCCTTTGCAGGACTAGGAAAATCTGCTACAATACTTACATTTGATTTTATACTGGCTGAAATTCTATAGAGTGTTTTTGAGATAAGTTATAATTTCTGTCCAGGACCTCTCAAGGGGAATATTTTCTTGAATAGTAGAAGTTTTCTGAAAACAATCCTTAGAATTAATCATTGTAAAGAGGTCATTACTGCCCTAAGGTATTAATTATCAAAGACTATAGACAACTCAGCTTGAGACTAATGTAAGAGAAGAGAGCATGTTAAAAAGGCTTATCAAAATGGATACAGATATAGTAACTGATTTTAGACAACATATTTTCAGTCTAGCATTCTGTGCCCATATGTCTTAATCTAGTAGCAATGATGCTATCTTTGTGGAATATTAAGTACAACAGGCTTCCTTCACTTTTTACTAAGCAGTACAACTGTATTCTGAATTAATATTTTACACAGTAGCAAAAGCTAGCGTTGCAACTAGCTTTCAGTTATAAAGGTTGATTTGTATAGACTATAACAGGGTTTAAACAAGAACTAGATAAGTTCATGGACGATGGGTCCATCAATGGCTATTAGCCAGGATGGGCAGGAATGGTGTCCCTAGCCTCTGTTTGCCAGAAGCTGGGAATGGGTGACAGGGGATGGATCACTTGATGCTTACCTGTTCTCTACTTTCCCTCTGGGGCACCTGACATTGGCCACTGTCAGAAGACAGGATACTAGGCTAGACAGACCTTTGGTTTAACCCAGTATGGCCATTCCTATGAGCATCCAACTCCCTTAATTTCCTGAAAAAAAGATCCTTTCTGATTTAAATTGTCCCTGTTCTATCTGCTAGAAAATTTATTTGCATGGAGGTGGAGGGGGGGGGAGGATATGAGGTTAACTGAACAAAGTTTCAGAGAGATGAAAATTTCAAAGTATGTGCTTTTTCACTTTCAAAAAAGCCTGTTTCTGTGCATCATAGATTTTTTTAAAAAATTGTTCTAAAAACTCCAAATTTAATTTATTCATTTATTGCAATAAGGACTACTACCAATGAGTATTGTATTGAAAGTTTGGTGGTTCATCTTTGTATTAATTTGCTATATATTTTGAACCTGACGTCTGCACAGTCATAGATTCATAGATACTAAGGTCAGAAGGGACCATTCTGATCATCTAGTCCGACCTCCTGCACAGTGCAGGCCACAGAATCTCACCCACCCACTCCTATGAAAAACCTCATCCATGTCTGAGCTATTGAAGTCCTTAAATCATGGTTCAAAGACTTCAAGGAGCAGAGAAGCCTCCCTCAAGTCAACCATGCCCCATGCTACAGAGGAAGGCGAATAACCTCCAGGGCCTCTCCAATCTGCCCTGGAGGAAAATTCCTTCCCGACCCCAAATATGGCAATCAGCTAAACCCTGAGCATATGGGCAAGATTCACCAGCCAGATACCCAGGAAAGAATTTTCTATACTAACTCAGATCCCATCCATCTAATATCCCATCTCAGGGGATTTGGCCTATTTACCCTGAATATTTAAAGATCAATTACTTACCAAAATCCCATTATCCCATCATACCATCTCCTCCATAAACTTATTGAGTAGAATCTTAAAACCAGATAGATCTTTTGCCCCCACTGCTTCCCTTGGAAGGTTATTCCAAAACTTCACTCCTCTGATGGTTAGAAACCTTCGTCTGATTTCAAGTCTAAACTTCCTGGTGGCCAGTTTATACCCATTTGTTCTTGTGTCCACATTGGTGCTGAGCTTAAATAATTCCTCTCCCTCTCCTATATTTATCCCTCTGATATATTTATAGAGAGCAATCATATCTCCCCTCAACCTTCTTTTAGTTAGGCTAAACAAGCCAAGCTCCTTAAGTCTCCTTTCATAAGACAAGTTTTCCATTTCTTGGATCATCCTAGTAGCCCTTCTCTGTACCTGCTCCAGTTTGAATTCATCCTTTTTAAACATGGGAGACCAGAACTGCACACAGTATTCTAGGTGAGGTCTCACCAGTGCCTTGTATAACGGTACTAAAACCTCCCTATCCCTACTGGAAATGCCTCTCCTGATGCATCCCAAAACCGCATTAGCTTTTTTCACAGCCATATCACATTGGCAGCTCATAGTCATCCTATGATCAACCAATACTCCAAGGTCCTTCTCCTCTTCCGTTACTTCTAATTGATGCGTCCCCAATTTATAACTAAAATTCTTGTTATTAATCCCTAAATGCATAACCTTACACTTCTCACTATTAAATTTCATCCTATTACTATTACTCCAGTTTACAAGGTCATCCAGATCCTCCTGTATAATATCCCGATCCTTCTCTGAATTGGCAATACCTCCCAGCTTTGTATCATCTGTAAACTTTATAAGCACACTCCCACTTTTTGTGCCAAGGTCAGTAATAAAAAGATTAAATAAGATTGGTCCCAAAACTGATCCCTGAGGAACTCCACTGGTAACCTCCCTCCAACCTGACAGTTCGCCTTTCAGTAGGACCCGTTGCAGTCTCCCCTTTAACCAATTCCTTATCCACCTTTTGATGTTCGTATTGATCCCCATCTTCTCCAATTTAACTAATAATTCCCCATGTGGCACGGTATCAAATGCCTTACTGAAATCTAGGTAAATTAGATCCACTGCATTTCCTTTATCTAAAAAATCTGTTACTTTTTCAAAAGAGGAGATTAGGTTGGTTTGGCACGATCTACCTTTTGTAAAACCATGTTGTATTTTGTCCCATTTACCATTGACTTCAATGTCCTTAACTAATTTCTCCTTCAAAATTTTTTCCAGGACCTTGCATACTACAGATGTCAAACTAACTGGCCTGTAGTTACCCGGATCACTTTTTTTTCCTTTCTTAAAAATAGGAACTATATTAGCAATTCTCCAATCATTCGGTACTATTCCTGAGTTTACAGATTCATTAAAAATTCTTGCTAATGGGCTTGCAATTTCAGGTGCCAATTCCTTTAATATTCTTGGATGAAGATTATCTGGGCCCCCCGATTTAGTCCCATTAAGCTGTTTCAGTTTCGCTTCTACCTCTGATATGGTAATATCTACCTCTATATCCTCCTTCCCATTTGTCATGTTACCATTATCCCCAAGATCCTCTTTAGCCTTATTAAAGACTGAGGCAAAGTATTTGTTTAGATATTGGGCCATGCCTAGATTATCTTTAACCTCCACTCCATCCTCAGTGTTAAGCGGCCCCACTTCTTAGTTTTCTTTTTATATGGCTATAGAACCTTTTACTATTGGTTTTAATTCCCTTTGCAAGGTCCAACTCGACTCGACTTTTAGCCTGTCTCACTTTATCCCTACATGTTCTGACCTCAATTAGGTAGCTTTCCTTGCTGATCCCTCCCATCTTCCACTCCCTGTATGCTTTCTGTTTCTTCTTAATCACCTCTCCGAGATGCTTGCTCATCCAGCTTGGTCTACAACTCCTTCCTATGAATTTTTTCCCCTTTCTTGGGATACAGGCTTCCGATAGCTTCTGCAGTTTTGATTTAAAGTAATCCCAGGCCTCCTCTACCTTTAGATCCATAAATTCTTCAGTCCAATCCACTTCCCTAACTAATTTCCTTAATTTTTGAAAGTCAGCCCTTTTGAAATCAAAAACCCTAGTTGCAGATTTATTTTTGTTAATCCTTCCATTTAGTTTGAACTGAATTAACTCATGATCACTTGAGCCAAGATTGTCCCCTACAACCATTTCTTCTATGAGGTCCTCGCTACTCACCAAAATTAAATCTAAAATGGCATCCCCTCTAGTCGGTTCAGCAACTACTTGATGAAGGAATCCATCAGCTATCGCATCTAGGAAAATCTGAGCCCTATTATTATTACTAGCACTAGTCCTCCAGTCTATATCTGTGAGGTTAAAGTCTCCCATGATCATGCAGTTTCCATTAGTATTTACTTTATTAAAGACATTAAAAAGGGCTTTATCCATATCCAAATTAGATCCCGGAGGTCTATAGCACACCCCAAGCACTATCGTAGGAGAGGCTTTACTAGTTTTCTTCCCCAATGTAATTTTTGCCCAGACAGACTCTGTCTTATCCATTGCATCGCTTCTTATTTCTTTACATTCTACCTCATCATTGATATACAATGCTACTCCACCCCCTTTACCTTTGTTTCTGTCTTTCCTAAAGAGCACATACCCTTCAATACCTGTAGTCCAGTCATGACTACTATTCCACCATGTTTCTGTTATCCCTATAATATCTGGTTTCACTTCCTGCACCAGTAGCTCTAGTTCCTCCATTTTGTTACCTAGACTCCTCGCATTGGTGTACAAACATCTTAATTTTTGCTGTTTGGACTCACTCACATTTTTTACCCTATTAGGCACAGTCATTCTACAGCCAGTATAACCTATTAGACTAGTATCCACACCGCCCTCGCTCCTTATATACATTCTCCTACCCATGGCTGTATCCTTTCTTACTTCATCTTCTTCCCTCTCAATGCTAAAATCTGGCGTGGAGATTTTCTGGACATCTCCCATCCATCTCCCCCCAGTTCCTAGTTTAAAGTTCTCTTTATCAGTTGTGCCAGCCTCGATCCTAGAAGTCTATTTCCTTCCCTACTCAGATGAAGTCCATCCCGAGAGACCTGACCTCTGTCCGTGAATGCCTCCCAGTGGCCATACATCCCAAAGCCCTCCTTATAGCACCACTGCCTAAGCCATCTGTTGACAGTCATAATCTTGTCAGACCTTTGTTGCCCTTCTCTAGGAACAGGAAGGATCCCGCTAAAGATCACCTGAGCCTCAATTTCCTTAAGCGTCTTCCCCAGCCTAGCATAGTCTCCCTTAATACTTTCCAGCGAGAATCTAGCCATATCATTTGTTCCCACATGAAGGATAATTAGGAGATTCTTTCCCGCTCCCTTTAGGATTCTTTTCAACCTCAGGTCTACATCCCGTATCTTAGCACCCGGAAGACAGCACACTCTTCTATTCTCAGGATCAGCTCTAGTTACAGGCCTGTCTATTCTTCTCAATAAAGAGTCCCCGATCACATAGACCTGCCTTTTCCTGGTGACAGTGCTATTCTCCAGTCTCTCCCCTGTTCCCTCTGGCTGCAAGTTCTTTCCATTCCTATTTTCCCTTACAATCTTCTTCAACCCATCCTGTATCCTCCTGGGGCTCATATTTGGTGTAGTCTCCCTTGACTCTTCCCCTTTTTCTATAGGACTAGCCTCTCTTCTCTTCTTCCTTACCCTTCCACCTTCAAGTACCTGCTGAGCCCCTTCTTCATTTTCCAACTCTGCAAACCTGTTCCTAAGCTCTATTTCTCCTTCACTAGCCCATCTTTTTCTCTGCCTGGTCCTTTGAGTCACATGTTTCCACTGACCACTTTCCTCATCCAGTCTCTCCTCAAAATTCCCCAGCCCTGCTTCCACCTGTGAGTCTGAGCTTTTCCCTTCAGATACCTCATATCTTTGCTCCATCATCTGCTCAAACCCCTTCCTAAACTCAACCAGACTTTCCACCTGCATCTCCAAACCTCAGATCTTTTCCTCCATCAGCTCTATCAGACAACATTTCATGCAGAAAAACTCTTACTGGTTCCCCCCTCCAGGATCATGTACATACCACAGCTTCCACATCCAGTCATCCTCAATGTGTCTTCCACTACAGGAGTCACTCCCACAGCTGCCTCTGTATCTGTCATCTCCTTCCCACCTAAATCCTGTTAATCTGGGAAACACAAGCCACACCAAAAAGACCACACCCCCCCCAGCAAAAGCAAACCCCAAACAAGCACCACAACACAAACTCCCCTTACAGACTCCCACTCAAACTCCCCTGTTTAGAGCTCTGTTTGCTAGCTCCTGTGCCACTGCAGCTGTCTGTGCCACTGCCTGACTGGCTGGCTACCTTTATAGGGCCCCTAATCAGAAGCCTCACCCCCTAGGCAGGGCTCAGCTGCTCTCTCAGCACAAAGCCCCACCCCCTAATCAGGCTCAGCTGCTCTCCCAGCACAAAACCCCTACACACACACACAAATACTAAAAATACAAAACCAAGTACAACTACCTTCTCCTCCAACAGAACTCCCACTCAAACTCCCCTGTTTAGAGCTCTGTTTGCTAGCTCCTGTGCCGCTGCAGCTGTCAGTCCCCAACAGGCTGAATAACTTTTCAGCATTTTTGACTGAGACTCAGAAGCTCTATAGGAACAAAGACACCCACCACATCCAATGGCCTGTAAAACCGATATTCTGCAAGATTAGAAATCACGTTCGGCAGGCAGGATGTTTTATAAGGCCTTATCCAAAAGTCATCTACATAGTTAACCACATGGCACTCAATTAGTCTTTCTCAAAATCACAAATGAGTGAGTTAATGGTAATAAGGATTTAAACATCTGGTTCTAGTGAGTCCCAGTACTGCACACTAGAGGTTCAGGCCCCAATCCTATAAATATTTATGCATCTGCTTAACTTTATTACTGTGAAATCAATGGGACTATTCACAGTAGTAATGTTAAGCATGTGCATAAGTGTTTGTAGGATTGAGGCCCTAGACTGCCAATTTGGAAATGATGGTTGTAAAAATTCTTGGCCTCTTATATTCTGGTTCAGATTTGCTATTGGGTAATGGAAGTGCTCTGTCTTACTATTTTTGACAGGTCAAATACATTTATAGAAACACAGATCCTTGTGCCAGAACAATGATGCCCTAAATATTTATTTCATGTTTATGCCTTGAGGTAAGACACATCAAAAGATCTCCTGGCTGTACTATATAGATTTCCCTATTATTCCAGACAATCTCTTTCAGTTGTAGGGCCTTAATTTGCAATCCTTACTCAGGCAACCCTCCCAGAGAAGTCAATGAGTGTTTTAGTTAAATGAGCATTGCACCATCAGTTTGAGTCCCTGTGGTGCTTTAAAAGACTGACACCTGAATGAAATCAGTCAACTAAAATTACTTGGTTAGAATGATTCCCCCATAATACTGTAATTAATTACATTTGTGTATTCTACATTTTAAAAATTCATAATTTTAGATCATACTCAATATTTTATTGCTTTTTTAGACTTACATAATTTATCAAAGGCCTGAGTCTACAACACTTATCCATACTGAGTAGTAATTAATCATGTGAGTATTCCCAACTTTGGTCCCTTACTGGGGCTACTGATGTGAGTAAAGAATGCAGAATTAGGCTCTTGTACTGCAAATTGTTCCATGCAGGCAAGGCTTAAAGGCAATATACCAACTTAGAGATTACTAAATGATCATAGAACATACATAGGTCAGCAAAGCAACAGTTTACTAGGAATAAAATGTCCTATTAAGATTCATTCTAAGTGGAAGTATTTTTCCTAGGGTATACCACAGGTGGTGGCGTGTAGGTTATGCATAGCTATATGCTGCAGGGAAAAGCAGTGTGTGTCCATGCCATGGTGTGTAGCTACACACATCAGTGAAAGACTATGGCAGGGGGCAGGTAGTGGGGAAAAGGCTTTGGAAGCAGAGAGCTGCCTGACCCTTTCCCTTCTGCCTCTCCTCTGCCAGAGCCTCTCCCCACTGCTGGAGAGTTTCACTGTCGAGGGGAAAGGCTCTGGAGGCTCCCTCCAGTGGGGAAAGGCTCCGGCAGTGGGGAGCTGCTGGAGCCTTTCCCGACTGCCTGGCCCCCGATGGAGCCTTTCAGCGTGGTGGGAAAAGGCTCTGACAGCAGGACACTACACTGCTAAAAATAGCAACATAGATGGAGGTGACAGTGCCTGGGTGTGTAGAGAGCTGTATAGGGTCCATATGTATGTACCCTAGGGGTTCAGGCATGTCTTCACTCTACTCACCGAAGCAGAGCCTTACTGTCTACATTGCTATTTATACCCACTTCAGGGGCCTGCAGTGTATGTATTCTACATGCTGCCGAAAGGAGTGTGCAGTGTAGATGTACCCTTAATGCACAGTGTATGTATAGGGTGAGATTACCAGAAGTGCTCAGTGTTGATCTAACTCTGGTCCACTTGACCTCAATGGGAATATTACGATTGAGGTCAATGGGAGCAGAGCTCAGCCAACACTGAGAGCTTTTAAAAATTCCATCTATATAGGATGACCACTTTATAGCCAACACTGATGAGTGGAAATATCTAGAGGAAGAAGGATGAGAGAATTCTTTTTCATAAGCCCTGATCCAAAGTCCCGGAAGTTATTGGAAAGACTCCCATCATAGGAAAAAAGTTCACAAAACCTGAGTTAGATACCTAGGCTCTCTATAGAATGAATAGGTGTCTTAAACTGTAGTTCACAAAATCCTGACTCGGTGGGGGGGGGTGCCTAAACTAGCCAGTGGGAGATGCTGATGACAGGGATGTGTCCTGAGCTCCATCCCTCTCACAGAGATAAGCACTACCCTCCAGTCTGGACCTAGATGCCTATTTCTGCTCGTGATTCTCAGCTATGATCCATGTCCTTGAGTTAGGCACCCAAAGTGTTTCTTGCAAGAAGCTAGGGGGAAGGAGCTCCTTCATAATTTTCAGCTCAGTGGTTAGCACCCTCACTTGGGATGTAGTTCAAGTCCCCCTTCTGCTTCAGGAAGAGAAGGGATTTACAACAGGGACCTGCCACCTCGCAGGTGAGTGTTCTAAACATTGGGCATCCTGATGTAGGGCTCATTCTCTTCTGTTAATTATGTGTCCAAAGTGGAATAGCTTTAAAGAGTCGACAGAACAGGGAGCATTTATCGGGATCTCCCACCTCCCAGTTGAGTGCCCTACCCACCAGGCTATAGTCTCATTCTCACTTGTGCTCTGTCCCAATTAATATTTATCTATTCACAGTGGAACAGTGGAGAGACTGAGACAAACTCCCAAGAGAATATCCTATAATCCAATGATTACTGGAACCTACCTGAGAGGTGGCAGGTCCTTGTTCAAATCCCTTATCGTCATCAGGTAGAGGGAAGACTTGAACCCACGGTCATATCCCAAAAGAGTAATCTAACCACAGGGTAAAGGTTATGAGAGAGGTTCTCCTCTGGCCGTTTTGTGCAGAGATAGGCAGCCTTTGAATGCACCCATGAGACCAGGCCCACTCTGGGGTTTAAGCAGAAAATAGGTTCCCAGACACCTAGAGAGACAGCTGTGCACATGCCCAAAAGCAGAGAGTTAGGCACCTAGGGAGCTTTTACTGCAAAAACATAGGTTCCTAAACTCATTCAGCAGCCAAGCAGGAGTCTTGTGACTCACAATGATGTCTAAAAGTGCCTAAGTAACTAAAGTCCTAAGTACAGTGCTTAGAGATGTATTAACTACAGTCGGATCCTCTCCACACTGATGCTTAGTAGCCACAGGAGTTTCAGTCAATGATGCCAGGTTCAGCAATGGTTCCTAAAGTGACGCTGAACATGGTTTGATCCTGTCTAAACTTGTTTCACCATTTTTAGCATCGTGTGTTGCTGATAGCCACTAAAAGCAAAGGGTCAATTTGTGAGACCAGGTCAGAAGTTTAAATGACCTCGCTGCACAAAGCTTTAAGCCTACTTCAGAGGGCCATATATTGAGCTATTCTGTGCCATTGATTTTGAGCAGAACTTACTGTTAAAACCAGTGAAGAGTTAAAAATTTTGACATATGGCACATCGATCTTCATCACCCATGAGAATTTTTTGTGTTTTTTCTTTAAATTAGTCCTTCACTCGGCACAACAGGAAAGAAACTTAAGTAAGTTCCAGACAGAGGACTCATTGCAATTCTTAGGTGGCACCCTGCAGCACAAAATCAGGAGATCAACCCTTAATTTTGCATTGGGTGAAAGCTGATCTATAGCACAGATCATTCATAATGCCCAGATTATCACTTCGCTTTCATTTTGTGTGCCATTGTGTTGTGCTAGTATAAAAAAAATGTAGAATATCTAAACTTACTGACTTCCAAATTATCTACACAAAGCAATCTTTAATTATTGTTATATTGTAATTTAAAATAAGTTCTTATATCAGAACAAGCTTCATTTCAGAAGCTATTTCCCCAGAGATTGGAGTATTTAATTTAAGCTTTTAACAGTCAGTTGGTTTTATTTGGTTTTTTAGATGGTTGATTTCCTCATCTCATAGTTACTGATAGTATAAGCTGTGTGTGATGTTATCATTATCTTTGTCTTCCAGGCCTTCCAAAATAATTGTCTCACCATCAGAAAAAAAGACAAATTTATTTTTTCAATTACTTAAATTCAAGGTGGGAAGATCTTAATTTCAAATTCAACAGTATTTACAAATGGGGGAGATTGAGCTTTACTGAGAGTGCATGCATTTGTTACAAAGTTCTGTCATTTCAGGCCTGATTCTTTGGAAGTCAACTTTTGAACTTTTGAACAAGAACCAATCCACTGACATGGGTTATTTATGTGGGGGTTGTACATTTTGCTGCTTCTGTAAGCCAAGCATATTTCCCACAGCAGAGTAGATTTACATAAAGGAAACCATAGTGTGAGATAAACAAAATACTAACTTGTCATACATCCCTCATGATGGGGATGTTTAAAACTACTGCTAACACTTGAGGTTATTGATTAGTATTAAATTAATGTTCAAAATTACTAACGGGATTTTTCAGGACTCATATTTGGGTACATTACAAAGCAGTGAGTACATAAATCCTGATTAGTGAATGCCATTGTTCACATCCCCTATTGATAGTCATTCACTAGATTATTTTTTTCTAATAATAACACTGGCATTACTGTATCTTTGACTTTACTTTGGGAAGGACCATGGATCTGTACTATTTTGGCATTTCCTTCATTTTCAATTACGGGGGTCTGAGAGAGAGAATTAGGGAATGAATGTTATTCAAAATAACTGGCAAATCATTCTCATATTTCTTTTCACAGTAAAGCAGTAATACCATCAGCACCTCTGCAACATATTATTAAAATAATTATCTGTTGCTATCTGTTCAATACTTTTACTACCATTCTAAACATGGTTACTTCTGTAGCTGAGTGAAAGACTGTCATATTGTTCTGTTCAAACAAGTTCTGTTTTATTTTTTCCACAATAAGATGTTCTAATACTTTGCATCCTATATCATTAGACTCTGGATCTGACTATATAATTAAAGTACACACAGTTACATGCTACCATTATTCATTTCTAATAGAGCCAACTGGGAACAAACATGAGTGGATGGATTCTCAGGATAATGGAATGGCTACCAGTGTGCTATGTTTAACGGGATATGCTTAAATGGGACTGCTATTTTACTGGAACACTTTCTTGAGAGCTAAATTAGAGGAGTGACAATGATAACTGATGCTTAATCAGGAGAGTATTAGCAAAAATGTTGCTTGATACACTTACTCAATACCAAAAGGTTAATGGGTGATTAAACAAGTGTTTAATTGGTCTATCTAGCTATTTAAACTATTGTTCAAGTTCTTTATGAAATTATAAAAACCATATAGGGGGCTACACAAGACCAACATCGTCAGTTAAACTACTATGAAATTCTGAGCTCTCAATACACACTCTCTCGTCATCTGGACCTGAAGATCAGGGTACTGTATTTTCCACTGCATGCATCTGATGAAGTGGGTTATAGCACACGAAAGCTTATGCCCAAACAAATTTGCTAGTCTCTAAGGTGCCACAAGGACTCCTCGTCATTTTTATACGTACCCATAGCTTCATATACACTGAGAATTATTGGCAATTCTCCTACTGGTACAGCTCCATCCTTGCTAACGATGGTAGAAATGCTAGTGTGGTGTACTTATTTTCACACATACATAAATAAAAATGTATTACCTTACAAACTGAATGAGACAGCAGAAACTTAGATACTCTCCACATCCCAGTTCTTACTACTGGTGCTGACTACCATTCAGTCTTCGATTGCTAAGTGAAGTGCTTTGGAAAATCAACACTTCCATTATTTCTGTCTCACTTGCTCCTAATTTATTTTTCCCCTTCAAAAGAATTCTTTCCCAGGTGTCTGTCTGTTGGGTTTTTCCCACATGCTTAGGGTCTAATTGACCACCATATTTGGCGTCAGGAAGGAATTTTCCTCAGGTCAGATTGGCAGAGACCCTAGGAGTTTTTCGCCATCCTCTGCAGTAAGGGCCATGGGTGACTTTCAGGTTTAAACTAGTGTAAATGATGGAGTCTCTGCAAATTGAAATCTTTAAATCATGATTTGAGGACTTCAGTAACTTAGCCAGAAGTTAGGGGTCTTACAGGTGTGGGTGGGTGAGATTCTGTGGCCTGGAATGTGCAGGACGTCAGACTAGAAGATCATGAGGGTCCCTTCTGGCCTTAAAGTCTGTGAGGTTCTGACTCCCATCTCTGCTCTATCCTGTCCCCCAGACCAATGAGGAGAGGCATAAATGGCCGATAACATTAAGCACTATAGTCATGAACTGGTCAATGGCTTAGTTGATACAGAAGAGGTAGATTTTAAATCTGATACATGTGAACACAACAACATTTATCTATGTCCTACTTGGCATTGTTTAAAAGGAAATATCAGCCATTATGTTAATACATCCCATACCCCTAGTAGGCACAACACTGGACTGGGAGCCTATTCCTGGCTCTTGCTTTGTAACTTTGATCAAGCATCTTAAGGTCAAATTTTCAAAATTGACCTCTGAATTTGGATGTCTCGTGTCTAAAGCTAGGCACTACGAACACATCAGACCACATCAAGCTGATGAGTTCAAGTTGATGGAAGGTACATGTGCTCATCAGCAGTTCTGGAAATCATGCGTATGAATCAGATCTGTTCACTGGTAACTTTTGAAAACATGGACCTTGATTGTCATATGTACTAGTTTGTGAAGTGGGAATAATAATTCTTGCCCTCCTTTTTATCAAGCACTTGGAGATCTGTGGATGAACAGCATTAAATATGTTTACACTTTTATTATAGCATACTAGGCGGGTAACAGCTTGCTGAAAGTCTTAACAATTCTATTTTGATATCAGAATCATTGCTCACAAATGAAGAGCTGCAGAAACAGTCATGTTTGACCAATAATAAATTACTTAGTCTCATTTCTTATTCTCTGTAACAGTCACAGATACTAGTTTTCAAATCGTTCTGGTTGGAGCAGCAGAACAGATAGGCTACCAAGCTGAGTAATTAATTATCCATTCTGAGGACACGCCATTGTCCAATAAAGATTTAAATTAATATTGACTTATTACCTTTGCCCCTCAGCTGCCACACCATGAGACCTGAAATCATACTACCCATCATTTACAACATCCAGTCTTGGGAAGCCACTTCTGTTTTATTCAAGTAGCAATGGGTTGAACAAATAAATATTGTGAAACTCAGTATTAAATCTCTGTAGAAGTTGAAGATGGGATATTTCAAAGGAGAATAAGGGAGTTAGGAATCCAGCTCATTGAAATTCAGTGAGCTTTGGGTACCCAATTCCTGTAGGTTTCTCTGAAAATCCCAATCTAAATTTTTCACACAGGTTTCAGTTGCTGTTGTGACACGACTCAGAAGAGCATTGCTGGTACTTAAGACTGCCACTGTTTCAGGAGGCCACTTTTCAGAAGTATATTTAGTTAGGTGTAGGTAAAAAATACCTGATAGGCCTTTGAGCATGTTAAGTGTGGTCAAACTCATCTCAAATTGTGTTGCCTCCTGTTATATAGTATTTGTATATAGACTGTTGCCCTGTACATTATAGAGTGACAGAGGCACATTTCAAAGTGTATTCTGTTACAAAAAGATGGTTCATTTCACAATTCAAGATCCTTTGGCAATATCAACAAGCTTTTTTCTTCAAATTTCCCACCAGTATAGTCCCACAGGTGGAAACAATGGTACAAGTGCTAGTGTAGACAAACCACAGTGTTTGCTAACCCTCTTCAGGGCAGGTTTAGTCAATATGGTGCTAAAAATCCATGGATTATCTCTCAGTAGTGCTCCTATTATTATCATCACTAGTGATTGTGCAACTGTGAACACTTTAAAGAAAAATGCTAGTGTGATCAAGGTCCTAATTTGGTCAGGTATTTTGTGGGGGAGTATATTCTTCCCATAAGCAATAAAATATCTAATTTGAGCTGGATGATATTCAAAAGCATGAGGGATGAGTTGGACAATTTTCTCCTATAGTCTGTCCCTACAGCTTTTCTAAAGGACCAGTATTATGAGGACTTTAAACATACACATGCTAAGAATGTGTTTAATTGGGTGTCTAGGTGATGCAAGTGACTTAAGTGTGAACAAATAATATATGAAAAAATAAAGCCACTAGTATAGTCCTAACAATTATGCATGTCCTATTATGAAATGGGCTTTTAGAGCTGTATTGAAATGTCTTTCTGCTTGTATCAAATGTACTTTATCTTCCAAACAAGAATATTTACTTGCTCTTTTGAATTTCCTATAGGCTAATAATTTATTGTAAGCTGCAAATGTTCGTGCATACACAGAGAGCTCAGAAAGTCTCAGTAGGAATGAAAAGCATATTAAGTAAAATCAAGTGATGCTAATTGTCTATTACTAAATTAATTAGTGTAAGCCAGGAAATTTAGAATGGCTGCTGATGCAGTGGGAGGGTTTTGAAAGCCCAAGGGAAGGCTTCAGAGTTTGAGAATTGATTGACTATATATCAAAGAGCCCTGAGAGGATGGGAGGGTCACTCAGTACTCCTGTGATGGAGTGTACCAGGCATTTGCTGCCCCCTGCTGGAGGCCCCACCACCTTGGCAAATCCCACCTTAGGAAGATGCCCTACTGGAAGGGAAGAGCAGGAAATTCAGAGCTCTAGGGGATGCTGAGCAAGCTGCAGGCAGAACCATTGACCAGCAGTCCTCTGGCACAAAGAAAGGCCAGGAGTAAGGGAAGGCCAATCAGGGCCCATCAGGCCAGATATACAGAACAGGCTGCTTCGACTGGGGCCAGTGCTGAGAGAAAAAGCTGGATTTCCCTGTCCTAACCCAAGTAGCCTAGCCTAGTTAAGGGTTTAACCTTGACAACACTGTTCGTGCATCTCCATGAAGAACTAGCATTTATATTATGGATTTTAATGCCCCACTGGCTATTTTGAGTTAAAATTGTTTTCTGTTAACTCTGGAAGGGGTCAGGAATGAAAGCTGACCTGGCTGAAGAGACTGGTCATGAAAGCAGCAGACCATTGTAGAACCAGGACACTAGGGGCTCTCCCCTTGCAGTGGGGTGTCTTGACACTAGGGGGCACTCTGGTGATGCGTGCACACTATAACAACTACCCCCTACAAGCATTAGAAAACCTCATCCAGTATATCAAATGCCTCAGTACCAACTGTGGGGGTAAAACTAGACAATCACTAGGCTCAATCAAATGAGCGCACAGAAAAAATGATCAAACAAAAACACCATATCAACCATGGCATGAACACCTTTTACAAAGTGATCAGTCCATATCGGATCTTTCAGTACGCATACTCAAAAAAAATATGCACAACGGCTTTGAAAGGCAAGGCTGGGAACTTAAATTTATAACTCCGCTAGACTCTAAAAAACATGGACTTAAAAGGGACACTGGTTTCATACACTCCTTTACAGCTAACCCGTAATGGCTCATGTCAAGCCACTTTTGGACAGCAATCTAACCATTATTTCCAATTCCCTCTCAAGTGACCTCCTGCAACATGTTAGCCCTTATTCTATCTGTCCCAACTTGTATTTAGATCAGACATTCTCATTTCTTTCCTCAAACCTAAAGAAGAGCTCTGTATAGTTCGAAAGTTTGTACCTTCCACCAACCAAAATTGGTCTAATATAAGATATTATATCACCTACCTTGTCTCACTCATATCCTGGGACAAACACAGCTACAGCAACACTGCAAACAAATGGATTTTGCCTCATTCTGTAGATTTTCCCATATTTGTTCCATATTTAACTGTTTAAAAAACAAGACTTGTATACTTTAGTGGAGGAGGAAGGAACTGGGTGGTGGTGGTACTCAGCAGGATAGTTGCTTTTCACAAACTGGCAGCCAGGACTTTTATTATCTTATTCATCATGAGTTCTTTTCTGACTAATGCCCCACAGAGCATGAGTAGCAGTAGAGGTGTGGTGATTCATAGCTGATTCATCAACCAGACCTGAGTCAGAAGAATTTGCAGCATCTAAGAGTGGGGCACATATGGGTAGTGGTTGCCAGCTTGTTTATGATCTTCCATTTTTCATGTGGTTTGATGCTTGTGGAGATTTATTAGCCCCTGTCAGTGCACTGCATAGACAGGATTTCATTGATGCTTGGAACAAATTGTGGAAAATGGAAATTACATGCTTGCACTGGTAGTTTTGTTGACATATGCTTAGATTGGTTGCATGTTACAATAGAGTAGTTAGGCAGCTTGTTCAGCCACTGTGAATTAAAATCAATGTGCAGCGAGTCTAACCGAATGGCATAGGATTTTAAAGACGACACTAAAAATTAAAAAAACCCTATTTCTTCATGACAGTGACTCACACAACGCACTCTTTGTAAAATAACGTTTCCCCAAGCAAAATAGATCTCAAATGGCCCTTTGCAATATATCCTTACATTACAATCCAAAGACTATTCAAAAACCCCACTCCTATTTGAACCCATGTCATATTCCACAGCTGATTGAACCTGAGCATTGATCATCTGATTTTATGGAACTATGTAAATAAACTTTAAATCTGTTATTCCTTTGGAAAATTAACATGCTCAGAATTAATCTTGTTAAAGAGAAGCCAGCAATGTGTTGATCCTTCAGGTCCATCACCCTTTGACACTGGCTGCTAGAGATCACAGAAAATATGTACACTGATTAAGGATAGCTGAGAACTCTTGATTTTTAGTGAGAAGCATCTTTTTTGTTTCCTCTCATTTTATTTTTCTAAGAGAGGAATTTTCATCTTTCTTAGACTACTCAGTAGAGTGAGGAAAAGATGATTCCTTGGAGGTAACACTTAGAGCTCAAGTGGCATTTATTAATTTTTTACTCTTTCAATCAACCTTTCCTTCATCAAAGTCATTCCAGCTGTCCATGATAAAGCTGTGCTTTCCACGTTGTACAGTATCTTCACTTATTCGAGCTAAATATTTCTTCAAGCACTATCTATCTCAGGGGTGTCAAACATGTGGGCCTCTCCCCCAGCGCACCACATCCCTACTCCTCTGCCTACCTCTAGGTGTTTCCCATCACCAAACAGCAGTTTGGTGGTGCTTAGTGCTTTCCAGGAGGGAGTGGGGAGGAGCAGGGAGCCCCATGCTTAGGGGAGGAGGTGGAGAAGAGATGGGGCATGGGTGGGGATTTGGGGAAGAGGTTGGAATAGGGGCAGGGAGTGGACAGAGTTGGGGTGGGGACTTTGTGGAAGGGGTTGGAATGAGGGCAGGGAAGGGGTGGGACCTCACGGATGGGGTGGAGTGGGGGCGGGGCTAGGGTCAGCGGAGGGAGGGGGGTGTCTTGTACCTTTATATGAAAAGGTGTCAGTGATGTGGCCCTCAGGCCAATGTACTAGTCATCATGTGGCCCTCATGGTGATTAGAGTTAGAGATCCCTGATCTATCTTATCCTTCTAATATAGCATCACCATTGCAACACTGGTGGTTAAGCTTGTGGGGTGACTAACTCCGAGCAGAGGCCAAGTAGAGGCCCGCCAGTTTGACTCTTTCTTTTATTGAAAGACAACAAGTGAAACTGAAGAATATAGACAGGTTTCAGAGTAGCAGCCGTGTTAGTCTGTATTCGCAAAAAGAAAAGGAGTACTTGTGGCACCTGAGAGACTAACAAATTTGTTAGTCTCTAAGGTGCCACAAGTACTCCTTTTCTTTTTGAAGAATACAGAGCAGTTCTGAATTCACACCCATTCTTCCTGGAATTCTCAATGAAGGTGATGGTTGTTATGAAGACACTTCTGATAGAGACAAACACCTACAAGATCTCTATCAAGCTTTCTTACAACTATAATATCCACCTGCTAAAGTGAAGAAACAGATTAACAGAGCCAGAAGAGTACCCAGAAGTCACCTACTACAGGACAGGCACAACAAAGAAAATAACAGAACGCCACTAGCCATCACCTTCAGCCCCCAACTAAAACCTCTCCAACGCATCATCAAGGATCTACAACCTATCCTGAAGGACGAGCCATCACTCTCACAGATCTTGGGAGACAGGCCAGTCCTTGCTTACAGACAGCCCCCCAACTTGAAGCAAATACTCACCAGCAACCACACACCATACAACAGAACCACTGGAACCTATCCTTGCAACAAAGCCCATTGCCAAGTCTGTCCACATATCTATTCAGGGGACACCATCATAGGGCCTAATCACACCAGCCACACTATCAGAGGCTCGTTCACCTGCACATCTACCAATGTGATATATGCCATCATGTGCCAGCAATGCCCTCTGCCATGTACATTGGTCAAACTGGACAGTCTCTACGTAAAAGAATAAATGGACACAAATCAGATGTCAAGAATTATAACATTCAAAAACCAGTCTTCTATCTCTGGTCACTTGATTACAGACCTAAAAGTTGCAATTCTTCAACCAAAAAACTTCAAGAACAGACTCCAACGAGAGACTGCTGAATTGGAATTAATTTGCAAACTGGATACAATTAATTTAGCTTGAATAGAGACTAGGAGTGGATGGGTCATTACACAAAATAAAACTATTTCCCCATGTTTACTTCCCCCCCTTGCACCTCCCACTGTTCCTCAGACGTTCTTGTCAAGTGCTGGAAATGGCCCACCTTGATTATCACTACTAAAGGTTCCCCCCACTCTCCTGCTGGTAATAGCTCACCTTACCTGATCACTCTCATTACAGTGTTTCTGACAACATCCATTGTTTCATGTTCTCTATGTATATAAATCTCCCCACTGTATTTTCCACTGAATGCATCCGATGAAGTGAGCTGTAGTTCATGAAAGCTTATGCTCAAATAAATTTGTTAGTCTCTAAGGTGCCACAAGTACTCCTTTTCTTTTTGCAAATACAGACTAATGCGGCTGCTATTCGAAACCTGACTTCTGATATGGACATATGAAACTTGGAACTTGGCTGAGAACACCAACTAATTTTATGCAGGCCTCCAAACTCTCAGACAGTGAGAACTTTCGGTCACTACTAGTATGTGTTGGATATGAAGTGGCCAGCTTGAGAAGAAAGGTTCTGTGTTCTATTTCTAATTTCTTGAGCCATTGCAGAGCTCCCCTGCCCCAAACACTTAAATAAATATTTCCTTAATTGAGTCAGGAGGCTTGTGCTGATGCAACCTGGACTGTACTACCTGTCATAGAGAGACATTCACTGGGATAAAAACTGTACAGAACCAAAAACCCTTGTGTACTGAATGCACTATGGAAAATGTTTATATTTAAATACAATTTAAATTCAAATGGAAAATAGATACTCATTTTATAAGACAAATCTAGCAAAACCCATCAACAAAAATATTCATTTATCCATTATTATATCACTGAAGATGTAAGGAAGAGGAAATTTTTGCAATGGGCTGTACAGATCATTTTCTCAGATGGTGAATTTCCTCAGGCTCTCACATGATACAGTCATCAGTTCCTTTCAGAAACTATACCTTTTCACCCAATTAAATGAAAAGCATGGTCTCACTTTGTATTATTCTATTTGTTCAGTTAATAACTGCATCTTAGAGAACTGATTCACAATGGATAGGTGCTGAGAGAGGTACTCAGAAGACAGTACTAGTTATTCATGTGATAGTCTTTAGGATTACTAACTCAATTGTATACAAATATTTTAGCATAAGCCATTTTAAAAAAATCAAAATCTCTTTTCTGTAGTGAAATGTGAAATATCTGTTAAAATAAATTCAGAAATGACTGCAAAGATAGTTTCCTGCAGATATCTTCAGAAACCCTATTATCAGTCAGTCTGCAGTACAATGCTTTTTAGTGGTTTTCCCACCATATTTCTAGGACAAATTTAGAGTGAGGGAGGTACGTAGATCAGATTTTTACATGTTTTTATAACAGGTTTTATACAGGTTTATGTAGAATCATTATTTAAGTGGTGGCATAGGATGGCATGGTTCTTGGTCCCTCTTAGCACCCACACTGTGCAAACCGGGATGAAGAAATAGGTAAGGTAAAAATGATGCCTGCCCAGAGTTGGCCACATAGGAAACAGGGATATTGCATCCTCTACAAGAGTGTGGAGCTACTGTTCCAGTGACCACTTCAGGGGCCTTTAGAAGGAATTCTGGCATGCTCCGGCTGTCACTTAGCCCAGGAATAGAATAAGAATCTCTCTCTGATTAAAGAAAGGCTAAAACCTTCCTCTACCCTTTCCTAGGCCCTTACAGTAAAGTTTTGTTTTCATCCATATTTCAGTCTCTCTTAAATAGACTGAATATTCTTTTGTATCTGATCCATTTTGTCAAAAATTCCCACTGAAATCAGTGGGAGATAATTGTATCCAATGATTGCATAAGCAGAAGCTTTAGAGACAGAAAATACACAATATATCAACTAGTCCTTCTCCTTTCCCATGGAGGATTGTCTCATATTGTGAATTTGCCAAAATTTTGGTATGTTTTAAACATCCTAAGTAATGGGGTTTCCACCACTTCCCTTTAGGAAACTAACTAGAGGTAGTGCAGTGGAGTGGCTAGAGTACTAGATGGGGAGTCAGGTAGGGTGACCAGATAGCAAGTGTGAAAAATTGGGAAAGGGGGTTGGAGGTAATATATAAGAAAAAGCCCTGACTATTTGGACAGTCCCTATAAAATCAGGACATCTGGTCACCCTAGAGTCAGGAGATCTGGGCTCTATTATAGCTCTGTTACAAACCTGCTATGCAACCTCAGACAAGTTACTTCTGTTTCATTTCTCATCCTCTCTCTCTCTTATCTAGTCAGAGTGTACCTTTTAGGGCAGGGACTCTCTCACTATGCAACTTGTACAACACCTAACAAAATAGTATCCCAATATTGATTAGGTCCCCTAAATGCTGCTGTAATACAAATAATAGTCTTGGAGACTGAAGTTTACCCTAACATTCTGCCATTTTCCTCATTTTTTATTCTACTACTCATATTTATACCACAATTTCCTTTTCTACAATGATGCCATTTGTACTATTTTTCTCCACTTTCCATTACTATTTTACTAATTAAGTTCACTGTCACTTTTAGGCAATTTATGAGCAGCTATACTGCAATACACATGTTGTTCAAGTCACTATAACTTTTCTATTTCTTAAGTCATGGTTAAGTACGCTGAATTTTTTTTTTTTGCTATTTTTACTCTACCAGACATCTCCTGTAGTGTTATACAATGTTAAAAAGTAACTAGTGAATTGAGACTTTTAATACATTTTTAGTAATTGATCAGACAGTTTTAAAATAAAATAAATGTCATATTGCCAATGCTATTCCATACACTTCCCTGCTCTCTAGTGGCTTCTGTTAAATGAATTTGGTGGTCTCAATCCATTTCCTAATAGTCCACAACACAAAAAACACCACCACAATTTGCATTAACTTGACAAGCTTCTTGGAATTATTATCAAAAGAGGCCAAGGACTGAATGTGATGGATACCGAGCTATCCTCTTTCTTGGTGGTGGTGCCTCTAGGTCAGAGCTGAGGTGTACTGGTGGATCATTTTGACAAAACTTGTGCTGTCAATGACTAAGCTACGTCTCTGAGTGGACAGAACTTCAATATGGCAACTTTCTCCAGTACTTAAATTTGATAGGGAGTATAAGTAAAAAGAGTAACACTTAAATTATAGCAACTTACTGCAAAATAAGATGACAGGAGATTTCTCAGTGACCCTCAGTGCCTAAAAATCTTAATTTTGTTGTTAATTATATGTATTGTGTTTGCCCTTAGGAGCTCCAGCCAGACTAGAACCAAATTGTATTAGGCACCATATCAAGAAAGAACAAAAAGAGAGTTCCTGCTCCATAGAGTTTACCGTTGAAGTCATTTGCAGCTGAAAGTGTAAAGCCTGCCTTCAAACAAACAAGGTGGGTGATGTAATATATTTTATTGGACCAGTTTCTGTTAGTGAAAGAGACAAGCTTTTGAGTTGCACAGAGCTCTTCTTCAAATCTTGTAAAGCTTGAAAGCTTTTCTCTTTCACCAGCAGAAGTTGGTCCAATAAGAGATATCACCTACCTTGTCTCATTAATATCATGGGACATACACAGCTACAACAACACTGCAAACAACAACTCAAAGAAACAGTTACAGGTGATCTATACAGAGTGGTTTCACTATTTAGAAAGGACCTCTCAGATGCAGTACAGCACTTCCTGTGATCCATTACACCATGTTCATTGTATGATTGTTAGAGGACCTGAATCAGTTCAGTTCAATTGCCTCCCATTTCAACTCAGTCAATTAGAAGAAGCAGTAGCACAGGATAAACTATGCCACTGGCAGGAGGTAACGGATGGGTAGTATAGTAGGTAGTTAGCTGGCAAGGAAAAATACAATCCGGAAAGCGATACATAAGGCTTTTGTTACCACCATAAAGTAAACCTAGACTATGCCAAAGGAATCATTCCTATTCATGGATCCAGAGCTAAGCAAATACTATGCAATCAGATCGGGTAAGCCAATAAAAAGTATCAAACTCCCACCTTTGTGATGTGTATATATATTGAGCTGCCAACACAAGGTGTTGGCTCTGACTCAGAAGAGCATCCCTACAGGAAAACTTTTAAGCATGTGCTTAAAGGTAAGTGCATGTTTAAATATTTTCCTGAATAGAGGTGGACTTAGGTGCTTATGTGCTTAGGTGTCTTTCTGAATTGGAGCCTATAGTATGGTAAAAGCAAATGATGTCCCATACTTTCTGTATCATTATGATGTCCAATGTGGCAGCTTTAAGTTTATTTGCTGATGTGCTTAATGATGGCAATATGCGCCATGTCCTCTGCATCTCTAATAGACTCTTTAAAGTGCTTTCCCATACAGTGCTTTCAAATGTCATTCTGTTTCCCCTTTTAGTCTTCAGCAAAGCAGCTATTAAAAACCCCAAAACAAATAAAACAAACTTACACACCACTTAGCTGTTGACAATGGAATCCTACCCTAGAATGATCAATTTAATGCACAATACTAAGTTCACGATGCCAGTCAAGTAATTGTTTATTTGTTGGTGTATCTTCGCTTTAAGAAGAATTGCATTCAGCTTAATTTAAATCCACACTCGTGCTGGCCAAAACTCAGAAATTTCAGTTTGTGAGGAATTTTGAAATTTCCCCATTAACTGGAAATTTTGGATTTTTATTTAATTTTTGAAATATGAACAATGTTTCCAAGACAAAATCTGTTCCTCATAACCACAGCAGCTGCAGTCTGAAATTGATGTGATTCTTTTCACTCTCATTGCTGTCTTCCACTGAATAGAAGCCATGAAAATGATGGTTTCACGGCTGCTGTTCTTGGTAGGAACCAATGACGCTCACAAGAGTCATTTCAATTTTGGGCAGCAGCTCCGCAAACTTCCAGGTCCCTGATGTGTGAATTGCTCTGGGGCTGGGGATCCTAGGGCTCCTAAACTGGCTTAGAAGTCTGGAAGCCCTGGGTCCCAGACCTCCAGGCAGCCTTCATGGCAGGGCTGCCATGGTGCCATTCACCCAGGAAACCAGTTCCAGGACTTCCAGTCTTCCCCGCCATATAGCAAGGAAGCCCTGAGAGCTCCTGCTCAAGCCAGAGTTCTTAGTGCTTCCAAGGCTACCAGACTGCCTGTTGCAGAGCCATAGACTACTGCTTAGAGGTGAGGCTTCCAGAATTTCCAGGCTCCCACTTCCACAGCAGGGATCCTGGAAGTCCTGATAACCTCCAGGGTTTCCAACCTCATGGAGCTACCATGGGACTGCCCTGGGGATGGGGAACTCATGGCTTCTAGAGTCTGTGGCTCCAGAGCAGTGTGACCACACAGATTGCCAGTGTCCTAGCGACTTCAGGGTTTCCAGGATCCAGGACTCCAGAAGCCCGAAGTCCACAACAGCCTTCCAGGTGAGCTAGTACCATTTGAACCCTGCCTGAGATTCAATGAAAGTTCACTGAACTTATATATTACCATGAAACATTCTGGGTTGGATGAAATGACACCAGCGCTAGTCCTCACCTACTGTGGAAACAAACATTCAACACCCTGGGAAATCTGTAGGCTACCATATTCTGCAGAATTAGAGAAAACTCAGGTGGCAGAAATCTGTCCTAAGTGTAGATCTGGGAAAACATCACAAAAATGTATTCTTTAAAATAAAAACTGAATTTGCTTCTGCAGTACTTGCAAGCCTTTGATTCACTTTCCCTGAACACGTTTGAGTAAATTTTATTTTTTAAGAGTATTCATAGCAGGTGAATGTACTGTGAATATTTACACAAACACTGAGGCCCTTGAGCAGGTGTGATCATTGGAGCTGTAAACACAGGGCAGGTCAAAGCTGAGAAAGTGATTTTACAAGAAATGTTAAAGTTCCCTCTATTTCACATTGTCCAAAAGGGACTCATTTTTCTGTTTCTTGTGACTTTTTACAAAAACTAAGAGGTTGGGTTTTTATTAAAGTACAGTAGTTTTCAAAATGTTTCACATTTTTGAAAACCTTATTTACTTACTGATTTCAGAGTAGCAGCCGTGTTAGTCTGTATTCGCAAAAAGAAAAGGAGTACCCGTGGCACCTTAGAGACTAACAAATTTATTAGAGCATAAGCTTTCGTGAGCTAGAGCTCACTTCATCGGATGCATTTGGTGGAAAAAGCAGAGGAGAGATTTATATACACACACACAGAGAACATGAAACAATGGGTTTATCATACACACTGTAAGGAGAGTGATCACTTAAGATAAGCCATCACCAGCAGCAGGGGGGGGGAAGAAGGAAAACCTTTCATGGTGACAAGCAAGGTAGGCTAATTCCAGCAGTTAACAAGATATCAGAGGAACAGTGGGGGGGGGAGGGAGAAATACCATGGGGAAATAGGTTTCAGAGTAGCAGCCGTGTTAGTCTGTATTCGCAAAAAGAAAAGGAGTACCGGTGGCACCTTAGAGACTAACAAATTTATTAGAGCATAAGCTTTCGTGAGCTACAGTGAGCTGTAGCTCACGAAAGCTTATGCTCTAATAATTTGTTAGTCTCTAAGGTGCCACCGGTACTCCTTTTCTTCATGGGGAAATAGTTTTACTTTGTGTAATGACTCATCCATTCCCAGTCTCTATTCAAGCCTAAGTTAATTGTATCCAGTTTGCAAATTAATTCCAATTCAGCAGTCTCTCGTTGGAGTCTGTTTTTGAAGCTTTTTTGTTGAAGTATAGCCACTCTTAGGTCTGTGATCGAGTGACCAGAGAGATTGAAGTGTTCTCCAACTGGTTTTTGAATGTTATAATTCTTGATGTCTGATTTGTGTCCATTCATTCTTTTACGTAGAGACTGTCCAGTTTGGCCAATGTACATGGCAGAGGGGCATTGCTGGCACATGATGGCATAGATCACATTGGTAGATGTGCAGGTGAACGAGCCTCTGATAGTGTGGCTGATGTGATTAGGCCCTATGATGGTATCCCCTGAATAGATATGTGGACAGAGTTGGCAACGGGCTTTGTTGCAAGGATAGGTTCCTGGGTTAGTGGTTCTTTTGTGTGGTGTGTGGTTGCTGGTGAGTATTTGCTTCAGATTGGGGGGCTGTCTGTAAGCAAGGACTGGTCTGTCTCCCAAGATCTGTGAGAGTGATGGGTCGTCCTTCAGGATAGGTTGTAGATCCTTGATGATGCGTTGGAGAGGTTTCTATTTGCGCTACATTGATGACATCTTCATCATCTGGACCCATGGAAAAGAAGCTCTTGAGGAATTCCATCATGATTTCAACAATTTCCATCCCACCATCAACCTCAGCCTGGACCAGTCCATACAAGAGATCCACTTCCTGGACACTACGGTGCTAATAAGCGATGGTCACATAAACACCACCCTATATCGGAAACCTACTGACCGCTATTCCTACCTACATGCCTCTAGCTTTCATCCAGATCATACCACTCTATCCATTGTCTACAGCCAAGCGCTACGATATAACCGCATTTGCTCCAACCCCTCAGACAGAGACAAACACCTACAAGATCTCTATCATGCATTCCTACAACTACAATACCCACCTGCTGAAGTGAAGAAACAGATTGACAGAGCCAGAAGAGTACCCAGAAGTCACCTACTACAGGACAGGCCCAACAAAGAAAACAACAGAACGCCACTAGCCATCACCTTCAGCCCCCAACTAAAACCTCTCCAACGCATCATCAAGGATCTACAACCTATCCTGAAGGACGACCCATCACTCTCACAGATCTTGGGAGACAGACCAGTCCTTGCTTACAGACAGCCCCCCAATCTGAAGCAAATACTCACCAGCAACCACACACCACACAAAAGAACCACTAACCCAGGAACCTATCCTTGCAACAAAGCCCGTTGCCAACTCTGTCCACATATCTATTCAGGGGATACCATCATAGGGCCTAATCACATCAGCCACACTATCAGAGGCTCGTTCACCTGCGCATCTACCAATGTGATATATGCCATCATGTGCCAGCAATGCCCCTCTGCCATGTACATTGGCCAAACTGGACAATCTCTACGTAAAAGAATGAATGGACACAAATCAGACGTCAAGAATTATAACATTCAAAAACCAGTTGGAGAACACTTCAATCTCTCTGGTCACTCGATCACAGACCTAAGAGTGGCTATACTTCAACAAAAAAGCTTCAAAAACAGACTCCAACGAGAGACTGCTGAATTGGAATTAATTTGCAAACTGGATACAATTAACTTAGGCTTGAATAGAGACTGGGAATGGATGAGTCATTACACAAAGTAAAACTATTTCCCCATGGTATTTCTCCCCCCCCCCCCCACTGTTCCTCTGATATTCTTGTTAACTGCTGGAATTAGCCTACCTTGCTTGTCACCATGAAAGGTTTTCCTCCTTTCCCCCCCCTGCTGCTGGTGATGGCTTATCTTAAGTGATCAATCTCCTTACAGTGTGTATGATAAACCCATTGTTTCATGTTCTCTGTGTGTGTGTATATAAATCTCTCCTCTGCTTTTTCCACCAAATGCATCCGATGAAGTGAGCTGTAGCTCACGAAAGCTTATGCTCTAATAAATTTGTTAGTCTCTCAGGTGCCACGGGTACTCCTTTTCTTTTTATTTACTTACTGACTGCCTTTTTTTCTGTGGTTAGAGCTGGATGTTTTTTTTAAACAACAAAAAGGGTAACGATTTCAAAGTCCAGTCTGATTAAAACTTGGATAAAAGTATTGATAAAATACTTTGCAGAAAGAGTCATAGAATATGTGGACAATTTTGACTGCTCTGATCATAGGTTTGTAAGTTGCAAGGTCATTGGCTGAGCTTAGGAAGGCCTCATGTTCACCTCTATGGCCTTTTTCTGTTTGTATTTAAAGCAGTAACTTTTGAAAACTCCAGCCAATCCATTCCAAAATTTCAGGGAATGTTCTAGGCATCAACTCTATTGATTTGGGGGAAAACTGTAATACTGAAATGAAGGACACAGAGCCATTATCAGCTCTTTATCAAAGCCCCAAACAGCTCTATAATAGTCTACAAATCAAAAACCCATTAACTCCTTCCAACATAACAGTACCCCATTGCATCTCTGCCACCCTCCAGGAGAGTTTAATATATTGACACCATGATTTATCTTCCAAACAGAAGGAAGAAGAGTGGGAGCAAGTGCTATGCAGTAAGGGAGGGATGGGGGCATGCACACAGCCCTTGGCATGAGGGAGGAGGCATACAGATCCCCTAACATAGGAGAAATGGGGTATAACAGTGTGGCACCCATCTCCCATGAGCACCCCCTTCTGGTCAGGTGTCTCTGCACTCATTAAACAGTCCCAGCCCTGATATAGGTCCACACCCCCAGGCCTTCCTTCATGGAGGCAATTGTTTTGCCCTCTTGGTCTGTTCTGGCCCCAGCTCAGCCTCTTAACAGTTCAGTTCCCCTTCTGGGAGTTATTGTTGTCCAATTACAGAACACTTCTCCAGGGGCCTATGTGGGGGGGGAGGACACACCTGTGCATACCCACTAGTGCGGGTCCCAGACCAGGGACCCCAAGAATAACAGCCACATGCCACCATGTCCCTTTAACTATCCTGCTTTCAGTTTCCTGAGCCACTTCCCTGCACTCCCAGCCTCACGCTTATCTCAAGGCTCATCTAAGTTCAGGCCTAGCAGCCAGCCAGGAGCATTTTCTCACTGCCCCAGCCCCTACCAGCACTGGGCTGTCTATGGTGTTGCAGTTCCTTTTAGGCAGCCAGGAACACCAGCAACAACCTGACTGTTACTATCTCTGCCTCTGCAGCTCCTTTTATGTGGCCCTCCTGGGTCCTGATTGGCTGCTCTCTGCAGCCTCTTTGATTGGCTGCCTCCCCTGCAGCCACTCTAGGCTTCTTGGATGACTCATCTACTGCTCCTTTCTGGGACTGGTATGCCAGGACACTGAGGCCTCCAGCAAGGCCTAGTCCACTCTGTCACAGGGGGTAATAATGTTACACACAGAAGCTCTGCCCTGGGGGAGAATGAGGGAATCTGCTATGAGGGCACTTGTTGATGCTCAGATCTCCTTCTATGGAGGGAAGCAGGGAAAATGAGGGACCCTGGAATGGATGGAATTTGGTATAGGGAGAATAGGGATGCATACAAAGCTTCTGCTACAGGGAGAATGAGGGACCCTGGAATGGGGGCCACACAAAGACCCTGGAACGGGGACAGATGGTAGGAATGGAGCATACAGGACTACTGGCAAGAGGGAGATTGGGGAATCTGATATGGTGGGAGTTGGGGGCCCTTGGTGTGGGGGAAAGATAGTAATGAGGGTCACAATGAGCTTCTAGCATGGAAGAGAGATTGGGGGACTCTGGAAAGGGATGAAAGGAGAATGTGGAGCAAGCAGAACCCTTGGAAAGGGAAGGTGGGGGGGCATGCAGAGTCTGAAATAGTAGCATGGGAAGCAGCACCCAGGGAGGTTGTGGGATGGAATGGAAAGATTCAAGGAGCCCCTGGTGTATGCAGTAAGCTCAGCCAACAGAAGCTGAGAACCGTATAACCCCCTAGTCTAGGTGGGGACTGTAAAAAAACAATCATGCAACTTCCTATATCTGACCAATCAGAAGAACAGCCATACTGGGTCAAACCAAAGATCCATCTAGCCCAGTATCCTGTCTTCTGACAGTGGCCAATGCCAGGTGCTTCAGAGGGAATGAACAGAACAGGGCAATTATCAAGTGACCCATCCCCTGTCACCCACTCCCAACTTCTGGCAAATGGAGGCTAGGGACATCATCCCTGCCCATTCTGGCTAATAGGCATTAATAGACCTGTCCTCCATGAACTTATCTAGTTCTTTTTTTTTAACCCTGTTATCACAGAGTATGAATATTGTTTCACAAATATTGAATGCTTCCAGGAATGCTCACAGCATGGACATGGAGCAACCCCTGGCCTGATATTTGTTTGCACAAAAACAAAATTAGCAATTGTGCAGTGAAAAAAATTCTAAGTCTCTTTATAGACAAATCATATTAAGAAAAGAGCTAAATTCACCAAATGAAATATTCATAGTAATGGGATGCCCATCACTATAGTGACTGGAAGTCAGACATCTGGGTGCTGTTTTGGTGGTATATGTCAAATGACAGTAACACTTCAGTTCCTCAGTAGACAAAGTGCCCCTATGACTTCCAAACATCTCTTCCAAACTTCCAGATGTCCAACTGTTGACATAGAAGGGGATGGGAGGAAGCAGTACCATGCTGTCAACTTGCCCTGTGTTAATGCACATAGTGGTGGAGTGCACAATAGGGCAGTAGTAGGATGTACAGTCTTTTAGGAATTGCAGTCAGATGTGTACAATGGGCTGCTCAGGAAAGTATTGTCCCACCAGAGGCATAGTCCTTCCTGGAGCACCTTTTGGCTATTATCATAACTTATTTAATATTGTATTTCAGTAATACCTCCTAAAGGGCTTATGGTCACACTGTCCTAGGAACTGTTACACATATTGAAAAGAGCGTAGCTATTTGAAGTAGGAACCATTGAAGTTTAGTTTAGAGAGACGGGTGACTAAATGGCACATTTTTAGTCTTCAGTTGCATGCAGGAGGATTTCCACAATAAATATTCCTCCCAATTCGAGGAAAAGAGAATGCACTTGTAATGTAATGTAATGTTTTAGGTTTTTTTTGGCATGGAGATTTTCTGTAGGTGGGAGCACCTACAGAAATGATTCAAGAAGCTCAAGCCTTTTATGAGTGTTCCGCTCAGATTCTTAAAAGAACTTCACCACAAGTAGTTAACAGAAATTTCTCCAAAACAAGAAATGTCTATATATCCAGTTAAATAGAACTGGTTTGTAAAACTATTTGATATAGCACCATCAGGTAACTCCCCATTACATTACATAGCATAACTTGGAGATTGTATGAATGAATGAATGTTTTTCTCATCATCTAGAAAAGATCTATACACTTTCATTTCACCCAATGTGCATTTATTCTTGTAATAAGGAAAGGTGTGATCGGGACATTTCTGAATATAATTCACTCCTAGAGATCATTGTATGTTAATCTGTTATGTATAAATGAAAAAAAACCCAATCCTGATGTTTCTAGGTTCTTTGATCTATAGTTTTTTTAAAATGCATATTTACACATATAGTTTCTCTTAAAATTTCTGCGCTAGCTCATTTATATATTACTTCCTTAGTAATGTTCATTAGTTTCTTCTTAGCACCATGTCAGTAACTGATTTGCAAACAAGCAGTAGATTTTCATTTTCACTGTAGAGTCATTGAAATTGATTATAAAAAGAAAAGGAGTACTTGTGGCACCTTAGAGACAAACAAATTTATTTGAGCGTAAGCTTTCGGGAGCGACAGCTCACTTCACTGGATGCATTCAGTGGAAAATACAGTGGGGAGATTTATATACACACACACAGAGAACATGAAACAATGGGTTTTATCATACACACTGTAAGGAGAGTGATCACTTAAGATGAGCTATTACCAGCAGGAAGTGGGGGGGAGGAAGAAAACCTTTTGTGGTGATAATCAAGTTGGGCCATTTCCAACAGTTGACAAGAATGTCTGAGGAACAGTGGAGGGATGCGGGGGGGGGGGAATAAACATGGGGAAATAGTTTTATTTTGTGTAATGACCCATCCACTCCCAGTCTCTATTCAAGCCTAAGTTAATTGTATCCAGTTTGCAAATTAATCCCAATTCAGCTTTGTTGCAAGGATAGGTTCCTGGGTTAGTGGTTCTGTTGTGTGGTGTGTGGTTGCTGATGACTATTTGCTTCAGACTGGGGGCTGTCTGTAAGCAAGGACTGGCCTGTCTCCCAAAGTCTGTGAGAGTAATGGCTCGTCCTTCAGGATAGGTTGTAGATCCTTGATGATGTGATGAAGAGGTTTTAGTTGGGGGCTGAAGGTGATGGCTAGTGGCATTCTGTTATTTTCTTTGTTGGGCTTGTCCTGTAGTAGGTGACTTCTGGGTACTCTTCTGGCTCTGTCAATCTGTTTCTTCACTTCAGCATGTGGGTATTGTAGCTGTAAGAATGCTTGATAGACGCTTCCTCAGCTCTTGTCCCCTAATGCCCCTACTCTACTTGCGCTACATTGATGACATCTTCATCATCTGGATCCATGGAAAATAAGCCTTTGAGGAATTCCACCATGATTTCAACAATTTCCATCCACCATCAACCTCAGCCTGGACCAGTCCACACAAGAGATCCACTTCCTGGACACTATGGTGCTAATAAGCGATGGTCACATAAACGCCACCCTATACCGGAAACCTACTGACCGCTATTCCTACCTACATGCCTCCAGCTTTCACCCAGATCACACCACATGATCCATTGTCTACAGCCAAGCTCTACGATACAACTGCATTTGCTCCAACCCCTCAGAAAGAGACAAACACCTACAAGATCTCTATCAAGCATATCCTTACAGTGTGTATGATAAAACCCATTGTTTCATGTTCTCTGTATGTGTATATAAATCTCCCCACTGTATTTTCCACTGTATGCATCCGATGAAGTGAGCTGTAGCTCACGAAAGCTTATGCTCAAATAAATTTGTTAGTCTCTAAGGTGCCACAAGTACTCCTTTTCTTTTTGCGAATACATACTAACACGACTACTACTCTGAAATTGATTATATTATTGATAACTTGATTTTGCTTCTTTGCTGTGCTGGTGAATCAAATCATTGAATTGAATGAACAGTAACAGTCATGGAAGTCTTTGATTATGACCTGAAGTTAACATTTAACTTTGTCTGCTTTCTTATTTTCCATGTGCAGTCGCTAAATAGAATTAAGATATATATTTACACAAATATCTGTGTCTGTTTTTCCTAATATTCTGATCTAAATGAAAAGTCAGAAATATAGGGCATAAGGGAAGGGACTTCCTGAGTCCAGTCCCTGGCTATTCCTGTAAACCCATTCATAAATTTATCAGACTCCCTCTGAAAACTAGTTAGGCTATTTGCCCACACCATTAACAAAGCACATAGAAGGAGGGAAAAAAGAGTTCTAAAGATATCAACAGTATTGTGCCAAATCTGTCTCATAAGGAAAACGCCAGAAGGTAGGATCAAACAAAATGTATTGAAGATGGCAGATCAGCTATCATGTATCATAATGAAATCACTGGCTCACTCAATGTTTAACAAATCAGTGAATTTGCATAAGAGAAAACTTGTCAATGGAAACTGATGAACACCAATACTTCTAAGACAAGACTGTCTCTTTCTCAACTCATAAATATTGTATTTTCCCCCCTATTTCCATGTAGCAGGCTACAGTTCAGAGGCTTTTTAGCTTGATTTCCATCAGGATTGATGTAAAATTGCAGCTTATATTCACTTTGATCAAAGACACATTTATTCCTCCACATTTTCAAAGAAGTGAGCCATCTTCACCAATGGAGAGTCTTACAAAATGTTGTTATTAAATGGTTCCCATTATCCAGTTACTCAGAAACAATGTTTTCATAGAATATCAGAGTTGTAAGGGACCTCAGGAGGTCATCTAGTCCAACCTCCAAAGCAGGACCAGTCCCCAATTTTTGGCCCCCTCAAGGATTGAACTCACAACCCTAGGTTTAGGAGGCCACTACTCAAACCACTGAGCTATCCCTATCCCTTTTAAAATACTAGTACCATGCAGGAGACTCTGGTTTAATCTAGGTCTTTAATGTCTTTTTGTGGGCCGGGGGGGTGGGTGGGTTTGCCAGATAGAACAGAGCATGCTGTGGAGAAAGTGTTTTAACTCATGCAACTATGAGCTACTTTTTCTATTCCCTGAAACCTCCCCCCGCACCACCACCACTAATTAAATAGTTTTCAGAGTAGCAGCCATGTTAGTCTGTATTCGCAAAAAAGAAAAGGAGTACTTGTGGCACCTTAGAGACTAACAAATTTATTTGAGCTTAAGCTTCCGTGAGCTACAGCTCATTTCATTGGATGCATTCAGTGGAATGCATGTTTTCCACTGAATGCATCCGATGAAGTGAGCTGTAGCTCACAAAAGCTTATGCTCAAATAAATTTGTTAGTCTCTAAGATGCCACAAGTACTCCTTTTCTTTTTACTCTTAATCTTGGATCTTAATCTTGGATCTACTCAAATATCTTTGCAAGGGCTTTCTAGGGGTACCTAGAGAATAAAACTTCCTCACCCTGCCCTATTGTGCTTACTCAGCCCTGATCTCTGTGTGAAAGGGTGGTTCAGTCACTCATTGCATCTGATTTTAAGCCTGGGCTCCTCTGTTGTAAATGGAAACCAGAGTGCCAGTTAGTAGAGCTGTACAAATAATTGATTCTTTGGCTTCACTGGCAGTTCTAGGGAGGAAAAAAGGCAAGTAAAAAGAAAAAAAAATAATTTCAGGTGGACAAACATTTAATTCATGTTTTAATTTTAAATGGTTTTTAAAAATTAAAAGTGAAGAAAATTTAAAAAGCAAAATGCTGTTTTGAAAGTGTCACAATGAAATGTTTTAACTTTTTCAGATTAAAAAAAAACTATCAGTGAAACTGATAGGCATTCACAAAACATTTTGGTGCATCTGAATCTGCATTGTTCACTAGCTATGTTTCTGACAAAAATTTCACCCAGCTCTACCAATTAATGCCAGTTTGGTGACATTTTTTTGTGACACAGACACCTGTCCACTAGGAAATGCACTAAGGCCATTCACTCACTTCAGAGAGGCTACCAAACAGCTGTTATGTATAATTTTATAATTTGATGTTTATTATATTACAACTTGTTGACATAATAATGGGGTCAGATATTGAACAAGATTACTTTACTGCATGATCAAGAGGTAGAGGCTGGCCTAAGAAATAGAAAACTTGTTAAAACTTCCAAGAGATAAATATTAAAGGAAAGAAAATTTGGGGGACGACTAAAAGTGGAGTTTCTTTGATATAATCAGAACATTTACTCTAGAGCAAAATTATATCTTTAAAATTAGAATGTGGTTTTCAAAAGAGAAAAACTAATAGACTAAGTTTACCTTCAAGCACACAATTTATACAAATTGTCATGCAGTCTTTCCAATTTTAAAATATTTATTGGAGATCATGACCTATGAAGTGTATTGCAAAGAGGCCAAGATATAGGAGGTGCAGAGGTAATTTAACTTTATCCCTATTTTAGCTCTAGAGGGAAAGAATATTGACTGGCAATTTTTTTTAAAGAAAAAAAGCTCACACACAATTGACAAAGGAGGCAGTTTTAGCTGATGTGGTTGTATTTGTTCTATAAAAGTAGGATAGCTTTGATTTTGTTTATTTGAAGAGGATACTGGTGCTATTTTCCCCTACTAGTGGCTCTTGATCTATCCCTTTGAATCTGTCTCTAATGTTTTTCTCCCAAACCAAAATCACTGGAATATCTGTACATAAGGCTTGCCTCCCATGCTCAGTGATTTAGAATTAAGACATTCTGAAAAAAAACCCTTGAATGAACACCTGGTGTGCAAAAAAATGTTTAATACCTCAACAGGAAAGAAAATAAATACAAGGACAGCAGCAAGCCATACAGCAGTCAATATCTAGTGTGATGATCTTGAGTGGCTAAACTCAATGCAGTTATCTAATTAATTGTGACATTTTCCAACTGCTTGAATGGAAGCCTGTACAGATTTCCAGTGAGTCCCCAATTCTGTTTGACTATGACTGGTGTATTCATTTGATGTTACTAGCATTGTCTATGACAGCAGCTGAATTTTCCAGATGTTTCCTCAATGAAAGGAAATATTTAAGCGTTCGGTGTCCAAGTGTTTCTTCAATATTTCCAGCTTCTTTTCCCAAGCTACTGATGTTGACTAACATGATGTGTGTCATCATTTTTGATCTTGAAGTTTTACATTCAGTTTGAACTATAAATGAAATCAGCAAACAGCATCTAGTCATTCAGCCACTACAAGTTCGTTAATTCTTGTAATCATGTCCTTTTTGAACTAAGAGAAACCTGACTTCTTCCAAATATTCCATAAAATGTCCAAGATCATGGCCTTGATATAGCTCTCTGATGCTGTCCTGCATTAGCAATGAGCAGAAATGAAATTCATAACTTATTTTACCACCTTTGTTCACAAATTTCTAACCTGGCTTTGGAACACAGCACTTCTTGATTAGCTGATATTTCACCTACTGGTGATTGACATCCTCAAGAAGATATTGATAGAGCTCTCTCCTCACTGTCATATGTTCAATATACTAATGTCTGGCCTTGAAAATGCCTGAGTCACTGCAGAGAAAATACAATGTACAATTGTTCCTGACAATGTCAATAATTTTAACTTGCATTTCCTCACACTTTGTCCTTTTGATAACTGAGAATTAACGAGCAGTTTCAAGTCATGTTGAAGCTGTATGCATATCTCCATTCATATGGCAGATTTGGGGTGAAATTCTGGTCCTACTGAAGTCAATGGAAGTTTTGAACATGTGTTTCAATGGGGACAAGATTTAGCCCTCTGCTTTGAGCTGTGTTTTGTTACACAGTAGTTCTTTAATTGTAATTTATTATCATTTCAGGGGCCTGTAACTGAAATACTTTAGAAACTTCTTCCTTTAGGGACCGGAAAGTCTCTTTTCCCATCTTATTTAGAACAGGAGAACCACTTGCATGGGGACTGATTCTAAGGTGTCTTCACTGCCTTCACTGCAGTTAGCCCAGGTGTGGCCCCTAATTCCCCTTCACATCAACCAGAAAAATTTAAGCCAAGGCTTCAGGGTGCTTTAAACTTGGGTGGACACGCCCAGGTGAAGATATAGACTTGAGTTTGAGTTTTGCTTCAGCCCAGGCTGACAACCCACCACCTTTGTAGTGCGAACGCAGGCTAATTAAGCCCAGGTGCTATCCCAGAATTCCAAATGGGCTGTACTTTGTCTAACTCCTCCCTTCTTCCACACTGTGTTTGAAACCCACATTTGCCTTTTCTGTGCCTGTGCACATCTGCATCATTTTAATAGATGCTGTCCAAGAAATAACCCTCCCATGCAGCCAGCTGACAGAAATGGAGAGGCAGAGTATTCAGTTGGGTGCCCTATGATTCACTTTGTGGTTTTCAGACTGAATTCTTTAATGACATTCTCATTAAAAGTTCTTGCTTGCAAATGCTCTTTGCTTTTGCCTTCAGAACTGTCTTCATTAATAATAAAAGGAGTACTTGTGGCACCTTAGAGACTAACAAATTTATTAGAGCATAAGCTTTCGTGAGCTACAGCTCACTTCATCGGATGCATCCGATGAAGTGAGCTGTAGCTCACGAAAGCTTATGCTCTAATAAATTTGTTAGTCTCTAAGGTGCCACAAGTACTCCTTTTCTTTTTGCGAATACAGACTAACACGGCTGCTACTCTGAAACCTTTCATTAATAATGAGTGACTCCACTTGCAAGTTATTTACCTGAAGTATTTTTCTCCCATCGCTGCTACAGACAGCTGCTTAATGCTAATTGAGAAAGAGAGAGCACCCTGCAAATGAATGCACAGAGCACCCTGGTGTAATGCACTGCTTAGAACCATGGGGTATTCCACCAAGATCCGTCCCAGCACAAAGGCTACTACCACACCCTTGTGGTTGCAGTCACATGGGTCTGACATAGGTAACACTTTGTAGTGGGGACACTCTACCAATCCTAGGCAAACCTGGGCTAACTTTGAAGTGAAGACCTCTGGTCAATATAGTTTTGGCTCTGTAACACTCCGCTCAGGACAGATAGTGTAGTCAAATGTGTGAAAAATAAACACTTTCTAAGAATGCTTATGTTTCCAGGGACTGACTTGGTAAAGATCAAGTGATCATAGGTCCTGATTTTACCCTGGTTTTCATATAATATTATTTAAGAACATTTAAGTGTCCCAATTTTTTATTTTATCCATAAAACTGTGGGAGGTTACAACTACAAAACATTAAGACATTTTGCTCAGACTATAATAAGTAGAACTTGCTGACTGCAGTGTGTACAAATAGTCCAGTTGGCATGTTAGAAGTTGATAGTAATGACCCCAGGACACACTTACCAAAAATGTTTGTTTTTAAAGGCAAAGTTACAATAAAATATTAACATACTACATTGTACACTACTTGTTCAGGATCAGGTTAATATTCAAAGAACTTGGCTCAAGTTTCTGGCTTGCTGGCTGCAAAGCCTTCCTCTGGGTACGCTAAAAAGAGTGACCAAGTTTTTAAATACCTATCATCTTTTTGGTGCTTCTCTTGTGTACATGGTGCAAAAGCTTTTCCATTACAAGGATAGTCCATATTTTATTATTCCACAATTCCATTGGAGGATGGTCACTTTTTTCCAGTAATGTGCAACAAAAAGTTTAGCTGCTAACAATAACATAAAACAATTTGTCATTCTGTTTAAAATGTAGATCCTTTACTGGAGCATTAAGAAAGCAGGTCAGGGGATTTCTAAGAAGCCAGCATTCTGTCATAAAATGAATCTGTTTAATAATTTTTCTCCAAAATCATCTAATTCCTGGACACAAACACCAGATATGCAAGTATGTTCCCTGTTCCCTCCAATCCCTCCAACAGAGCATCTCACTAGAAGCAAAAATAGGTTAGATCTTAATTGGAGTCAAATGCCATCTATACAGTAATTTATAAACAAATTATTTGAGCTACACAAATGGAAGATGTATGTCTCTTTTCCCACACAGAGACCCACTCATTCATATCTTTGTCCAAATCCCTATCAAATCTTTTTGTCTGGATTATTTTCTTATCAACATCTTTTTCAGTCAACATTGTATAAATCTTAGCAATTAAACCTTTTGTTCCAGCTTGCTCCTGGGTCAACTGCACAAATGTGATTAAAGGTCTGGCTAGAACTGCCTCATATCCAATTTTACAATAAAATGTTTGACTTGTAAATATTGAAAATACAGTATCTTTGTCTTATTCATGTTATTACAGATCTCTTGGTATGATTTCAAATTAGGATCCAGGAACAACCGTCCAAATTGAGTAATCTCAGTTCTTACCCACAATGAATATTCACTTCGATATTTCTAGGGATATTTTCTGATTTCCTGATTACTAATGAAAGAAACTAAGGGACAGGGCCTTGACAACAGAAGTTTAGAACATATGTCCAGCTGCTAAGGTGGACTGTATGAATGGGTGATTTTTTTTTATTTCTGATTACCTAAATTTCTGTTTAATCCAACAATTACTATGAATAGCTATATTTGGGCTCCAATGATGTTTAAGTTTTACCAAGCATTCTAGGTGTATTTTTGTCTTTGTATGAATATTTCATTACCCTAAAAATGTTGCATCAAATATGTCCTTTTTCTTCCATTGTGGTCAAGTTAGGCAAGGGCACACAGTGAACGTTATTAGTGATTACAGAAATGCTTGCAGCTCTACAGGACTGAGTGATTCTGAATTTTTTCTCTTGGCAAATAGAAATGGAAGGCTTCTTATCCCTTTCAGTATTCTGGAGAAAGTAGTCCTGCCCTGAGGTAGGGACTAGTCATAGAGAAAGATCATGTAGGAGCCAGTAACTGAAATCTCTTGGAATTTTGTTTGGCTTGGGGGTTAAGATCCCAGTGAAGGATTGCAATGTCTATTTTTCTCTCTATTTTTAACATCCTTGATGTAGGACTGTCAGAGCAGAGTTTACCAGAGGGAACACTGAAAGCTTGGGTAAGACTTGTTTACTCCTGACATCTACAGGTACTTGATCTTTCCTGTCACAAGTAGTAAGGAATAGGCCTGCAATGCCATGAACTACTGACACATGTGCACACTTTGTAAATAAAAGGACTCTGTTTCCAACGACAGAGTCCCAAATGCCAGTTTCCTGGTCGAGTTGTAGACAATCAAGAATTCTGAGGAGTGAGCCCAGGCATATTGCACAGCTGTGAAGTTTGGATCCAGACCCAAACTTCTACAAAATTTAGGGATATTCAGAACAGTGGTTTGGCTCAGACGTCTCTGATTCAAAGTCTGTCATGGGGAATCATGCAGCTAGCAGTTCATTTATCAAGGACAATGGGTTCTCTGTTCCTACAGCTCACATATAGAAATCTACCTTTTGCTCAGATAATTTCTGACTGACTCCTCTCTTGTTTGGCAGTTGAACATTTACAGAGAGATGCCGGGGATATCAAGGAGTTCGCGTTCTGCTGTGAAGCTGGGGAAACGACTTCTAAGACTTTTTACGTTGGCTGCCCCCCGTTGCCCTGGAAGTTCTCTGCTCGCAACCTTGCCAGCTGCCATTGCTCAACATCTCTGCGTGGCAGAGCACTGACAGTGACTGCAGCTCTGCAGCGGGTAGCGTGGCCCATCTGCGGGTACATCTAGACCGGAGTTGGAATTTTCAGCTCAAGTAGACAAACCCGCACTACCGCTGAACAAGCTGGTGTGCTAAAATATACTGTGTCGCTGTAGTGGTGAGAGTAGCAGGAGGGGCTAGCCACCCCAAGTATGTGCCTACTGTCTCAGATGGAATTATACTGTGGGGTGGCTAGCCCCTCCCACTGCCTGTGCCACTGCAGCTATGCTCTATTTTTAGTGCCCTAGCTTGATCAGAACAAGACATTCTCAAGCTGGAAATTACACCTTCCAGCTCCAGTGTAGATATACCTTTTGTGCTTTCAGACCCCACTCCCATACCTTTTCAAATGTTCCTTCCCTCTGCTGGGGCCCTCACCTGGCTCTGGCCCCCACCTGCAGGAGGATATACCCCAACTAGCCACAACATGAAGAAGACAGACACCCCACCCCCCTGCCTCTACCACATTACTGTCTCATGGCATCAGAGACAAAAACAATCCAGTTAAGTGCAACATGCTTAACCAGGAACTTCACTAAATTAAGACACCTGTCAGGAAACAGATTTAAATCCAACTATACTTGACAGCAATGAAGGCTGCTGAAGGGGGACAGGTGTCACACCTCAGATGCATTACTATGTTTAGGATTTTCAGATGTCTCATGTTGGTTCCATCCATTTGCTTCTTTAACAATTTTTGGTCTCCTTAGCTTGGTATTGTTTCATCACTTCCTCTTCCAGGTGTTCTCTCTTTTTATGGTAATTACACATCCAAATCTGTCATCATGGGCATCTTGCAGTTGTCATTTGGCACCTGGAAACAACAGGTTACATCACTTTCCTTCTGCAGATGGTGGGCTTGATTCTCTACTGCTTGGCATCTTGTGTAGTCATTTACACCTGTGTTTTGCACTCACTTGGCACAGGTATAATTGGCTACACAAAGGGCAAACAGTAGAGTAATCAGACCAGTGTAGCCTCTCAACTCCATGGGTCTGTCCAATTTAATATGATACATTTTTCAGTTCCCATGGCAGCAGCATTATTACTAAAAAGGTGCCTTCAGTTAATTATGAATTCCTTTCAGTGGGAAGAAAAGACCTCCCATCAAGCCTCACTAACCAAGAGTTTGCTATATACATGAAAAATCTCTTTAAATATTTCCCTTCAGGAAGCACAAACAGTGGAACTTCCACCCAAGCATTCTCAAGCACTAGCTTTGAGTATCACAATACTTATTGATAATTTTGTTCCCCCACAAGCTCTCATATGGAAAAACAGAAAGTGCCTGGAGTGGGAGAACAAGGATCACAGTGTGACATAACAAACACAAAAAGAAAAAGAGTACTTGTGGCACCTTAGAGACTAACAAATTTATTAGAGCATAAGCTTTCGTGAGCTACAGCTCACTTCATCGGATGCATTTGGTGGAAAATACAGAGGGGAGACTGATATACACACACAGAGAACATGAAACAATGGGTTTATCATACACACTATAAGGAGAGTGATCACTTAAGATAAGCCATCACCAGCAGCGGGGGGGGGGGGGAGAAGGAAAACCTTTCATGGTGACAAGCAAGGTAGGCTATTTCCAGCAGTTAACAAGAATATCTGAGGAACAGTGGGGGGTGGGGTGGGGTGGGGTGGGGTGGGGTGGGGGGGGGAGAAATAACATGGGGGAAATAGTTTTCCTTTGTGTAATGACTCATCCATTCCCAGTCTCTATTCAAGCCTAAGTTAATCATATCCAGTTTGCAAATTAATTCCAATTCAGCAGTCTCTCGTTGGAGTCTGTTTTTGAAGCTTTTTTGTTGAAGGATAGCCACTTTCAGGTCTGTAATCGAGTGACCAGAGAGATTGAAGTGTTCTCCAACTGGTTTTTGAATGTTATAATTCTTGACATCTGATTTGTGTCCATTCATTCTTTTACATAGAGACTGTCCAGTTTGACCAATGTACATGGCAGAGGGGCATTGCTGGCACATGATGGCATATATCACATTGGTAGATGCGCAGGTGAACGAGCCTCTGATAGTGAGGCTGATGTGATTAGGCCCTATGATGGTGTCCCCTGAATAGATATGTGGACAGAGTTGGCAACGGGCTTTGTTGCAAGAATAGGTTCCAGTGGTTCTGTTGTATGGTGTGTGGTTGCTGGTGAGTATTTGCTTCAGGTTGGGGGGCTGTCTGTAAGCAAGGACTGGCCTGTCTCCCAAGATCTGTGAGAGTGATGGCTCGTCATTCAGGATAGGTTGTAGATCCTTGATGATATGTTGGAGAGCTTTTAGTTAGGGGCTGAAGGTGATGGCTAGTGGCGTTCTGTTATTTTCTTTGTTGGGCCTGTCCTGTAGTAGGTGACTTCTGGGTACTCTTCTGGCTCTGTCAATCTGTTTCTTCACTTCAGCAGGTGGGTATTGTAGTTGTAGGAATGCATGATAGAGATCTTGTAGGTGTTTGTCTCTGTCTGAGGGGTTGGAGCAAATGAGGTTATATCGTAGAGCTTGGCTATAGACAATGGATCGTGTGGTATGATCTGGATGAAAGCTAGAGGCATGTAGGCAGGAATAGCAGTCAGTAGGTTTCCGATATAGGGTGATGTTTATGTGACCATCGCTTATTAGCACCGTAGTGTCCAGGAAGTGGATCTCTTGTGTGGACTGGTCCAGGCTGAGGTTGATGGTGGGATGGAAATTGTTGAAATCATGGTGGAATTCCTCAAGGGCTTCTTTTCCATGTGTCCAGATGATGAAGATGTCATCAATGTAGCGCAAGTAGAGTAGGGGCATTAGGAGACGAGAGCTGAGGAAGCGTTGTTCTAAGTCAGCCATGAAAATGTTGACATACTGTGAGGCCATGCGGGTACCCATCGCAGTGCCGCTGATTTGAAGGTATACATTGTCCCCAAATGTGAAATAGTTATGGGTGAGGACAAAGTCACAAAGTTCAGCCACCAGGTTAGCTGTGACATTATCGGGGATACTGTTCCTGACGGCTTGTAGTCCATCTTTGTGTGGAATGTTGGTGTAGAGGGTTTCTACATCCATAGTGGCTAGGATGGTGGTTTTAGGAAGATCACCAATGGATTGTAGTTTCCTCAGGAAGTCAGTGGTGTCTCGAAGATAGCTGGGAGTGCTGGTAACGTAGGGCCTGAGGAGGCAGTCTACATAGCCAGACAATCCTGCTGTCAGGGTGCCAATGCCTGAGATGATGGGGCGTCCAGGATTTCCAGGTTTATGGATCTTGGGTAGCAGATAGAATACCCCAGGTCGGAGTTCTAGGGGTGTGCCTGTGCAGATTTGTTCTTGTCCTTAAACCAGTTGGAGAACACTTCAATCTCTCTGGTCACTCGATTACAGACCTGAAAGTGGCTATCCTTCAACAAAAAAGCTTCAAAAACAGACTCCAACGAGAGACTGCTGAATTGGAATTAATTTGCAAACTGGATACAATTAACTTAGGCTTGAATAGAGACTGGGAATGGATGAGTCATTACACAAAGTAAAACTATTTCCCCATGTTATTTCTCCCCCCCCCCACTGTTCCTCAGTATTTTTGTTAACTGCTGGAAATAGCCTACCTTGCTTGTCACCATGAAAGGTTTTCCTCCTTCCCCCCCGCTGCTGCTGGTGATGGCTTATCTTAAGTGATCACTCTCCTTACAGTGTGTATGATAAACCCATTGTTTCATGTTCTCTGTATGTGTATATCAATCTCCCCTCTATATTTTCCATCAAATGCTTCCGATGAAGTGAGCTGTAGCTCACGAAAGCTTATGCTCTAATAAATTTGTTAGTCTCTAAGGTGCCACAAGTACTCCTTTTCTTTTTGCGAATACAGACTAACACGGCTGCTACTCTGAAACATAACAAACACAGCGATGGGTAAGGAGGACAAGGCTACAACAATAAGACAGCTCATTGAATATTTTAGAAATTTTCATTCAACGATTATGTAATTTAATTCCCCCCATTTTTGACAATCAGTGAAGATAGTGCAACTGCATAGCTATTAGCTCTATTTCAAACATTCTTTTTAGACCTACGTTGCACCAAAATGTCAGCTATATTGTTTCTACTTTGAGATAGAGAGAACATATCTCTCTTTGGCTGACTTTTAGGGATAAGTAAATAGATTTGGATAAAATAAACTCTGATATAAAGCTTTTCCCCAAAGGTTCCCCAACACTGAAGGGTTTTTTTTTTGTTTTTCTTGTTGAGATTTTACATAAGTTTGACTGGAAAAAAAGCTATGCTTCTCAATACTTTCTGGACTGGATTCTGGGCTCATTCTAGTTTTACACAAGTAATGACTTCAGTGAGTCATTCTGTTTAGCTTGATTATGATCGTAAATCAATCTTGCTATTTTTATCTGGATGCAGGATGCAAGGAGAGAACATAAAAATGGCCATCCTGGGTCAGAACAATGGTCCATCTGGCCCCGTTTCCTGTCTTCTGACAGTGGCCAATGCCACTTGCTTCAGAGGGGATGAACAGACCATGTAATCATCAAATGATCCATCCCCTGTTGCAGATTTCCAGCTTCTGGCAAACAAAGTCTAGGGAGACTTCAGAGTATGGGTTTGAATTCCTGCTCAGCCTGGCTAATAGCCATTGATGTACCTATCCTCGATGAACTTATCTAGTTCTTTTTTGAACCCTGTTATAGACTTGTCTGTGTGTTGTATGAAGAAATATTTCCTTTCGTTTGTTGTAAACCTGCTATCTATTAATTTCATTTGGTGACCCCTAGTTCTTGTGTTATGAGAAGGAGTAAATAACACTTCCCTGTTTACTTTCTCCACTCCAGTCATGATTTTATAGACCTCTGTCATATCCCCCCTTAGTCATCTCTTTTCCAAGCTGAAAAGTCCCAGTCCTATTAATCTCTGCTCCTATGAAAGCTGTTCCATACCCCTCATCATTTTTGTTGCTCTTTTCTGAACCTTTTCAATTCCAATATATCTTTTTTGAGATGGAGCAACCACATCTGCTCCTAGTATTCAAGCGGGGGGCATACAATGGATTTATAGAGAGGCAATATGATATTTTCTGTGTTATTATCTATCCCTTTCTTAATGATTCCCAACATTCTGTTCACTTTTTTGACTGCCACTGCACATTGAGTGGATGTTTTCAGAGAACTAATTAATGGTGAAATCTTAGCGGATCTTAAACATAAAAAAGAAGCTTACAAGAAGTGGAAGGTTGGACATATGACCAGGGAAGAGTATAAAAATATTGCTCGGGCATGTAGGAAAGATATCAGGAGGGCCAAATCGCACCTGGAGCTGCAGCTAGCAAGAGATGTCAAGAGTAACAAGAAGGGTTTCTTCAGGTATGTTGGCAACAAGAAGAAAGCCAAGGAAAGTGTGGGCCCCTTACTGAATGAGGGAGGCAAGCTAGTGACAGAGGATGTGGAAAAAGCTAATGTACTCAATGCTTTTTTTGCCTCTGTTTTCACTAACAAGGTCAGCTCCCAGACTGCTGTGCTGGGCATCACAAAATGGGGAAGAGATGGCCAGCCCTCTGTAGAGATAGAGGTGGTTAGGGACTATTTAGAAAAGCTGGACGTGCACAAGTCCATGGGGCCGGACGAATTGCATCCGAGAGTGCTGAGGGAATTGGCGGCTGTGATTGCAGAGCCCTTGGCCATTATCTTTGAAAACTCGTGGCGAACGGGGGAAGTCCCGGATGACTGGAAAAAGGCTAATGTAGTGCCCATCTTTAAAAAAGGGAAGAAGGAGGATCCTGGGAACTACAGGCCGGTCAGCCTCACCTCAGTCCCTGGAAAAATCATGGAGCAGGTCCTCAAAGAATCAATCCTGAAGCACTTAGAGGAGAGGAAAGTGATCAGGAACAGTCAGCATGGATTCACCAAGGGAAGGTCATGCCTGACTAATCTAATCGCCTTTTATGATGAGATTACTGGTTCTGTGGATGAAGGGAAAGCAGTGGATGTATTGTTTCTTGACTTTAGCAAAGCTTTTGACACGGTCTCCCACAGCATTCTTGTCAGCAAGTTAAGGAAGTATGGGCTGGATGAATGCACTATAAGGTAGGTAGAAAGCTGGCTAGATTGTCGGGCTCAACGGGTAGTGATCAATGGCTCCATGTCTAGTTGGCAGCCGGTGTCAAGTGGAGTGCCCCAGGGGTCGGTCCTGGGGCCCGTTTTGTTCAATATCTTCATAAATGATCTGGAGGATGGTGTGGATTGCACTCTCAGCAAATTTGCGGATGATACTAAACTGGGAGGAGTGGTAGATACGCTGGAGGAGAGGGATAGGATACAGAAGGACCTAGACAAATTGGAAGATTGGGCCAAAAGAAATCTAATGAGGTTCAATAAGGATAAGTGCAGGGTCCTGCACTTAGGATGGAAGAATCCAATGCACCGCTACAGACTAGGGACCGAATGGCTCGGCAGCAGTTCTGCGGAAAAGGACCTAGGGGTGACAGTGGACGAGAAGCTGGATATGAGTCAGCAGTGTGCCCTTGTTGCCAAGAAGGCCAATGGCATTTTGGGATGTATAAGTAGGGGCATAGCGAGCAGATCGAGGGACGTGATCGTTCCCCTCTATTCGACACTGGTGAGGCCTCATCTGGAGTACTGTGTCCAGTTTTGGGCCCCACACTACAAGAAGGATGTGGATAAATTGGAAAGAGTACAGCGAAGGGCAACAAAAATGATTAGGGGTCTAGAGCACATGACTTATGAGGAGAGGCTGAGGGAGCTGGGATTGTTTAGTCTGCAGAAGAGAAGAATGAGGGGGGATTTGATAGCTGCTTTCAAACTACCTGAAAGGGGGTTTCAAAGAGGATGGCTCTAGACTGTTCTCAATGGTAGCAGATGACAGAACGAGGAGTAATGGTCTCAAGTTGCAATGGGGGAGGTTTAGATTGGATATTAGGAAAAACTTTTTCACTAAGAGGGTGGTGAAACACTGGAATGCGTTACCTAGGGAGGTGGTAGAATCTCCTTCCTTAGAGGTTTTTAAGGTCAGGCTTGACAAAGCCCTGGCTAGGATGATTTTAACTGGGACTTGGTCCTGCTTTGAGCAGGGGGTTGGACTAGATGACCTTCTGGGGTCCCTTCCAACCCTGATATTCTATGATTCTATGATTCTATGAACTATCCACAATGACTCCACAATCTCTTTCTTGAGTGGTAACTGCTAATTTAGACCCCATCATTTTCTATTTATAGCTGAGATTATGTTTCCAAGGTGCATTACTTTGCATTTATCAACACTGAATTTCATCTTCCGTTTTGTTACCCAGTCACCCATTTTTGGGAGATGCCTTTGTAGCTCTTTGCAGTCTGCCTGAGACTTACCTATCTTGAGTGGTTTTGCGTCACCTGCAAATTTTGCCATCTCACTGTTTACCCTCTTTTCCAAATCATTTATGAATATGTTCAGATATGAATGAAAAATCAGTTCTTTGATATTTTCACACTGAACCAAACCAAGAAGTACTCTAACCCAGTGGTTCTCAAACTAGGGCTGCCGCTTGTTCAGGGAAAGCCCCTGGCGAGCCGGGCCAGTTTGTTTATCTGCCGCGTTCGCAGGTTTGGCCGATCGCAGCTCCCACTGGCTTTGGTTCACCACTCCAGGCCAATGGGGGCTGCAGGAAGGGTGGCCAGCACATCCCTCCGCTCGCGCCGCTTCCCACAGCCCCCATTGGCCTGGAATAGCAAACCACAGCCAGTGGGAGCCATGATCAGCCAAACCTGCAGACGCGGCAGGTAAACAAACAAGCCCAGCCCACCAGGGGCTTTCCCTGAACAAGTGGCAGCCCTAGTTTGAGAACCACTGTTCTAACCATCATCATGAGACAGTCCAGTTTTATGAGAATGAAATAGGTTTGGATAAATAGCATCCAAACTTTTGACTGTTCATTCAAATTAAAATGAGATTAATCACTGGTGATATATACTTTTCTCATCTTTCTCCAAATAAATATGCCAAATCATCAGGTATGTACATTTTCATAGCTATATTCAGCTACACCAACTGAGGATCTCACCCATTCTTATATTATCAGCTGTAACTTGATGTCACAATATGTTTGATTATAGCATGTTAGACAAGGTCATGAGTTTATCGTTTTATGAAACATGTTGTAGGAATTAAGAGAAACTTGAAGTGGGTGACAATTATATTTTTCAGGCAGACTCATATTTCTTATGGGGGTATTCATGCATATCTGCAGTACTTTCTCATTATGATTTCTGTGGGCACAAAATGCTATGTTTTGAATTATGTCTTTAAAATTGCCTTTTCATTTCACGGTTATAAGAACAAAATCTTTGATAGCTGCCTGAATTGTAAACTTTAAAACATGAGCACATTTTCATGTTCTTGTCCTTTTTTATGATTGATGTGTTTAAAAAAAATAACTGCTTTTCATTTTAGTTTCTGATGGCAAATCTGTATTGCTTATATGGCGGAGAGAGGAAAAGTATACTGAATTCTTTACTCTCCAGTTGAGTGGATCAGAATAATAAGATAACTACACAAAATATTGCAGAGAAATATGCTTCCACACATTCTCATTTTAGACTCACAAAAGTCATTCACAGGTTTCAGAGTAGCAGCCGTGTTAGTCTGTATTCGCAAAAAGAAAAGGAGTACTTGTGGCACCTTAGAGACTAACAAATTTATTAGAGCATAAGCTTTCGTGAGCTACAGCTCACTTCATCGGATGCATTTGGTGGAAAAGTCATTCACTCTCTGATTTTTGTCCAATAGAACAACAAAACAATACACTCGAGGAAAAAACCTACTAACAAATAGTGTCACAATTATACATGCATTCACAGTATCGCCTGCCAAAAAAGTAACCTCACAGTGAGGAATGAGTTTAGGATGCAGTAATCTTGCTCTGTCCATTAAGGGGTGGTTCTGAGAGGCCATATACTTGTAGGGAGTTTGAGCTATAATGATGCCTTAGTATTGTGATCTCAAGCTCCATCTTCTTAACCAGCTTTTTCACTTTTATGCTTGTTCTGAGGATTATTATTTTTTGCTAGAATTCAGCTCTTTAACTCAATAAAGCAGAGTCATCCTGTGACGGATTGGATCACAGAAACCCCCTAGAAGCTGCCACCTGATGTGCCAAGAGTATTTCTGCTCCTGCTTTCCTGCCCTGTCAGCTTAGGACTTCAGTGCCCTGCCTGGTTTGAGCAAGACCCACTAGCCTGCTGCAAACCCAGACCCAGGTCTGAACCATGTCCCCTAACAGCTGTAGGTTTAACTGAAAGCAGATTACAGAAGTGTGCCTGTCTTTGACACTCAGATGCCCAACTCCCAATGGGGTCCAAACCCTAAATAAATCTGTTTTACCCCGTATAAAGCTTATACAGGGTAAACTCATACATTGTTTGCCGTCTATAACACTGATAGCAAGATATGCACAGCTGTTTGCCCTGCCCCCCCAAGTATTAATACATACTCTGGATTAATTAATAAGTAAAAAGTGATTTTATGAAATACAGAAAGTAGGATTTAAGTGGTTCCAAGTAATAGCAGGCAGAACAAAGTAAATTACCAAGCAAATAAAATGACATGAAAATCTAAGCCTAATACAGTAATAAAACTGAATACAGATAAAATCTCACCCTCCGAGATGTTTCAATAAATTTCTTTCACAGACTCAGCGCCTTCCACAGCCCTTGTTCCAGCTCAGGTGGTAGCTAGGGGATTTTTCATGATGGCTGCCTCCTGGTTCTGTTCCACTCACTTATATCTCTTTTGCATAAGGCGGGGAATCCTTTGTCCCTTTCTGGGTTCCCACCCCCTCCTTCTCAATGGAAAGCACCAGGTTAAAGATAGATTCCAGTTCAGGTGACATGATCACATGTCTCTTTAAGACTTCATTACCCACTGGCCAGCACACTCGTATACATGAAGACTTACAAGTAAACAGAGCCATCTGCCCTCAATTGTCCTGGTTGATGGGAGCCATCAAGATTCTAAACCACCATTAATGGCCCACACTTCATACTTCTAGTTTCAGATACCAGAGTGATACATTTATACAAATAGAATGACCACACTCAGTAGATTATAAACTTTGTAATGATACCTTACAAGAGGTATGAAGCATGAAGCATGAAGCATATTTCAGTTACACTATATTCAAACTCATTAGCATATTTTCATAAAATTATATACAATGCAATGTCACACATCCTAAGAGCAGCTTCCCCATCACCCTTTTTGACTGCACTTGGAATGTCTTATTGTAGTTGGGAGTCCAGTGCTAAGACTTAGAATTGCCCCTTGAGAACCACTAACAAAGTGTTAAAGGGAGAACCATTAACAAAGTATTTGTTGATCCATTTGTACTCTTGTGCATCTTTTTAACTGGGTATCCAAACAAATAAAATGGAAAAGAATCAAAGAACTTGTACATATTACACTTTGCCAGGCACACAGGCTATTGTATCTGCAGAGTTATAGTACTGATTTTATCCTTTCATCTTGACACTTGCATTAGATTTATTTGTTAAATTTTAACACACAATTATGCAAACTGACTAATGACTAACTGACCTCTTCTCTTTTTTCTTCTTCTTTTGCACTTTTGATACCTTATGCTATTATATTCTTGTTAACTCAAGAATGCTGGAGAAGGTTTTTGAAGGACTGTACTCAAAGATGCTCAGAGACCATGGTGGTGTGTACAGTAGAAGAAGAGAACCTAAACAGAATAAATTATCTACCTACTCAATCACAAATGACATGGCCATACACTTTAAAGCCAATCTTCACTTTTACAAAATAAAAAATCTGTATGCTCTTGATGCTCATGCCCACTGTTTATACAAGACCCTAGTATAATCTGACTTTGTTGCTGGAGAGACCAAAAAAGTACATGTAACATTTTTAGTGCTACACTTCTAATACTATAATAATACTGACAGTAAGCAAAGAAGTCAATGAGTCAAAGCCATTTAGCCACACCCCAACTGCACCATTACAAGACAGGCCATTAAGGTGTTTTGGTTTCATATAAATGTGGTAAGAATGTAATTGATACTCTTGTTCTAAATTGCTAGCAAAAGAAATGCTGACTCTTGGAGTTGGGATGTTAGAATATGTAACGTATGTTAAAGAGATGAACCTCCACATCATTCTTCATTTGACTCTTTAGGTTTTTCATTATGTCCCTCATTTTCAGTCTCCCATGCATTGTAAAGGCTGGTGTCATATATATATAGGACTTGGCAGGTTGACAGTCATGTATCTAAGCATCCATAATTAAAGTTTAATTAATGCTGAGCTGCAATCAAAGCTCTGTGGAAATGCATAAAACATCAAGCAGAATGCATAATGGATTCATTCTAATTAATGTTAACAATGAATACCAAATCAAATCCTAATTGTAACTGTGCTGCATCAAGTGCTGCATAGACGGGCAAGGTGACTTGGAAGTAATAACAGCTGTTTAGCTTTCCTGTTAATCCTTTATTACATTACAATGAAAGTGTCCAAGTTTTTGTGAATCTGGATACCACCCCACACTGTCTGACTGCTAGACCACCTTTTTTCACCATTCTTCACTTTGGAAAGTGATACCATAGAAAAAGAGGCACAGCTGTTCTTTGTATCCAACACCAGGACACATAAAGAGTTCATGAATGCTTCATGATGACATATTAAGTTAACAGTATGCTTGCTATGCACAATAATAAAGTGAGATGTTTGTAAAAAGATACTCCTACCTGCGTATTGTGGTAGGAACCTGTGGTATAGGAACCAGTGGCTGTACTGTGGTGACAGTTAGGTCTTTCCTAGAATGATATTATAGCACAAGGGAATTAATTCAATATTTACTCTTGATGTATACCAGTGTGAGCAAGAGGAGAAGCAGACAGATGGTTGTAGATATGGAACATACAAAGGATGTGGAAACACTCTACATCTACGCAAATTCATTTTGAATATTCATTAGAAATCTGAACAGAATATCTTGCAGTTAATATACAAACGCACATCAGAAAATTCAATGGAACTCCTTCATTTTAGACTAGTGAAGTTATAAACAGAGAATCGGAGCAGAGGAGAGAATGAACAATGACTAAAAAAGTCAAGATTATTCAAGAAATATACCCAGATTCTGATTTCCATTACATCATGTTAAACTGGAAGTAACTGCATTGGCTCCAGTGGAGTTACAGATTCTCCTATTTTACATGGGTATAAATCTGAGGCAACTCCATGGAATTTAATCAAATTATGCTGGTGTAAAAACAGTATAAGTGAAAGAAGAATCGGGCCCAATGACTTTACAGGGAGTCATCAGACTTACGACACAATGTGTTCCTCAGAATTGCATTGTAAGTCGAAACAGTGTAAGTCAAAACCACTTTTCCCATAGGAATCAATGGTATGAAGGGAGGATTGGCTCCTGAACCAAGGCTTGATACAATATTTTCACCACAATAACCCAGATTTTTGTACTAAATGAATTATAGATGACTAATGTTGCAACGTCAATGTATTTACTGTACACTATATTTTGTAAACAGCATTCAAATAAATGTATAAACTCAAGTATGCTGCTCAGAATGCCGGCAACACAGGTTCAGAAAGCCAGGGAGAATGGCCCACATTCTGAGCCTCTGCCAATCACTATTCAAGCTTTCTGATTGGCTGAACCCAGGTCTGGGAGCCAATCGAAAACAAGCGGCAACCCTACCTGGCAACAAGCTACCCTGCTGCCTCAAAGCCAATCAGAAGTGACCCCTTCCAGCTCCATACCAGTATAATGCAACCAGGAAGTGATTTCAAGAGAACGTTATGCAAATTGAGCATCCTAAGGGTGAAAAAAGCATTGTAGGGGCAAAACAGGCAGTCAATTGAAAAGCATCGTAAGTGGCATCCGATCTAAGTCGGGCATAATAATTCTGAGGACTCCCTGTACTAACAGGAATATTCACTAAAATGGAGACTGTTAAGGGATTATAGCTGAATATTTATGAAAAGCAAATTCTGAAGTTGGAAATGTCAGTATTCACACAAGAAACCTGACTGTATGAACTGCGCTTTTCTATGGCAGTCAATGGATCCACTATTCATACTGATATACTGGAGATTAAAAACTGACCCTTGGAACCACCAGACTGGATCTTGAAAGCCCTCTTTCTGTGTGTGCACAGCTTCCTTTGATTGAGGTTATGAGTCTATTACCAGAGTAGATGGATCAGGTTTTGTTGCTTGCTACGTGCAGGAGGTCAAACTAGATGGTCATGATGGTCCCTTCTGGCGTTAAAGTGTATAACTAGGCATTTCACAAATTGGGAACTTGACAGATTGTGGCTGTTATCACAATAACATGACAACAAGAAAATTTAAAATAATACATATTGGAAAGAACAGGATATACCAAGTCATATGGAGAGAAGAACAAAGGGTCAACCAACAGTAGCTTACAAAAATAGCAAACCACATGTCTTGTGGGTTTTTTCTCATTTCTCTACATCGAACAAAGCTATATTTTTCAAAGGGATGGGAACAAAAATAATGAAACCATTTATAAGGTCAGATGTAATTCTCTCTTTTGATACACCCGTTCACTGTCTATTATGGATTTTTAATTTTAAGAGGTTTCACAAGGATGATAAAAAATAGTACAAATATTCCCTTGGCAGCCTACAAATTATAATAAGTGAGTCTTATCCTTATTTTCCACTCTGTTACACCAATTTAGCTCCATTTAAGTCAATGGAGCAACATCAGTATAAAACCAGCATAAAGGAATGGAGAATCGTGTCCTTCGTGGTCTCTCTGTGGTCTTAAATGAACAATAATAGTTTATCAGTAATAATAGTGTACTATAACTTGTACCTGCATGATCTAATCTTCTGGTTTTCATGTACATACAAGTCCCACTGGGACAATAGAATTACTGTCTTGCAAAATACTGCAGAAATGAGGCCCATTTGGGCACAATTCTGATTCTATATTTCACTTTTGACTAAACTGAACGTAAACTAAATAGTCAAATTCCAAACCTGTTTTTTTTTCATTCCTACCCTATTTCTTTACACTCATTTTCTCTCAGTTCCTGCATTATATCCTTTCCAACTTCCTACTGCTTTGTCTATATAACTCAAGCATCTTATCTTTCCTATCTCTTTCTCCCTCCTCTCCCAGCCGCTACCTGGCTCACATATCAACATTTACCTTCTTCAGGTTTATTGAGGACTATAATGGGGGTTACAAACCCCATACTGAGTATAGGCAGAAGGGAGAGGACTAGATGGCAAGCAACTAGATGGACCATACCCAGCACAGCTGTCAGAACTGCCAATCATGGAGACATGCCCCCACAGCTAAGATCAATAAGGAAAACAAACCCAGCAATAAAAGAAGAACAGAAAGCGCCTACAAGGCAGAAAGACTTAAAATAGCAGAGGGGTAATCACCCTGTCCCAGACTTTCTCTAAGATACTGACAGGGAGACAAAGAAAAACTGCAAAGCCTAGGGTTTAAGGGCTAAGTGACTCATTTTAGGTCAAGTTGATAGACTAGGCTAATTGCAGATGAAGAGAGGGAGATCAGTTAGGAAAAATCTGAGACCACTCAAGAGGCTGCCCCAAGAGGAGTTAACAAGGACTTTACCAATAAAAAAAAATAATAACAACACTGCAGGAGACAGTTACACAAACGCTAATACAAACTTAGGGTGCCATTCATTCCATGTCCTCAAAAGTAGCCTTAAATTGGATTTAAGGGACGAGAATCTCTTGTCCTAGCTTTCTGCCATATTGCTGAATTTCATCTGTTAAGAATAGATATTCATGAGCAGAAAAAAGTCACACTGATATTTTCCTTAGAGACATGTTAAAGAATTGTCTGGAGAATTTGGTTCCATGGGTCGTAGTCTCCCTTTCTCCTTGCCTCTCACTGTTATCATGGATTCTTATTTACCCAAATTCTGATTTTGAGGGCAGGGGGGAGAAAACACCTTGTTATGCACTAGTAAATGACCACAGTAAAGAAGAAAAATTCTCTATTTTTCCAAAGGAAATGTGACAGGAATTACACACAAGTCGATGTTTGCAGGGTCAGGACCATAGGAGGTAATTTCAGTGGAGGAACAATTTACAGAATTAGTTAAAATTATACTGAATTTACGTTACTTGATATTATTTCCAGTGCAATTACTGGTTAATCATGTTATATGTTTTCTGTTAAATGCAATATGGTATTCACTTATGCAACTATATTGTGACATCACAAAATAAGTAAGCTGTGCAATATGTTGCTGCTTCTGCACTAACTTGAATTTAAGGGGGTAGACTTTCCCAGTTACATCATTGTGAATCTGGAGTACCTATTGACTTTAATGGAGTTACTCTGGATTTATTACAGTTTAAGAGTAAACATATTTTGACCTAACCCAAAAAAATGCCTAAATGTTTTCATTGCTTCTCCATTTATATTGTGTGACAATGAGCCTCTTTTGTCACATCACACTTCAGCATTTCTCCCTTTGGCATTGAGGGGTCCTGGGGTAAATCAGTCCCACTCCAGAGGTTTAGTACTTCACATTGGTTTAATTACAATATTTACAGGGTAGGCCTTAGGGATGGCCCACAGGCTTCTTTAAATAAAAAGAAAAAATACATTTCTTAACTCCCATCACAGTATTGCTTCTTCTTATGCTAGCCACCCTCTCTAATACACTCTGGGCCCAGCTATGCTGGGAACCGACTCCTTCCCCAAACAGAAATATACACAAGATTTCCCTTTATCCCCCCCATCCCCTCAAAAAAACCCAGCTCTTTACATTGAAGAAGCCTTTTCCCCGGCTGCACACAACCCTTCTGCAGCCTGCTTCTCATCCCTACTCCCTTTTTTCTCTCCCCGAGGGGTTTTTTAAAAGTCACAACATGCCTTTAATTAGACTTAGTTGTCCATAATTAACCTGTGGTAATCTCTTTTAGTTCCTAGGGAAAAGGCCTTTAACCATTCTAACTAATATACCTAATGTCAATGACCCTTCCAGAACTGACTGTCACAAATTGGAACTTAAAGTAAGATCTGTTAAATTTAAGTTCTATTTCATCTATGAACATACCAGTGATAGTTTTGCCAGCTTGGCTCCAGTGAGAGCAAGAGAGGCAATATTCTTTCCTTCTGAGAGAGTTTATTATTACTATGCTATAACAGCAGACCACTGGAAATTATCAGGCAAATGGAGCTATGAACACAAATGCTCTGGTGAGACATATTTATTTATTACCTTCTATTTGCATTAGTGTTATATTCTGCTGAAAATAAGCTGTAATTTCATTCAAACAGAGCATTGTATTTACCTCACCCTCCCCCCTTACTGAAATTTATGACCATTCATCTTGTGACATCCTTTAATAAATCCTTTTTAATAGATACTAAATTATATGTTTATTTTTCATTCTACAATTTACAATTCAGTTTGACTGGCTTTTCTTTGCAGACTTTTTAAAAGATTATAGGCTGATGCAGACCTCATTAAAATCAATAGAAAGACTCTTATTGATTTCAGTGGAGTTTGGCTTAGGCTGCATAGGCCTTTTGTTGCCCTCATTTACCACAGAGTAAATCCAGAATAACTCCACTGAAATTAGTGGACCAGATTCTCTGTTGACCAGGAAAAACTAGAGTAAGTACCGTACAGCTGTTCCCAGTCATGAACTTCAGTGCCAAGAATATATATGAACCTAGATGGTGCCTTTAGGTTATTTTTTATTGTATTTATTGTATTTTATTTATATTTATGCAAATGATGAAAAAAGGCACATATCTACAATGCTCTAAGTGTCCTTGACATGGAAATACATTGCAAAATTACTCTTAATGCAGAAGTACAATTTTATCTGTTTTAGATAAAACAGATACATCATCGTTCTCACCTTTTGTAGTGATTATCAAGGTGGGCCATTTCCAGCAGTTGACAAGAACGTCTGAGGAACAGCGGGGCAGGGAATAAACATGGGGAAATAGTTTTACTTTGTGTAATGACCCATCCACTCCCAGTCTCTATTCAAGCCTAAGTTAATTGTATCCAGTTTGGAAATTAATTCCAGTTCAGCAGTCTCTCGTTGGAGTCTGTTATTGAAGTTTTTTTGTTGAAGTATTGGTGCTGTCGTCATCATGAATAGGTCAGAATATGAACAAGAGGCTACTAGGCAGCTCTCCAACACCACTTTCTACAAGCCATTACCCTCTGATCCCACTGAGAGTTACCAAAAGAAACTACAGCATTTGCTCAAGAAACTCCCTGAAAAAGCACAAGAACAAATCCGCACAGACACACCCCTGGAGCCCCGACCTGGGGTATTCTATCTGCTACCCAAGATCCATAAACCTGGAAATCCTGGACGCCCCATCATCTAAGGCATTGGCACCCTGACAGCAGGATTGTCTGGCTATGTAGACTCCCTCCTCAGGCCCTACATTACCAGCACTCCCAGCTATCTTCGAGACACCACTGACTTCCTGAGGAAACTACAGTCCATTGGTGATCTTCCTAAAAACACCATCCTAGCCACTATGGATGTAGAAGCCCTCTACACCAACATTCCACACAAAGATGGATTACAAGCCATCAGGAACAGTATCCCCGATACTGTCACGGCTAACCTGGTGGCTGAACTTTGTGACTTTGTCCTGACCCATAACTATTTCACATTTGGTGACAATGTATGCCTTCAAATCAGCGGCACTGCGATGGGTACCCGCATGGCCCACAGTATGCCAACATCTTTATGGCTGACTTAGAACAACGCTTCCTCAGCTCTCGTCCCCTAATGCCCCTACGCTACTTGCGCTACATTGATGACATCTTCATCATCTGGACACATGGAAAAGAAGCCCTTGAGGAATTCCACCATGATTTCAACAATTTCCATCCCACCATCAACCTCAGCCTGGACCAGTCCACACAAGAGATCCACTTCCTGGACACTACGGTGCTAATAAGCGATGGTCACATAAACACCACCCTATATCGGAAACCTACTGACCGCTATTCCTACCTACATGCCTCTAGCTTTCATCCAGATCATACCACTCGATCCATTGTCTACAGCCAAGCGCTACGATATAACCGCATTTGCTCCAACCCCTCAGACAGAGACAAACACCTACAAGATCTCTATCATGCATTCCTACAACTACAATACCCACCTGCTGAAGTGAAGAAACAGATTGACAGAGCCAGAAGAGTACCCAGAAGTCACCTACTACAGGACAGGCCCAACAAAGAAAACAACAGGACGCCACTACCCATCACCTTCAGCCCCCAACTAAAACCTCTCCAACGCATCATCAAGGATCTACAGCCTATCCTGAAGGACGACCCATCACTCTCACAGATCTTGGGAGACAGACCAGTCCTTGCTTTCAGACAGCCCCCCAATCTGAAGCAAATACTCACCAGCAACCACACACCACACAACAGAACCACTAACCCAGGAACCTATCCTTGCAACAAAGCCCGTTGCCAACTCTGTCCACATATCTATTCAGGGGATACCATCATAGGGCCTAATCACATCAGCCACACTATCAGAGGCTCGTTCACCTGCGCATCTACCAATGTGATATATGCCATCATGTGCCAGCAATGCCCCTCTGCCATGTACATTGGCCAAACTGGACAGTCTCTACGTAAAAGAATGAATGGACACAAATCAGATGTCAAGAATTATAACATTCAAAAACAAGTTGGAGAACACTTCAATCTCTCTGGTCACTCGATCACAGACCTAAGAGTGGCTATACTTCAACAAAAAAGCTTCAAAAACAGACTCCAACGAGAGACTGCTGAATTGGAATTAATTTGCAAACTGGATACAATTAACTTAGGCTTGAATAGAGACTGGGAATGGATGAGTCATTACACAAAGTAAAACTATTTCCCCATGGTATTTCTCCCTCCCACCCCACCCCCCACTGTTCCTCTGATATTCTTGTTAACTGCTAGAATTAGCCTACCTTGCTTGTCACCATGAAAGGTTTTCCTCCTTTCCCCCCCCTGCTGCTGGTGATGGCTTATCTTAAGTGATCACTCTCCTTACAGTGTGTATGATAAACCCATTGTTTCATGTTCTCTGTGTGTATGTATATAAATCTCTCCTGTGTTTTTTCCACCAAATGCATCCGATGAAGTGAGCTGTAGCTCACGAAAGCTTATGCTCTAATAAATTTGTTGGTCTCTAAGGTGCCACAAGTACTCCTTTTCTTTTTGCGAATACAGACTAACACGGCTGCTACTCTGAAACCACTTTTAGGTCTGTAATTGAGGCAATACTTCAACAAAAAAACTTCAATAACAGATTCCAACGAGAAATTGCTTAATTGGAATTAATTTGCAAACTGGATACAATTATCTTAGGCTTGAATAGAGACTGGGAGTGGATGGGTCATTACACAAAGTAAAACTATTTCCCCATGTTTATCCCCCCCTCCCACACACACACACACACACACTGTTCCTCAGATGTTCTTGTTAACTGCTGGAAATGGCCCACCTTGATTATCACTACAAAAGGTTTTTTTCCCCTCCGCTCTCCTGCTGGTAATAGCTCACCTTAACTGATCACTCTGGTTACAGTGTGTATGGTAATACCCCTTGTTTTATGTTTTCTGTGTATATAAATCTCCCCACTGTATTTTCCACTGAATGCATCCAATGAAGTGAGCTGTAGCTCACGAAAGCTTATGCTCAAATAAATTTGTTAGTCTCTAAGGTGCCACAAATCCTCCTTTTCTTTTTGTGAATACAGACTAACACGGCTGCTACTCTGAAACCAGGGAAAAGATAGGTATCTTAAATAGAATATAAATAAAATACATTTCAGAATGAAAAATTGAACCATTTTGTTCCAAAATGCTTCCTTTTGATATTTTTTCTAAATTAAATTTTGTCAAAATTGCTATGTTAACACAAAACGTTTCAATTTTAATAAATTGGCATTTTCTTACTGGAAAAGCGGTTCTCTGGGAAATTTCCCACCAGTTCTCATTACTAACCTAACTTTGCAATCTCTGGATGTTCAGATGGTCTCAGAAAACCAGCAAAGCTCTCAATGACTGATGCTTCTCATTTCCTATAGATTCTCATTCATATTAGCCTTCTGCTCCTTCATTAGACTTGAAAATACAGTGAAAATAATAAAGTCCACGAAAAGATGACTCAGCTTTCAACTGTATTAAAGGCTCATAAACCAACTCTGTTAATTTTTAAAGACTTAATTGAAAAAATCAAGTTTAGGAAAGACATTTGTACTGTGCAGAGGAACAACCTCTTGTTTTTTGTTCAGCACCTGCCTGGTGTTGTCATTCAGGTAATTATTTTCAAAGGATATAGTGCCATAGTTGTAATATTTTGGAATTTTCTTCTGTTCCTAGAATGTTTCATTTTGTACTTTCTAAATGATGTCAAGCCATTGCATTAAAGTCAAAGATATAATAAAAAAGTGTGTAATGATTCAGAGCAATGTACCATTTCCGATAAAATACCTCTGATCTTTTTACTAATGAAAGTCAATTTTCCCATAGTCAGTCTGGAACTATGTAAAGTGGAAATAAATGTGGTGTTTCCAAGTAGAAGGTCCCTGTCTCCAGAATTATAGAGTGTAAAACCAACTACACAATCAACAAAACACAAATTACCAGCCAACATTATATTCCCAATTCACTTCCATTCAGTTTCTGCTTTAATCCTGTTTACGGTAAGAAAGGAGACTATTTTACTTCTGTTAGCAATTCAACACTGATAAACAGTTTGATTTTTCCATATTCTGCTGACCTGAAAGTTAACAAAAAAGTTTGCTTTGATTTATAACATTTAGCAAATATGATTTGGAAATCACTGATTTAGGGCTTGTCTTTACTGCCACAGTGCAGACTATACGATCGGGTGGAGAAGTGTGAATTTCAGAAATCATCAAAATGTTGCTCTCTAAACTGCTCTATGTGGATGTTGCTGATGCAAATTAAATGGTACCTTGTTCACATCAACATAGTCCTGTTTGAAAGAGGATAGATAATATTAATATTTGGTGTGCTCTGCAATTCATATGTTGTAGCTTGCACTGCCATATAGTGTAGACATCACCTAAGACTATGGGCCTGATTATCCTCTTGCATATGCTGGTTTAAATCAGAAGAAACTCCTTTGAAATCAACAAAGTTATTCTGGTGTAAAACTAGCATATAAATGTGTCAACCTGCTTCCACTGAAATTCATGGAAAAACTCCCATTGACTTATTGATTTAGGATCAAGCCCTGGAAGAGAAGAGGCTTGAGCCCTGAACATGAAACACCCTGGGGAAGACTTTCAAAAGCACAAGTGGCAGGTAGACATCAAAAGTAAAACAAAATTCAAAAGTGCCCAAGTGACATATTTGTATTTAGACACCTAACTCCCATTGGAGTCATCTTCCCTGTGGTATTTCATGCTTCAGGCTTGATTCTGGTTTCAGTGGGAGTTAGGTGTCTAAATAGCTTTAAAAATATGACCAAAGTCACTTGCAGAGGGACTTAGGCACTTTTGAAGTTTTACCCCTAAATCATAAAGAAAATCAATGAGAGGTAGCATCCAACTGCCATTTTTTCCATTTGAAAAATCTATCCCCAATGTGCTCTTAAAAAAAAAAAAAAAGTTCCATAAGTGTAACTGGGGATGGAAAGGTTTCTGGACTATCAAGAAAGGAATGGAAGACTTCAGGGAGGCAAGGGAATTGTTTAAACAAACAAAGTTGGTTTTGATAAAAAGTAAATTGTATTTAAAAGTAGTTATCTAATACAATAATTTACTAAATTATTATAGTATCCATAGATCTTTTGAGATTAATTTGCTGAAATTTAAACTTAAAATTTCCACAACAGTGTATGAATCTGGAGAAAAAAATGCACACAATGTGAAAAAACTTCTTCCAGATTTCCATTAACGGTACTTCTAATCCTTACAATATAATTATATACTTGAACACAAAAAAGGGTAAGATACCTCACTTTTAGTTAGCAGGATAGCTCAAAACATATGCTTGATCAAGGATCTCTTAGGCATGAAACAAGAGAATGTCTCTTTGTGAGCAGCAAGCATGCATATAGTTGAAAGCATGTGTTTAGTTTTAGGAGAGGTTTTAAAAAAGGAATATCAACATATTCAATTCTAATGAAGTGATGGCATAAGGCTACCAGTCAAGGAGATTCCAAGAGCAGACAGCAATTATTGTGGTGTAGAATGAGAGTGCTTTTCAACAAAGACTAAAATGAAGTGTCACTGAAACAAAATTTATATTCATTGAAATGTTTAATTATGTGACTTGTTTTGTTCTGTTCTTTTGCAGCTTAATAACTTCTCTCATTTTAGCTTCACAACAGTTTTTAGCCATCACTGTTTGACTGGAATACTTTATTCGGGAAGAGTTAATGCCTGAAAAAGCAAACCACTTGTCATTAGCCTTATTTGGTGAGTTTCAACAACAGTTTTACATAATTCATAGATTATAAAGCCAGAATGTGCTGTTGTGATCATCTAGTCTGATCTCCTGCCTAACACAATAATGGAACATGGCTTTTCTAGGTAGAATTTCATCTCTAACCCCTGTACTTCCAAAAAGTTGGTGGAGATTTAACCATGCAACCTCATGGAAATGTAACAATTATTGTTAATTTAGTATAATCACTCAAGACCAAATTTTCTGCTGGTGTCAACAGTGACAGAACTATTGAGTTTTTTAAAATGCCCAGTGGTGAATTATATTAAGGGAGATGTGCCAGAGACCCCATGAAGTCTGATAGGGATTCTGCCATTGTTATTCATTTTACATGGAAGGTGGAGTGCATCCTCCTATCGTGGCTAGCTATTTATATTTAAGCTAGCATCGACTCACAGAGAAGTGCACTGTGGGAAGCTATCCAACAGTTCCTGCAGTCTCTGCTGCCCATTGGAATTCTGGGTTAAGCTCCCAATGCCTGATGGGGCAAAAACATTGTCGCGGGTGGTTCTGGGTACATGTTGTCAGTCTCCCCTCCCTCCGTGAAAGCAACTGCAGACAATCATTTTGCGCCTTTTTTCCTGGGTTACACTGTGCAGACACCATAGCATGGCAAGCATGGAGCCTGCTCAGCTCACTGCTGCTATTGCAAGCATTGTAAACACCTCACGCATTATACTGCAGTATGTGCAGAACCTAGCTAAGAGACGGCAGCACGAGGACGATTGTGAGGAGGACATGGACACAGATGTTCCTGAAAGTACGGGATGTGGCAATTAGGACATCATGGTGGTCGTGGGGCTGGTAGATACAGTGGAATGCTGATTCTGGGCCTGGCAAACAAGCACAGACTGGTGGGACCACATAGTCTTGCAGGTACGGGATGATTCCCAGTGGCTGCGAAACTTTTGCATGCACAAGGCCACTTTCCTGGAACTCTGTGAGTTGCTTTCTCCCACCCTGAAGCTCATGAATACCAAGATGAGAGCTGCCCTGACAGTTAGGAAGTGAGTTGTGATAGCCCTGTGGAAGCTTGCAATGCCTGACTGCTACCGGTCAGTCGGAAATCAATTTGGAGTGGGCAAATCTACTGTGGGGACTGCTGTGATTCATGTAGCCAATGCAATCACTGACATTCTGCTATCAAGGGTAGTGACTCTGGGAAATGTGCAGGTCATAGTGGATGGCTTTGCTGCAATAGGTTTCCCTAACTGTGGTGGGGCGATAGATGGAACACATATCCCTATCTTGGCACCAGACCACCTTGCCAACCAGTACATAAACTGCAAGGGGTACTTCTCAATGGTGCTGCAAGCATTGGTGGATCAAAAGGGACATTTCACCGACATCAACGTGGGATGGCCGGAAAAGGTGCATGACACTCGCATCTTTAGGAACTCCAGGCTGTTTGAGCAGCTGCAAGAGGGGACTTACTTCCCAGATCAGAAAATTACTGTTGCGGATGTTAAAATGCCAATAGTTATCCTTGGAGATCCAGCCTACCCCTTGCTCCCATGGCTCATGAAGCCATACACAGGCAGCCTGGACAGTAGTAAGGAGCCATTCAGCTATAGGCTGAGCAAGTGCAGAATGGTAGTAGAATGTGCCTTTGGACATTTAAAAGCTCGCTGGCACTGTTTGCTGACTAGTTAGACCTCAGCACAAACAACCCCATTGTTATTACTGCTTGCTGTGTGCTCCATAATATATCTGTGAGAGTAAGGGGGAGATGTTTATGGCAGGGTGGGAGGTTGAGGCAAATTGCTTAGCTACCAGTTTTGAACAGCCGGACACCAGGGCGATTAGAAGAACACAGGTAGGAGCACTGCGCATCAGAGAGCCTTTGAAAACCAGTTTCATGACTGGCCAGGCTACGGTGCGACAGTTGTGTGTGTTTCTCCTTGATGCAAACCCGGCCCCTTTGTTGATTTTAATTCCCTGTAAGCCAACCACCCTCCCCGCTTTGATCACAGCTGGCAAAGGAAATAAAGTCACAATTGTTTTGAAACCATGCATTCTTTATTAATTAAAAAAAAGGGAGATAACTGATAGGTAGCCCGGGTGGGGTGGGGGAGGAGGTAAGGACAAGGCCACATTGATTATTGTAGCCACACTAGAAACCAAAACTGTTTGAATGACAACCTTCTGTTGCTTGGGCCATCCTCTGGAGTGGAGTGGCTGGGTGCCTGGAGCCTCCCTCCCCTCTGCGTTCTTGGGCATCTGGGTGAGGAGGATATGGAACTTGGGAGGAGGGCAGGTGGCTGTACAGTGGATGCACCGGTGGTCTGTGCTCTTGTTGGCTTTCCTGCAGCTCCACCAAAAGCCTGAGCATGTCTGTTTCCTCCCCAATTAGCCTCAGCATCAGCTCCTGCCTCTGCTCATCGCGCTCACTTAATGCTTTCCTAGACTTTGCCACTGAATGCCTCCATGCATTCAGCTGTGCCCTATCAGTGTAGGAGGACTGCATGAGCTCGGAAAACCTGTCATCACAAGTGAGGTTTTTTTGCCTTCTAATCTGAGATAACCTCAGGGATGGAGATGATAGGGGGAGCATAGAAACATTTGCACCTGTGGGGGGATAAAAAGAGAGAGTAAAATTTAAGATGATACATTTCTGAGAACAAAAGGGACATTCTTTCACAGTGAATCAAGTAATTCACAGCAGACAGCACATGTGCTTTAGCTACAAAGTCACATTTTGCCTTTTATATTGAGCGCCTGCTGGTATGGTGACACAACACACACGGCTGGGCAACAGGATTCAGTTTCCAGGAAGCCATGGTAAGCCAAAGGGTATGTGGGTTTGGCTTCTAATGCCTTCATAACATGTGTCCTACCATGGATGAGTACAGAAGTCTATTTCAAGAGCCCTTTAGGTCAACGGAATGGGGTTGCTTGTGTAGACGCATTCATTATAAAATCGACAGGGATCCCGCCTTGAGAGGGTATTGGCTCCACAATGATGAAAAGGTCCTGGCTGCCTGGGAGAACAGATTCACCACTTGCCTGCTGTGCATTCTCCTCCTCTTCCTCATCCACAAAATCCTCCTTTGTGTTGCGTGAGACTCCCCCCTTGCAGGTGTCCACAGACAGTGGTGGGATAATGGTAGGGTCCCCCCCTAAAATGCCATGCAGCTGATCATAGAAGCGGCATGTATGGGGCTCTGACCCAGAGCCACCATTTGCCTCCTTGTCTTTTGGTAAGCTTGCCTGAGCTCCTTGACTTTCACGCGGCACTGCTGTGTGTCCCTGTTGTAGCCTCTGTCCATCATGCTCTGTGCGATTTTGGCATATATATTAGCATTGCTTCTTTTTGATCAGAGTTCTGCCTGCATAGATTCTTTCCCCCATATAGCAATCAGATCTAGTGTCTCCCATTTGCTCCATGCTGGAGCTCGTTTGTGATTCTGGGGGAACTGCATGGTCACCTGTGCTGCTGAGCTTGCCATGCTGACCAAACAGGAAATAAAATTCAAAAGTTCCAGGGGTTTTTCCTGTGTACCTGGCTATTGCATCGGAGTTGAAAGTGCTGTCCAGAATGGTCACATTGGAGCACTACCCCAAATTCGACCCAGCAAGGTCGATTTTAGCGCTACTCCCCTCACCGGGGACGAGTACAGAAGTCGATTTTAAGAGCCCTTTAGGTCAACGGAATGGGGTTGCTTGTGTAGACGCATTCATTATAAACACATTCATTATAAAATCGACCTAACGTGGCTAAATTTTACCTAACCCTGTAGTGTAGACCATGGCTAAGACTTAGCAAAATTACAGTCTTGGTCCAAGATAAGATTTTTACCACTCTACCTTCCAACAACAGGGCTGACCCTCCACCTACCCTGGTCAGAATCTCTCCCCAAAAACAAAGTGCCTGATTTGATAACTTGGGATTCTTTGCCCTTCTCTCTTACAGTCCAGAGAACTTTTGAAATGGATTCCTCTGAAGATTAACCCCCAAAATAATGTTAATTCAAGATATGAGGAAGAAGATATGGAGTCTGGTGGTGAAGGAAGTTCCATGCTGGTTTCTTCCCCCACTAGTGTTTGCAAAATTGCAAATTGATTTGTTCCTGCCCTCTTCAATGCAAATGAATGGCCACTTGCCATGTGATTGCTAATCAACTCTGATGACATCTGGCTAGAGGTGTCGGCTTGTCCTTTGTCTGGGAGAGCCTTGTTCACCCACTGCCCAGACTTGTCTGGTAAACACATTTTAATTCCACATTTCCTTCATATTAGTATTATCCTTTAGTTGTTTACCCTACACATACCACATTAGAATAGTAATGATCAGTGTGTTATTAGTTTTCCAGTGATACCTTACATGACACAGATACAATTTATTACATTAATGAATTGGGCTATACTGAACTGTTCAGGGCAGCTGAAACTCAATACCAGATTCCAGTGAGCCCCTTGTTCTCTGGCACTGGGGTGCTTTCAGTGTCCTATAATATTTCATTTAAAGAAGTCCTTCTCTCCATATCCTACTATACTTCATTGTGTCTAAATAGCTGCAGTTTGATCCTTAATAGTAAACATTAGGTAAACTTTATGCCAGGGTGCCGGTGCCAGCACCAGGAGTGGGGCATGGAGGCTGGCACCACTGCAATGGAAATATTGGGGGGCTGATGTATGTTTCCACCCCCAAAAGTTTTCCACCCCCACAGTATGTTACAGAGGCAAGACTGGGACCTGGTTATGTTTCTGCACCTGTATTTATGCGCAGGGAGGCAGAGGCAAGAATGGGACCCGGAAAAGGGCTGGAGTGGGCACCATCAGTGACACTCAGCATTGGGCCATCATCCTGGGAGCAGGTAGGAACAGCTCTCCTCTCCCTGCCTTCCAGCCACTACAGGTCCTAGTGGAGACACCCAGCCCAGGAAAGGGGCAGGAGCACATGCAACAGCAACCAAGGTGGGGTGGGGGATAGGGCATTAGCACCTGGGCAGGGGGCATTGGCACACCTGGGATTCAGGAACACCATCCACCAAGGAAATGCTAAGATGCCCCTTCCCATTCTGGAGTCCCTGCTGCTAAGCCTCAGTAGCTCTCCTTACTCCCCCTCCTACCTTTCTGCCCTCTCCCCACAATTCAGAGTGAGATTCACACACACACACCCTCTCCCAGCATTATGCAGATAAATTGCTGGGGGGCAGGGAGGTTAGGTGACTAATATATTTTCCGCACATGATCATAGCTTAATTTACCATTCTTTTTCTTATTTCAGTATTCCATTTAGTGTCCATTACATGACTTTACTCAGTTATTTTGTTATATATTTGCAGATAATGAATCTTTCCTCCTAGGGATCTTCATTTTGCTGAGTACCATGAAACCTATTATTTTATCACATTTGCAATAAATTGGAGCACTGTTCATACTCTACCCACAGGGGTTCTATTTGAAATGTCACACTTTAATCAGAAGGTTGTATTGCCAGGACTAACATGTTTGGATACGTGCCAATAATGCCTACTAATGTGTGAATAAATCCATTTTTGTTAGAATATATGTCTCATACAGCATGTTGTTTTTCTGCCATTGCTACAACAGCCTCATTTATTGGAACCTCTGGTTTTCATTAAGCTGTTGAATAATTTTCTTTTAAAATTTGTTCTTAATAAGCCCTTCATTTCATTCTCTCTTGAAATGTCATAATTGCTGCTTTTTTGGAATTAGTGGCTCAGGGAACAGAAAACAGATGGAGTAAAGAGCCCTTGGCTGACCAGTGACATATTTTACATCTCAATACGTCCTCTTCTTGTTGGACACTGCAGAAGCCACACCATGGATGAAAACTTGGGCCCCACTGAAGTCAATGGCAACTCCCCCCATTACTTTCAGTGGGGACAATATTTCATCCCATGGGAACATGGTGCAGTTGAAATCTGAGGATTTAGGTGATTAAAGATGCAGGCAGGCTCCTCGTGAGGTTTTGAAAATTGCCTAGGCACCTAACTCCCATTGAAATCAATAGGAGTTAGGCACCTAAGCACTTTTGAAAATCCCACCGGGTACTAAGTCACTTTTGAAAATGGGATTTAGGCTTCTAAAACACTTTGTAGCTTTTTGTAAATTTCCTCCATAGACTTTATTTACGCTAGGGATTTGTGAATTGGAAGGAATCTCAAGAAGTATCCTTTATGTGTTTCAGATCACAGGAGGGTGACCCCGATTGATGCTCAAGGAGGGGTACAGGAAACAAGCCTTCCATTCACCTGTTCACAGTGCCACTGAGGACACAGGCTAAATACACAAAAAGAGTTAAAGAGAGGACATAAGCTGTTCTGCTCATGTACAATGCACTCTTTCAAAATGTGATGGAGTTCCCATGACATTGCTTGTTCCCGAGATTATCCCTTTTCCCCACAACATGGCCCAGGCCTTAAAAATGACACTTTGACTATTTCTTTCTTTAGAGATGCATGTGCAAAAATAATTTTCTTGACACAATAAACCTGAAAGTTCTCTTTGTGATTTTCATCTCACTTTTTAATACATCAAAATATCACCCTTCACTCAAGCAAAATGGTGCCTTTATCATTTGTGGGACAGCTAGAGACAATAATGCTGTTGAAAGCAAATATAATACATTTGTTACATAGATGATCATTTATCATGTTCAGAGTAAATGGCAGCGGCTTAATAGTTAATGGGTTGATGCTCCTCTGCTTTTCACAATGACAAATGATACCAAGGTATAACATGGCAAACATGTACACACCAACAGGAAAATGACTGGTCCTGTAGAGAGCCTAATATCTCTATGGATTTGCATTGTTGTGTGTATATCTGAAAGTTTTAAAATGATGGAACACTGGGTGAATAAAGAAAAGGAGTACTTGTGGCACCTTAGAGACTAACAAATTTATTTGAGCATAAGCTTTCATGAGCTACAGCTCACTTCATCGGATGCATTCGGTGGAAAATATCTCCCCACTGTATTTTCTACCGAATGCATCCGATGAAGTGAGCTGTTGCTTATGCTCAAATAAATTTGTTAGTCTCTAAGATGCCACAAGTACTCCTTTTCTTTTTTGCGAATACAGATTAACACGGCTGCTACTCTGAAACACTGGGTGAATGTGTTTACTATTTTGTTCTATTCCCTCTACCTATACACACATCTGCTTGGAGAACCAGATCATCTGTCTTTCTATGATGGCACAATCCTGCAAAATGAACAATAATTCTTCCCTACTGAAATCTTTTTAAAGTTTCCATATGTCTGCTTATTAGAGCGGGTCGGGAAATTTCCATCAAAATGATTTTCCATTGGAAAACACAGTTTCCCCAAAAATGAAATTTTCTGCAGAAAATTTTGATTTAACAGAGGTTATGATTTTCCCTTGGGAAAATAGAAATGAAAATTCCAATGCAGGTTGGTTCAACCAAACTGAAATACTTCATTTATTAATCTTATCTGAATTGTTTTGTTTTCATTCAGTTCAACAAAAATTAAATAGAATTTTCCTGTTGGGCCATATTGCCTTATGAGAGTTATGGTTCTGGCCCAAATTCTCTCTTATGAGCTGGCTTTCCTGGAGCACTACACATATCATAAGGCAATGTGCTGATTTCACTCTGACTGGGCTGCTTAGTGCATCACAGGAGTCACATCTCTCTACGCACATTATGTGAGATGTAATCTTGCCAGGGTGCCTGACCCATATGAGAGATCAGGCTCCCCAATTATAAATCCCCTAAGGGAATGAACCACCATAAGGAATGCAGTTTAATGTTGAAATGAAGCATTTTAAGTCATTTCAATAAACCAAAATGAAAAATGTTGATTTTTGGGAAAGTCACAATGTTTTGTTTCGATCAAAAATTTCCAAATGAAATAATTTGACATTCCCAATCAAGTTTTCTTAGAATTTCCAGTCAGGAAAAAAAACCACCCTGTTTCAGGGCAAAAATAAAGGATGAAATGTTGAAATTTTCCAAAGGAAATCAATTCTCATTTCTCCTCAGCTCTACTATTTATCTGCTCTACGTAGCTGGCTTTGGGCATTCATGGAGAGATGACCTACAATTGGCATGCTTGTCCTATTTTCCCAGCACCAGAAATTGAGCCCCAACTGCTTGAAATCATTCCTGCCCTAAAATCTCTCACTAAAGTAATGTAGACGAAAGAGAAATATTTTAAAAGTTAGATTATCACACAGGAATGTCAAGGTTTAGGGCAGGCTTGCTGGATTTTTCCTAGTCAATTCACCCTTCCCTTGTTAAATAAAGCTTGGGACCAAGAAGGAAAGTTCAGATCTGGATCCAGAGTTCTTTGTTGTTTTGGAGGTGTCTGGTTCAATTGCATCTCTGTAGTTCACGTTTCCATTTGAAAGGCATATTCAGCAAGTCTCAGATGACACCTTATAATGCTGTTTCTCTGAAGTTGCAGTTCCTACTTAGGCCTGGTCTATGCTACAAAGTTAGTTCAATTGTAAGCTAACTTGCATCACCCTACCCGTGCATGTGTCTGCACTTACATCAATGGGAGACAAATTTAAGTGCCCCCTTACAGTGATACAGTAACACCCCATCCCTGAGCGGCATTGAGCTGTGGTCAATGTACTGAGGTCTTCACAGCACAAATGTAGACACTGTATTACTTATGTTGACCCTAATAGTTCTTCAACAGCTGTCCCACAATGACTGACACTGACTGCTGTGGTCACAATTGTGAACTCCACTGGACCAGAAGGCCTCACTTCCCTTTAAAACTCTGTGAATTTTTGAAATACATTTTCCTCATTATCCATTTGGGGAGCACACCTAGCAGCTCTCCACTGTTGTATGCAACTGACCATGCTGATTACATGCTCCAGACACACTCCGGCTTGGAGTACGCAGGAGATATTGGATCTCTGGTGCCTGTGGAAAGAAGAGGTTGTATAAGCACAGCTATGGACCAGCTGTAGAAATGTGGACATCTATGAGCAGATTGCACAGGGGATGCAGGAGAATGGTACAACAGCTGGGGTGCCGCTTGAAAGTGAAGGAGCTGCATCAGGTGTACAGAAGGCCAGGGAGGCCCACAGTTAAGCTGGTGTGACCTGCAGACCTGCCACTTTTACAAAGAGCTGCATTCCATACTTGGCGGAGAACCCCATTACCACGCCACAGACCACCCTGGATACCACCATGGAGCCTGAGTAATAGGACCATCATGTGAACAGCAAGGAGGAGGAGGATGGGGGGGGGCATGTGACTGGGGCATCCAGCTGTGCCATGAGCCAGGACCTGTTTGAGATTCCACCACAGTCCAGTCAGTCCCAGCAGTCGAGCACGGATGATGAGCCTGATGGAGGGGAAGGATCCTGGGGCAAGTAGGGAAATGTATTTCCCATTACAATGATGTACCCCCAACTTAGCCGGACACAGCTATAAACGTTTCATGTATTTACTCATACTAGAAGATGTAGCAGTACAACTAAGAGAGGTAGAGTTGTTATCTACTTTTCAGTCCCCTGTACTGTTAGGCAGGAGGTGGGGGGGGCAGTGGCATGTGGAGCAGTTTGTTTATGTACACAGGGATGTCCTTTGAATCTTCCTGAGAGATCTCAGTGAAACTTTCATGGACGTACTCTGCTATCCTCTCCTGAATGTTTCTAAGGATGGCAGCCTTATTTCTTCCTCCATGATAGGACACTTTCCCATTCCCATCAGCAATAACTTTGGCAGGCACCATTGCAAAACACAAGCTAGCAGCATACGAGCCCAGTGGCTTCAGGATGACAACAGCAGTTATGCTCTCTCTCTTCCTTTGTTACCCTCAGGAGTGAGATATCAGCTAAAATCACCATCGCCAGTTTTCAGCAGTAGAATCATGCAACCAGGCAATTCCATCCTCAATTCCTTTACCCCTGATGGGCCATACTGTCCATGGCCGGTGCTGTGAGTGGCACAGTGAACAAGCATGCCAATGCAGAAGTGTCAAGAAGCACGTCTTGTTTAAAACTTTTGGGAGCAAGGAAAGGAAGTTCAGAATCTGAAGTTTTTCTTTCCTTTGTGACTATATTGACAATGGTACCTCTGTGTTTATCTGCAGCTGCTGCCATAGTGGCATTGAGGGGTTCCCCTCCACATCCACAGAATGCCTGAGCAAGAAGATAAGGAGGAGAAAGAAGAAAGCTAAGGATGACACTTCAGTGAGCCAGTGCTGCAAGCCAGTGCTGCATCAGACTCTTTGCTAAAGGCCTCATGAGTGACCACTGCAAACTGGAGAAAGGCCCCAGAGTCCCAGCAGGAAAAGGAGAGGGAGGTGCACCAGGACATAATGGGATTTCTCTGGCAGCAAACACAGATGCTGCGGACTCTTGTTGGCTTACAGCTTCAGCAATCCTGGGCTCGCCTTCTTCTGCAGTCCATGGAGAACTCCATTACAGCACCTTCCTACATGCCAATCAACAATCCTTGCTGCACAAAGGGCCACATCTCTTCCCCTACCACTCCACACTAGGGGACGTTAAGGACAACCACAGCTTTACATACACTGACCTGTGAGAGCCATGTATGTATAGGTAAAATGGACATGAATGTTCTTTCCCCTTTTTAACCTCTGTTCCATTAATTTTAATAAATTTTTAATGTGTTTACTTTTTAAAATGGCACAGATTTTTTTGTGCTAGTTTTGTTACTTAACACAATTTTATTATGTGGAACATAATTCGTCTTTATTAGTTCACAACATATACTGCGGATTGCCTAGCAATTCTGAGAGCACCCACTTACTTGTTACTGTATAGTGTGACAACTCATAGAATCAGTGACAAACATAGTGTAATAATCATAAATGTGTATAGCAAGCACCATAGAAATAAGTGTATTGACAATGTTATATTCACATTGTCAATACAATACACCATTCCTAACAGGCCCCAAAACAGCAGGTAGAGTGCAGTACATCACAATGCATTAGTGGCTCACTGTTAAAGTGCTCTTTCAAATCTGTATAGATCTGCATTAAGCTCTTTTAATAGCCCTCGTCTCTGACTGTTCAAACTCAGCAAACAGGCACTCCACCTCCACCCTGGTGGCAACTTTTCCCTCTTTGATTCACAGATATTATGCAGGACACAGCAGGCAGCTATATCCATTGGGATGGGTTTTTTTCCCACTGAGATCCAATCTTATGAGTAAACAATGCCAGCATCCCTTCAATCTAACAAATGCATATTCAAATGTCATTCTGTATCTGCTGAGCTGGTAGTTGAATCTTTCCTTGGTGTTGTTGAGGTAACCGGTGTAAGTCTTTGTGAGCCAGGGACACAAGATGTAAACTAGGTTCTCCAGGATCAATATTAGCATTTCAAAATTGCCAGTGGTAATCTCCCAGGTGGGAAAGATAATCCCTGCTTGTAGCTTTCTGAATAATTCTGTGTTCTTAAAGATGCAAGAACCATGCACCTTCCCTGACCAGCCAATACTGATGTTGGTGAAGTGTCCCCAGTAATCCACCAGATAAACCAATCTATGGTTGCATAACCATAGAAAAGTAGCCCTTTCTGTTGATGTACTCTGTGGCAAGGTGGTCTGGTGCCAAAATAGGGATACATATGCTGTCTATTGTTCCACCATAGTTCAGGATCTCCATTGCTGCAAATCCATCCACTATTGTCTTCCACATTGCTGGAAGAGTCACAATCCTGAATAGCAGGAGACAATAATGAAGGCTCTTGCATGACAATGGCCCCAAAGTGGATTTTCCAACTCCAAAATGATTTCCCACTCACTAATAGCAATCTGAAGTTACAAGCCGTTTTCTTCTCCGCTGTCAGTGTAGCTCTCATTTCAGTGTCCTTGCATTGGAGGGCTGGGGTGAGCTTGGCACACTGATCCAGGAATGTGGCTTTGTGCATCTGAAAGTTCCAAAGCCACTGCTCATCATCCCAATCTGCATTGCTATGTGATACCAGTCAGTATTTGTTTTGGGGGCCTAGAAGCAGTGCTCAGCCATCTGCCGATGTTCCATGAATGCCACCAACAACTTTTAATTGGTTCTCACTATGTCCCGCAGCAATCTGGCCTTCAAGAAATCATCACGTTCCACGCTGCTTCAGTTCTTACAGCTCTGCAAATACTGGAGGATCATGCATCCTATACTTGCAAACTCCATGATAATAGTGCAGATCTGTACAGGCTCCATGCTTGTTTCAGAGATGGTGGCTAGTGAGGAGAGCTGTGTGGGTTCATGGGATTTTAAAAAAAGACACAAAAATTATGTGATATACATCATTTTGTTTTTCTAAGCCTCAAACCCATGCAGATCTAATTGTACAGCCCTTGTGCAGCCTCCCTCAAGCCTAGTTAGTAAAAACAGCTATTTTTTTGCTTTTCTAATTTAACAAATTCTGTGTCTTTTACTTGTGTTCTTAATATCTTGTGTTCCATGTTATTTCCCAGAAAATTACACCTACCCTGCACTCCTCACCTTGATGTGATTATTTCCGATTTACTTTATGCTATTTTGACCCATTTCCCTCTCTGAGTAATTTAGTTTTGCCTCACAACTTTTCTTTCCTGTTTGCTGCTTGAGTTACTTCAAAGGAAACAGTGGGTTGTTTTTGTTTTGTTGTGTTGTTTGGAAGCCACCTGTTCAAAGCTCAGAGGAGGCACACCATACAGGCTGTCACTTTGCGCTAAATGCATGCTCTCCTGAGTAAGTATCCAGCTGCCATCAGCTGCCCTGGAACTTTCCATTTAGTTGCTATGGCTCTTCTGGTTAAGTCTGTGGCACAAATTTCAGCTAAATACAATATACAGATATGAAATTTCAACTTGAATATTCTGCTGTTATGCCTGTACTCAGTAAAAGGGAACAATACTGTTAAGGATCAAGTGCAGAAGGTGGGGGCCCACAAGGGTTTTAAAATATAATAAAATTTTAAAATAAGCCTCCAGGCTCGTATTAAAGTCCCAAGGTTACAGCTTTTCTCTGACCTTGGCTTGGTAAACACTGCCACCATCCAAACATAAAAAAAACCCTTGGACCCAGGAAGAAACACTTGGGAATTCCTCCCTGTGGGATACCCTCAAGCCCGTTCACATTTCCCCCTCTTCCATGTGGGGAAGAGCTAAGAGGAAATTAGCTGTTGCTACCAGCTAATCGAACAACAGGCACAAACCTTAGGACACCAAAAATTCAATCTTGTTCTTAAAAAAGGTAAATTTTATTAAAAACAAAAAAGAAAGAAAATACTTCTGGAACTTAAGCTTTTGCTGGATTTTAAAAGAGCAATTTCAAAAATTAAGCATCCAAAATAGCTTTCTTGTGGGTTCAGATTAAAAGTTACAAGCAAACAAAAGCATCTGGAGTTAGCACAGAGGAATCCATTAGCTACAAGAAATAAACAGAATAACTCTAACTGCATCTTTCTAAACATTCCTGATCTACTTACTGTGACGGGGCAAGGCCAGATGACTACAGAAAAAAAGTCTTACTAGAATCCGAGAAGTGGGCGGGTGAAGCCCGTCCACTGCTAAAGGATCCCCCGCAGCCTAAAAGGGGGATCCACAGGACCTAGATACCTAAAAAATTCCGGGGGACAACTAATAAAATAACAGGGCCTCCCCAGTGCACCGGGCCTCCCCAGTGGAATAATGCACCCTGTAACGGGCCCCCTGGTAGGGGACAAGGAAGGGCCCTTCCAGTGCCTCTCCATCGCGTGCCGCCGGCAGCAGTTGAAGCTGCACTTGCCGGCGGAACGAGAGGACGTGACGGAGGGCGGGGTCTTTGCAGCCCAACGGGAGAGGGCTGATGACAGAGATGGGCTTTCCCAAGGTAGAAAGGGTGGGTAACAGGGCGGCATTGGGCAGAAAGGGAGGGACGGAGGTCAGGACCAGGCGGACGCCCAGGTCCTCTAGTGGCTCTAAGGGGACGAACACGCCCCCCACCGCCAGGCCCTTCTCCACCGCCTCCTGGGCGGCGGCCTCCGATGCTAAGAAGAAGACGACCTTGCCATACATTTTGGAGGCCGCCACAATAGCTGTGGGTCCCACCACCTTCGCCAACGCCCGCACATAGGTCTCCACGTGGGGTGAGGCAGGCACCAGGAGGCAACGGACGCCGTGCTTCCTGGTCATGGTGGGAAAGGGGCCCCGGCCGCTATAGATGGTAGCGGAGGCGGTGGGCTGGAGAAATGATGTAGCGGCAGGCGGGGGGGCTGCCGCCACCTGGGCGTATGCTCTAGGGGCCGGGGGAGGGACACCTGCAGAGCTGGTGGAGGGAACAGCGGGGAGGGGCGCCCCAGCTGGAGATGGGGCCGGGGCATCGGGGACAGCCCCTGCCATGGAGGGCCTGGTCTTTTTAGCGGGGCCCTTCCCCTTCTTCTTCCCCTGGCCCTTCCCGCCGGCTGGGAGGACTCCCCGCAAATCTGAAGGGGTGAGAGACGTGGCAGCAGTGGAGGTCACCCCGGTGCCCATCGCTGCTGGTGCCCCAACGGGGGCGATGGCAGATGGTTTGGCAGCAGAGGTAGAAGCTTGGGGGGGTGACAGAGGGGCAGGCGGGGGAGGGGGAGCTCGGGCTACTGGAGAGGTCTCACCCGTCTCATCCCCCGCCATCATGAGCAAGGAGGAAAGGGAGGACATCAAGAGGAGGAGGCGAGAGGGGAAGCAGGTCGACCACTCCTCCCCGCTAGGCTGCAGGCAGGGGAGGAGGGCGCCAAAAGGGGTGGGCTGGACGGGGGGCAATCAGGGGTTAGGGGTCAGTCACCGACACAAGGTGGAAATTCCGGCTCCTCTTGGTGCACTATGGGGGCAGGATTCAACAACATTGAAGGTGCAGTGAAGAGGGTTGCAACTGAAATGGGGAGTTGCACAAGCGCATGGGAGGGGGCATGGGCACATGGAGTGAGGGGCTAAGCGGTCTGGGGGTAGAACAGGGAAACCAAGGGGCTAGCTTCAGAGGCTGGGGCGGAGCAAACAAACAAAGGCTGCAGAAGGAAATGGGCGGGGCAGGCAAACAAACTGAAGCTAGTAAGGGGGGCTGGAGCAAAAGAGGAGCAAAGCAAGTGGCAAATGGGGCAGGTAGTAAAGGGCAAAGCTGGGGGGTAGGCAGCCCGGGGGGGGGCACATGTGCCCATGTGCACTTGCACAAGCCTTTTTTAGCTGGCTGCTGCTTCTGGCCCAAAGGGTGGAAATAGGGCGTGGAAAGCCAAGCAAGCAGCTGAGTCCAGAGGCAGGAGCTGAAGCAGATGGTATAGAGCCAGTGGGGGTGGTGGAGTGGGCAGCGGTGGTGGTAATAGTGGTGGGGGTTGGGGGGGACACACAGATGGATCGGGGGGGCAGCTCCACACCACACCCCCCGTGTCCCTACAAACACAGTCAAAACCCCCACCACAAGAGCACAGTTTGAAAATTACTCAGTCTTAGGGCCCCCGCCACGGTGGTCTGCAAAGTCTCTAGGTGCTGCCCCACTGGCAGATGATCCTCTTCTTCTCCTCCTCGGGCTTCAGCAGCTCCAGGCGGCCTCTGCAGCAGCAGCAGCTCCAGGAACTCCAGGTGGTGGTCCAGGCACGCAGAAAGGACCCCTCTCAGGTGGTGGTGGTGGTGGTATCCACAACAGCAGTGGCTGGGGTCTCTCACTTCTCCTCTCTGGGGAGTGGGCTAGCAGCCCCCCGCGGGGCTGCAGTTGCAGCAGTAGCAGCACCCAAGAGTGGGGGGTCCAGCCGTCAAGTCTTATTGGGATCCGGGAAGTGGGCGGGCGAAGCCCGTCCACTGCTAAAGGGTCCCCCCCAGCCTAAAAGGGGGATCCACAGGACCTAGATACCCAAAAAATTCCGGGGGACAACTAATAAAATAACAGGGACAGGAGTGCGGTCAAAGGGTCAAAAGAAGGGAACCGGACGGGGACACCGAGCAGAGAACCCCGGACAGAGCCCACTGCTCCTCAAAGGCGTCAAGGGAGTCAGAGGACGCCGCCCAGAGGAACTCTGCCCGGATACGTGAACGGACCGAGGATCGGAAATAGGCCCCACAGTCACAGGAGACTCCATCGGCCAACCTCCTCACTCTGGTTTTGTAGATGGCCATTTTAGCTAGGGCCAGGAGGAGGTTGACCAGGAGATCCCGGGACTTTGTGGGGCCACGGATAGGGAGTGCATAAATGAGAAGGTGAGGGGAGAAGTGCAACCAAAAACGTAATAAGATATTGGTGAGGAGCCGGAATAGGGGCTGCAGCCTGGCACACTCCAGGTAGACATGTGCCAGGGTATCCCTCACGCCGCAAAAGGGGCAGGTGTCTGGGATTGTGGTGAACCGTGCCAAGTACACGCCCGTGCTCACGGTATGGGAGAGCAGTCTTATTGGGATCCGGGAAGTGGGCGGGCAAAGCCCGTCCACTGCTAAAGGGTCCCCCCCAGCCTAAAAGGGGGATCCACAGGACCTAGATACCCAAATAATTCCGGGGGACAACTAATAAAAGAACAGGGACAGGAGTGCGGTCAAAGGGTCAAAAGAAGGGAACCGGACGGGGACACCGAGCAGAGAACCCCGGACAGAGCCCACTGCTCCTCAAAGGCGTCAAGGGAGTTAGAGGACGCCGCCCAGAGGAACTCTGCCCGGATACGTGAACGGACGGAGGATCGGAAATAGGCCCCACAGTCACAGGAGACTCCATCGGCCAACCTCCTCACTCTGGTTTTGTAGATGGCCATTTTAGCTAGGGCCAGGAGGAGGTTGACCAGGAGATCCCGGGGCTTTGTGGGGCCACGGATAGGGAGTGCATAAATGAGAAGGTGAGGGGAGAAGTGCAACCAAAAACGTAATAAGATATTGGTGAGGAGCCGGAATAGGGGCTGCAGCCTGGCACACTCCAGGTAGACATGTGCCAGGGTATCCCTCACGCCGCAAAAGGGGCAGGTGTCTGGGATTGTGGTGAACCGTGCCAAGTACACGCCCGTGCTCACGGTATGGGAGAGCAGTCTTATTGGGATCCGGGAAGTGGGCGGGCGAAGCCCGTCCACTGCTAAAGGGTCCCCCCCAGCCTAAAAGGGGGATCCACAGGACCTAGATACCCAAAAAATTCCAGGGGACAACTAATAAAATAACAGGGACAGGAGTGCGGTCAAAGGGTCAAAAGAAGGGAACCGGACGGGGACACCGAGCAGAGAACCCCGGACAGAGCCCACTGCTCCTCAAAGGCGTCAAGGGAGTCAGAGGACGCCGCCCAGAGGAACTCTGCCCGGATACGTGAACGGACCGAGGATCGGAAATAGGCCCCACAGTCACAGGAGACTCCATCGGCCAACCTCCTCACTCTGGTTTTGTAGATGGCCATTTTAGCTAGGGCCAGGAGGAGGTTGACCAGGAGATCCCGGGACTTTGTGGGGCCACGGATAGGGAGTGCATAAATGAGAAGGTGAGGGGAGAAGTGCAACCAAAAACGTAATAAGATATTGGTGAGGAGCCGGAATAGGGGCTGCAGCCTGGCACACTCCAGGTAGACATGTGCCAGGGTATCCCTCACGCCGCAAAAGGGGCAGGTGTCTGGGATTGTGGTGAACCGTGCCAAGTACACGCCCGTGCTCACGGTATGGGAGAGCAGTCTTATTGGGATCCGGGAAGTGGGCGGGCGAAGCCCGTCCACTGCTAAAGGGTCCCCCCCAGCCTAAAAGGGGGATCCACAGGACCTAGATACCCAAAAAATTCCGGGGGACAACTAATAAAATAACAGGGACAGGAGTGCGGTCAAAGGGTCAAAAGAAGGGAACCGGACGGGGACACCGAGCAGAGAACCCCGGACAGAGCCCACTGCTCCTCAAAGGCGTCAAGGGAGTCAGAGGACGCCGCCCAGAGGAACTCTGCCCGGATACGTGAACGGACCGAGGATCGGAAATAGGCCCCACAGTCACAGGAGACTCCATCGGCCAACCTCCTCACTCTGGTTTTGTAGATGGCCATTTTAGCTAGGGCCAGGAGGAGGTTGACCAGGAGATCCCGGGACTTTGTGGGGCCACGGATAGGGAGTGCATAAATGAGAAGGTGAGGGGAGAAGTGCAACCAAAAACGTAATAAGATATTGGTGAGGAGCCGGAATAGGGGCTGCAGCCTGGCACACTCCAGGTAGACATGTGCCAGGGTATCCCTCACGCCGCAAAAGGGGCAGGTGTCTGGGATTGTGGTGAACCGTGCCAAGTACACGCCCGTGCTCACGGTATGGGAGAGCAGTGGGGGAGAGAGAGAGAAATTCGCTCCAGGCTAAACAAATCCCTGGGACCAGGATAAGTGAAATGGCAGCTGCTACAGGTCAATTAAGACACCTGGGGCCAATTAAGAATTTTCCAGAAGGCAGGGGGAATCCTATGTTGATTGGGACACCTGAAGCCAATCAAGGGCTAGCTGAAACTAGCTAAAAGCCTCCCAGTCAGTCAGGTCGGGGTGCATATCACGAGCTTATGGGAAGAAGTTGTGCTCTTGGAGAGGCTTATGAACTACACACCATGTCAGGCACAAGGAAGGAAGCCCTAAGGTAAGGATGAAGTGGAGCTTGAGAAAGTGAGGGCTGCTGTGGGGGAAGTAGCCCAGGGAAATGTACATGTCATGTTTCTAAAAGGTCAACTACCACAGCTCATACTATTAGGGTCCTTGGGCTGGAGCCCGGAGTAGAGGGTGGGCCCAGGCTCCCACCACCACCACCTTTGCCCCCTGTTTAATCACTGAAACTGGGAGATGAGAGACTGTGCAAGGAAGAATAATTTCTCCTCACCTCCCTCGCTGGTTTATAATGAAAATGGCTCAGTAGACTGTGACCCTTGTCTCTAGAGAAAGAAGGGTTACATGGAGGGTCACAGTGAGCCTCTGAGACTAGCGAAATCCGCCAGGAAATGCAGGACCCATGGAGGCAAGAAGAGAGATTTGCCACAACTGGTGTCAGGAGTGGGACTTCATTCACAGCGTGGTGGAAGAAAGAGGTTTGAAAAAAAAAAAAGTGCACTGGGGTTTTGGATTTTTTTTTTTTTGTTTTGGCTTTTGTTTGTTTGCTTTATACCGCAATGGAGGAGGTGGTAAGAGCTCTTGTATAAGTCACAGCAGCCCAGCAGGAGACCACCTGGATTCAGACAATGGCACAACAGGAGTCTATGCGGCTACAGCAGGAAACCAACCAATTATTGATGAGCCAGGTGACCCAAGATCGTGCCCTCTTAAGAGAGGTGGTGGACCAGCTGAAGATCCTCACCACCCAGGCCCAGGGTTCCGACAGGACGCAAACCCTGAGGGCCACTGGTTGTCCGCCAAAGATGACGTCAGGAGATGACGTAGAGGCATATCTCGTCTCATTTGAAAGGACTGCTCAGCGTGAGGTGTGGCTCCAGGAGCAGTGGGACAGCGTTCTTGCCTCTTTTTTGTGTGGAGAGGCCCAGAAGGCCTACTTTGACTTGCCTGCCATGGATGCCACTGACTATACCCGTCTGAAGGCAGAGATCCTAGCACTATCAGGGGTAACGGCGGTAAGAGCCCAGAGGTTCTATGAGTGGAAATACCAAGAGAACAAACCCCTGAGGTCCCAGCTATTCAACCTCATACACCCACACGGAAGTAGTTACAGCCCGAGGTGTGCAGGCCGGAGAAGATTTTGGAGACCGTGGTCATAGACCATTACATGCAGGGACTGCTGCCAGATCTCCGCAAATGGGTAGGCCACAACAATCCGTCCACGTATGATGAGATGATCACACTGGTAGAAAGACGGATGACAGCCAGGGAACTGCCCCGACTACCCAAGGAAGGCCCCTTTCGAAACAAGCACCCGACCCCAACCAGGGAAGGTTGGGCAGCCAAACCCCCGGGGAGTCCTAGGTGGAAGAAGTGGTGGCCAAAAACCAGCGGGGACCCCAGAAGGAAGGGATTGGCCTGAGTGGGGGGAACCCCGGGACTAAACCCCCTAACCTCTGGGATAGGGGAGTGATTAAAAGCAATTATAGATGTTATGCATGTGGGGAGTGGGGACACATAGCAGCACTGTGTCCCAGCACCGAGGAGTCTATGCAATGTAACTTGGGGGATTGGGAGGTCCCATGTTCCCTTATCCATCTCGCGGGGGTCGTATTAGCCACGCATAATTACACCAGGCCAGTGAGGATAAATGGAGCAGAGACTACAGCGCTTGTGGACTCTGGGAGTGCTATCACCCTCATATTGGGTAAGCTGGTAAAAAATAGTCAGCTGCTACAAGCCAAACCCGTAGCAGTGACGTGAGTGCATGGGGCCATGAGCCATTACCCCACCATCACAGTGGAGATAGAGGTTCAGAAAAACCCCATTGAGGTGACCGTGGGCGTAGTTCCTAAACCCCCATATCCTGTAGTCATTGGGAGGGACTATCCAGGGTTTGATAATTTACTCCCCCCAGAGAGGCTGGAGGGAGGTGGGGACCCTGAGGACAGCGACTAGTCACCGGGGGAATGTCAACCCCCGATGTTCACTGAGATTTCTCAGGATCTGTTCTCAGCCCCCCAAAAGACCCAGAAGACCAAAAAAGAGAGGAAGGCCGCAAAGGCCTTGGGAACCCGGATCCTGACCCAGGGCCAGAAGACCTCCCTAGTAGGCAGATGGACGCGAGCAGCCAACAGAGAAACTTCCACCACAGAAGGTGAGCCAGAAGCTGCCCCCAGCCATGACAGCAGCAAGCCATTGGGAGAAGCAGAAGCCGGCCCCTGGGAGCTTGGGCAGGTTAGTCCGGGAGAGAGACTTTTGGGTGGGACCAGGCAGAGGACCCCAGATATGATAACACCAGGAAAGAGGTGGCCGAGATCGATGGGATACCCGCAGATGGGAAGGTCCGGGGTCCCAGACCTTACTTTATAGTGAAGAAAGATCTCCTGTACCGCGTGGTGCAAATGCAGGAGCAAGAGATACAACAACTTCTGGTGCCACAAAAACATCAAAAAGCCATATTGAGTCTCGCCCACAGTCACCTGTTTGGAGGACACCTGGGGTAGAGGAAACACAGGCACGGATCCTGCAGAGCTGCTTCTGACCAGGAGTACATGAAGATGTCCGGTGATACTGCATCTCTTGTCCGGAGTGTCAGTTACATAGCCCTCGCCCGCACTTGCGGGCTCCTTTGATACCTCTTCCAATAATAGAGGTTCCTTTTGAACGGATAGCCATGGATCTGGTAGGGCCCCTAGAGAAGACAGCTCAGGGCCACCAACATGTGCTTGTTGTGCTGGACTATGCAACCCGGTACCCAGAAGCTGTTCCCCTGCGCAACACAACTTCCAAGACAATAGCTAAGGAGCTAGTACAGATCTTTGCCTGGGTTGGGCTACCCAAGGAGATATTGACTGATCAAGGGATACCTTTCATGTCCAACTTGATGAAAGATCTCTGTTCATTGCTCCATGTACAAGCCCTACGGACCTCTGTAAACCACCCGCAAACAGATGGCCTTGTGGAAAGGTTCAATAGGACCCTCAAGGCCATGATCAGGAAAGTAATAACCCAGGATGGGAAAGATTGGGATACCCTATTGCCTTACCTCATGCTCGCCATCTGGGAGGTTCCACAAGCCTCCACGGGTTTCTCTCCATTTGAACTACTATATGGGTGCCACCCTCGGGGCATATTGGATATAGCCAGAGAAGCCTGGGAAGAGGAGCCAAATCCCGGAAGGAACATAGTTGAGCATGTACTGCAGATGAGAGATTGGATAGCCTGAATTACGCCCATTGCACGGGAACACTTGGAGAGAGCACAGGAGACCCAACAAGTCCATTATAACCACCAAGCAAAGCTTCGACAGTTCCAACCAGGGGATCGGGTGATGGCACTGATGCCCACAGCAGAAAGTAAACTGTTGGCCCAGTGGCAGGGACCCTACAAAATAATCGAAGCCGTGGGAGAGGTGAACTATAAGATGCGGCAGCCAGACTGCTGGAAATCAGAGCAAATTTACCACATCAATCTTCCAAAACCTTGGCACGATTGAGAGGCTTGCTTAGTCATGCAGGAGACCGTTCCCCAGGAGGATAACTTACACGAGCAAGTGAGGAGATCATTCGACTTGATGCCGATCCAAAAGATCGAGGCAGCCGACATAATTAATCACAACAGAGATGTGTTCTCTACAAAACCAGGGCGGATGCCTGAGACCTATCACCATATCCACACGATCCCCAGAGCCAAGATAACATTCAGACCCTACTGAATCCCAGGAGCCAAAAGAGGGGAAATCAAGGCCGAAGTAAAGAAAATGTTAGAATTAGGGGTTATTGAAGAATTTTACAGTCAGTGGTCCAGTCCAATTGTTCTAGTGCCTAAACCTGATGGTACCATGAGATTCTGTAATGATTTTCACCGACTGAATGAAATATCCCAGTTTGATGCATACCCCATACCACACATCGATGAACTGGTTGACCGACTGGGTAGTGCTTGTTCCTTGACTACACTGGATCTGACAAAAGGGTACTGCCAGATTCCTCTGACCAAAGAAGCTAAAGAAAAGACAGCATTCTCCACCCCAGATGGGCTATTCCAATACACCATCCTTCTCCCTTTTGGGCTACATGGGGGCCCCAGCCACATTCCAGTGCCTCATGGATAAGCTGCTGCGCCCCCATACTAGTTATGCAGCTGCATACCTAGATGTCATCATCCATACGCCAGACTGGGGAATCCACTTGGAGAAAGTTGAGGCAGTACTGCGCACCTTAATGCGCCATAGGGCTAGCAGAGGCTAGGTACCTGGGATATATTGTGAGAAGGGGCATAGTAAAGCCCCAAACGAATAAGCTAGAGGCAATTCAAAACTGGCCCCGGCCAACCCGAAAGAAGCAGGTCCGTGCGTTCCTAGGCGTGGTAGGCTACTACCAACATTTTATTCCCCACTTCGCCACTAAGGCAAGTCCCCTAACAGACCTGGTGAAGGCCCAAGGTCCAGACATAATAAAGTGGATCGACGCAGCAGAGGGGGCATTTACAGACCTTCGGACGGCCCTCTGTAATGACCCTGTACTCAGCCCCAGACTTTAACAGGGAATTTATTTTACAAACAGATGCTTCCGAGGTGGTGTTAGGAGCAGTTCTGTCGCAAATGGTGGGAGAAGAGGAACACCCGATCCTCTGCCTAAGCAGAAAGCTTCTCCCAAGAGGACAGAAATATGCAGTAGTCGAGAGAGAATGCCTTGCTGTCAAATGGGCTATGGAGACACTGCGTTATTACCTCTTAGGCCGGCGATTTACTCTTGTGATGGACCATGCACCCCTCCAGTGGATGCAGCGGAATAAGGAAAAGAATGCAAGGGTCACCAGGTGGTTCTTATCTCTCTAACCATTCCAGTTCCACATACGGCACAGGGCTGGATGCCACCATGGCAATGCTGATGATCTGTCACGAGCATACTGCCTGGCATCCCAAGTTGTCCAACCCTATGGTGTTGAGTGGTGGGGGGAGATGGCTATAGAAAAGTAGTGGGAGACAGATATATTAGCTCCAGGCTAAACAAATCCCTGATACCAGGATAAGTGAAATGGAAGCTGCTACAGGTCAATTAAGACACCTGGGGCCAATTAAGAACTTTCCAGAAGGCAGGGGGAATCCTATGTTGATTGGGACACCTGAAGCCAATCAGGGGCTAGCTGAAACTAGCTAAAAACCTCCCAGTCAGTCAGGTGGGTGTGCATGTCAGGAGCTGTGGGAAGAAGTTGCGCTGTTGGAGAGGCTGAGTACTACACACCATGTCAGGCACAAGGAAGGAGGTCCCAAGGTAAGGGTGAAGTGGAGCTTGAGGAAGTGAGGTCTGCTGTGGGGGCAGTAGCCCAGGGAATTGTACATGTCATGTTTCTAGAAGGTCAGCTACCATAGCTGATACTATTAGGGTCCTTGGGCTGGAGCCCGGAGTAGAAGGTGGGCCCGGGCTCCCCCACACCTTTGCCCCCTGTTTAATCACTGAGCCTGAGAGACAACAGAGACTGTGGATAGAAGGATAACTTCTCCACACCTCCCTCGCTGGCTTATGATGAAAACGGCTCAGACTGTGACCCTTGTCTCTAGAGAAAGAAGGGTTATGTGGAAGGTCACAGTGAGCCTCTGAGGCTAGCGAAATCTGCCAGGAAAAGCGGAACCCATGGAGACAAGGACATAGCTTTGTCACATTACACATTTGGGAGTTCCAGATAAAGTAGTTCTAGGTATGATCTGATATTTTTTGCTGAGAAATACGACAGGATGGAATTGTTGATCTGGTCCTCTCTGCATTAAAACTGCTCCAACACCAAACTCGGATGCATCTGTGGTTATGATGAAAGGTTGAAGTCCAGGGCCCTTAGTACGTAGTCAGATGTAAGGGCCGCCTTAAGCTGGTTAAAGGCTTTTTGACACTTTTCAGTCCACTGAACTGCATTTGGCTGTTTTTTCCAGGTCAGGTCTGTCAGTGGGGTGGCGATTTGGCTGTAGTGTGGTACAAATCATCGGTAATACCTGGTCAAGCCCAAGAAGGATTGGACCTGCTTCTTTGACTTAGGGATAAGCTAATTTTGGATAGCATTTACCTTAGCCTGTAGGGAGTTGATAGTACCTTGACCCACCTGGTGTCCAAGGTACATTACCCTGTTTAGGCCTATTTTACACTTTTTGGCCTTAACAGTTAATCTTGCCTCCCTTATCCGCTGGAAGACAGCTTGGAGGTGTTCCAGGTGTTCTGCCCATGAATCTGAGAACACATTGTCGAGGTAGGTGACTGCAAATTCCCCAAATCCAGCCAAAACGTCTCTGGAAGGTGCATTTTGCGGTCCAAAAGGGAGCACATTAAATTCATACAGCCCTACATGAGTAAGGAAAGCTGACCTTTCCTTGGCTGAGTCATCTAGTGGCACTTGCCAGTACCCCTTAGCCTTGGTCTATACTAGGAGTTGAGGTCGAATTTAGCAGGTTAAATTGATTTAACCCTGCACACGTACACACGACGAAGCTCTTTTTTTCAACTTAAAGAGTTCTTAAAATTGATTTCCTTACTCCACCACTGACAAGGGATTAGTGCTGAAATCGGCCTTTCTGGGCCGAATTTGGGGTACCGTGGACACAATTAGATGGTATTGGCCTCCGAGAGCTATCCCAGAGTGCTCTGTTGTGATGGCTCTGGACAGCATTCTCAACTCGGATGCACTAGACAGGAAAAGACCTGCCAACTTTTGAATTTCAATTTCCTGTTTGGCAAGCTGCAGGTGACATGCAGAGCTCATCAGCAGAGGTGACTATGCAGAGCTTATCATGATGGAGTCCCAGAATCGCTAAAGAGCTCCAGCATGGACCGAACAGGAGGTACGGGATCTGATCGCTGTATGGGGAGAGGAATCCATGCTATCAGAACTCCATTCCAGTTTTCAAAATGCCAAAACATTTGTCAAAATCTCCCAGGGCATGAAGGACAGAGGCCATAACAGGGACCCGAAGCAGTGCCGCGTGAGCTGAGGCAAGCCTACCAGAAAACCAGAGAGGCAAATGGCCGCTCTGGGTCAGAGCCCAAAACATACCACTTTAGGGGGTTCAGTCACCACAACCCCAGCAGTGTTGTTTGACTCCTTCAATGGAGATGGAGGCAACATGGAAGCAGGTTTTGGGGATGAGGAAGATAGCTCACAGTAAGCAAGCGGAGAAACTTGTTTTCCCAACAGCCAGGAACTGTTTCTCACCCTGGACGTGGAGCCAGTACCCCCTGAATCCACCCAAGGCTGCCTCCCAGACCCACCAGGTGGAGAAGGGACCTCTGGTGAGTGTACCTTTTAAAATATTATACATGGTTAATGATTGATTTGCCCTGGCATTCGCGCTCTCCTGGATGGACTTCCAAAGCCTTTACAAAAGGTTTCTGGGGAGGACATCCTTATCCTGTCCACCATGGTAGGACACTTTACCACTCCAGGCCAGTAGCACGTACTCGGGAATTATTGTAGAACAAAGCATTGCAGTGTATGTTTGCTGGCCTTCAAACAACATCCATTCTTTATCTTCTGTTATCCTCAGGAGAGTGATATAATTCATGGTCACCTGGCTGAAATAGAGTGCTTTTCTTAAGGGGACATTCAGAGGTGCCCATGCCTGCTGGGCTGTTTGCCTGTAGCTGAACAGAAATGTTCCCTGCTATTAGCCGTGGGGAGGGATAGCCACACAGTGGGGGGAGCCAAAATGCGACCTTGTAACGAAAGCACACATGCTATGTATGTAATGTTAACAGCAAGGTTTACCGTGAAAGAGTGTACCCATTGTTCTATAAAATGTCTTTTTTTTAAATACCACTGCCCCTTTTTTTTTCTCCACCAGCTGCATGTATTTCAAGGATCACAGGATCTTCACCTTCCCAGAGGCTAGTGAAGATTAGAAGGCGAAAAAACCGCACTCGCGATGAAATGAGCTCATGCTGTCCTCCCACACTGACAGAGGGCAGACAAATGCATGGAGGCAGACAATGTCAGAATGCAGGAAAGCACAAAATGACCGGGAAGAGAGGTGGCGGGCTGAAGAGAGGGCTGAAGCTGAAAGGTGGCGGCAGCGTGATGAGAGGACACAGGATTCAATGCTGAGGCTGCTGGAGGATCAAACTAATATGCTCCAGCATATGGTTGAGCTGCAGGAAAGGCAGCAGGAGCACAGACTGCCACTACAGCCCCTGTGTAACCAACCCCCCTCCTCCCCAAGTTCCATAGCCTCCTCACCCAGACACCCAAGAATGGAGTGGGGGGCCCTCCAGCCTCCCAGCCACTTCACCCAAGAGGATTGCCCAAGCAACAGAAGGCTGGCATTCAATAAGTTTTAAACTTGTAAACTTTTAAAGTGCTGTGTGGCCTTGTCCTTCCCTCCTCCATCACCCTTCCTGGTGCTTTTCTCCTCCACCACCCATCCTGGGCTACCTTGGTAGTTATCCCCCTATTTGTGTGATGAATTAATAAAGAATGCATGAATGTGAAGCAACAATGACTTTATTGCCTCTGCAAGCGGTGATCGAAGGGAGGAGGGGAGGGTGGTTAGCTTACAGGGAAGTAGAGTGAATCAAGGGGTGGGGGGGTTTCATCAAGGAGAAACAAACAGAACTTTCACACCATAGCCTGGCCAGTCATGAAACTGGTTTTCAAAGCTTCTCTGATGTGCACTGCGCCCTACTGTGCTGTTCTAACCGCCCTGGTGTCTGGCTGTGTGTAACCAGCAGCCAGGTAATTTGCCTCAACCTCCCACTCCATCATAAATGTCTTCCCCTTACTCTCACAGATATTGTGGAGTGCACAGCAAGCAGTAATAACAGTGGGAATATTGGCTTCACTGAGATCTAACCGAGTCAGTAAACTGTGCCAGCACGCTTTTAAACGTCCAAATGCACATTCTACCACCATTCTGCACTTGCTCAGCCTGTAGTTGAACAGCTCCTGACTACTGTCCAGGCTGCCTGTGTATGGCTTCATGAGCCATGGCATTAAGGGGTAGGCTGTGTCCCCAAGGATAACTGTAGGCATTTCAACATCCCCAACGGTTATTTTCTGGTCTGGGAATAAAGTCCCTTCCTGAAGCTTTTGAAACACACCAAAGTTCCTGAAGATGCAAGCGTCATGTTAAAGGGTTGCACTGTCATTTGGGCCTCTGGGTCGATGGATTTGGGGTCCACCAGGGATTTGTGGATAGCTAACACCTGTGCTTCAGTGTGTCTCCACACAGTAATCTTCCTCCCTCCCACACTCTCAGTTTCCCTTCGCTCTGGGGGTATTTGTGAGGCATCTGGGTCTAAAGACTCTTGTTGGGACTCTGGGAGATGAGTTGTAGTTGGCTGGTGCTCTTGGGGCAGTTGGCCTTCACATGCCCCAGCTCATTACATTTAAAGCATTGCCCAGCAGACTATGGGCTCGGGCAAGGTGGGTGGTTGGAGAGTGGAGTGGTGGGACAAGAGGGCATCTGGGGTTCCCCTGGATGTGTGGAGGGCTCCTCCTTGTGAGGTGGGGATTTGGGCTGACCCCGATGGTGGGGTGTCATCTCGGGTTGCCCCTTCTGGTATCTGCACCAGCTGCTACTAGCTCTTTTTCTCCACCACCTCCACCCATTTGGTTCTGATCTCCCCCACTTCAATTACAGTTTTGGGCTTTCCATCTAGGATGTACCTTTCTATTTCCTCAGGAACACCCCCTAAGAACTGCTCCATTTGCATTAGAAGAGAGACAGATCTTCCAGAGATTTAACACTTGCTCCTGATATCCAGGCATCCCAATTTTTTACAATATGGTCGGCATGTCAAGAAAATGCCACATCTGTTTTCCACCTTAAGGCTCTGAACTGCCGACGGGCATGCTCGGGTGTTAGCCCCATCCTAATTCTGGCTTTTTGTTTAAAAAGTTCGTACCCGTTCATGTGTTCTTTTGTCATATCAGCTACCACCTCTGCTAAGGATCCATTGAGTTTCGGCCTCAGCTCCACCATCTACTGGTCTATAGGTGTGTTGTGCCCAGGGCATGCCCTTTCAAAATTTTCTAAGAAGGTCTCTGTATCATCACCTACTGCATATGTGGGGAATTTCTTGGAATGGGGAGCGGTACCTGGAGAAGGACTGTTAGGGTTACCTGGTGGACCCAGTTTAGCCCTTTTCAGCTCTAAGCACTTCAGTTCTAAGTCCACCTCCAAGCATTTCACTTCTCTTTCCACTTCCAAGTGCTTCACCTGTCTCCTCTACTCTGCTTCCAACTCCAAGCTCTTCACCTCTCTTTTGTCCTCCACTTCCAAGTGCATCATCTGTAGGAAGAAATCCCTGTCTTCCGCAGTCAGAACTCGGTCTGGGTTAAGGGCATCCTTTCAGCGTGGCACCTGGATCTCGGTCAGGGGAGGGCTGATCCTTCCCTCCTGGGAAGTTCCCAGTCCCCCATCTCCTCCCTTTATTTCCATCATGGAGCTGGATATCTGGGCTTGATCTGGGTCTGTCTTCTCCGTGACATGCCACTTTGGGAAGACTGGTCACTCTACGTTTCCATGCCTGACCTCAACCTCATGCACAGGGCTGCCCTACTCTAGCCTAACTATTTCATTGCCACAAAACTAGAAAAGAAAAAGAAATAAACTGCTTGTTGGACTCCTGACTTTGCAGGCTAATCCTTTGGTGTGCCTGTTACTCCTCAGGAAGAAAAGAAAAGAAAAGAAAAGAAAAGAAAAGAAAACCTCCCTGGCTTGCAAGCAGCCAAAAGGAAAAATGTGTCCTTTTAAAATCCTGAGGTCTGTGCTTCTGGTTCAAAATGATTCCACCGCTCTGCCACCATGTCAAGGCTGAAATCCCACTCTGGTACTTCACGTGCAGAAGGTGGGGGCCCACAAGGATTTTAAAAGTTAATACTTGTCACTCCAGGCTTGTATTAAACTCCCAGGGTTACAGCTTTTCTCTGACCTTGGCTCAGTAAATGCTGCCACCATCCAAATGCAAAAACTCCCCTTGAGCCCAGGAAGGAGCACTTGGGAATTCCTTCCTGTGAGGTACCCTCATGCCCTTTCACCCCCCGCCCTCTGGGGAAGAGCTGAGAAAGAAAACAAAGGAAATCAGCACACAATTCTCATAACTTCATATGCATTAATGATATACATATATGGATAGAGAAATGACTTTCAGCAGATCATAACCTTTCCCCTGATGCCTTACAAGGCATGCTTTATACTAAGATCATGAATATATGAAAATGAGGAATATGGGGATTACAGCACGCTCCCCCAAGATATAGAATGTCACACCTCCCCCCCCCCTTAGTTTACTGCAAGAGGGTTAATCACTGATTAGCTCAAAGGCAGTCTGTGTTATAGTTCTCTTGGCATCCAACCATTAAGCTCATGAGGCAGCATGAGACAGCAGTTTCCCCACAGATAATATCATTTGTTTTCTTTCTCAGCTCTTCCCCGGAGGTGTTGATCCGGAGTTGAAGACTACAAGTTGGTGTGTACACTGATCCCTTGGGAACAGCAGCCCTGGTATTTCTGTGAGTGTTCATTGGATGAGGGGGTGAACACTCCAGAGGAACACTTCAAAGGGGATCAGAGATGGAGGTGCATTTGTTGTTAACCTGCAAAGAAAGTAAGTGCTGGCATTGCCCAGAGCCGGGTGCTGGATAGCCAATATGCTGGTGGTGTCAGGGAACTGATACCCAGCTGGCAAAAGCAGGTCTCCCTCATGTGGGAGGCAGGGTGATCAGATGACTCACAGTCCTGGAAACTCTGAGAACCATCACACAGGGAGCCTGAGTATGTACACTGGCAACCAGTTCATGCTATTACAGTTTCACAGTCTTAATCTAACTAGCTCGGTATGTCTACACATGCTGCAATCCCACCTATGACTGCAGTGTAGTCATATTCTGAGAGTAAGGTGAGCTAGCTTCTCTCTTCCTGGCTTTGTTATTGATTTACCATGTTACTTTGGCCAAGCCACTTCTTTTGCCTTCCTTGCTGTCCTCAACTGTAAAATGGAGCCAATGATACTATCTTTTGCCAAGTGCTTTGAAATCTAAAGATGAGAAGTGCTATGAATCTGCTTATTTATTCTTTGTTTTAGAGCAAATAATGAAAATGAACCTGAGCTAACCCCCCTGATCTGCATACTCTCAGACTTTCTGAACCTGGACATAAATCCAATTCTTTCAAGTCACCACTGTCATTATAATGAGCTGTATTGGAACCCTGAGTCTGAAAATCATTGAACTCTAGGTTTTCAGGTATCTGATTCGGATCTGGAGCTGCATTTTGAGGTTGCAGCCTCTCTCTATTATCCCATAAACTTTAATACACTGAGCTTGATTCCCAACTGTGGTACTCCAGTTTTACACCACGATTATTCCCTTAATTAAAATCAATAGTGAATAAACTGGAGTAAGCACTGGAGTAAAACCAGAGTAACACAGTGGTGATTCAGGCCCAGTAAGAACAGAGAGCTTTATCCTCAGCTGGTATAACTTGCCAATGTACAGCAGCTGAGGATCTGGCCCTTTATATATTCCCAAAGGAAGATGGTAGCATGAGAATTTTTGCCTGAGGGAAGAGTGCAGTATTTTACCCTCAAAGTCCAGTGCACTCCATATGGTGTTCCTGATATGAAAAAAAAAATTGGATGTATAATATAACTTTAATGACTGTGGGCCTGATTCTCCTCTGCCTTTGACCTTGTGAAGACCTTTACACCTGTGGGTGTAAATGCTCCACCATTCTGATTTGGTAGCATTTTATACACTCCTGTCTGCAAGCGTAAGAGGTGACAAGTGGCAAGGCAGTGAAGCACCTGGCTGCCTGCTTTTATTAAGTCTCTTTTTATAATGCTTTGACCTCCATAAAGAGAGAGAATCCACTGCAGAACATTTCATCAAAACCATCAGAACTACAGCTACATATGAGCTGGTAAGGATTGTCTAACAACAGAGACCATACTGTCCTGTAGAGAATTAGTATTTGATATAATATGTAGGTCCCAGGGCACCTCAATTAATTATAATTTACAGAAATGATCTGGCAAAATGTCTTTGCAATCAAAACAAATCAAGCTTAATATTAACAAACTCTAGTAGCTGTACAATCTTTCGCTTAGCCTTTTAAATACCAAACCACCACATGAGGCCCATTTTTAATGGGATCACTGACAAAGTAAAGGACTCTGTGTAAGTGTCAGAATCAAGAATACAGTGCATCACTTTTGGGATATTTATAAGTTCTCTCACAATTTACACTATAACGTGGGATATAGATATGCAATCTGAAGTACAAAGAAAAGAGAGTAGGCAGTTTAGATTCCTTAAATGTTTTTTATTACTTTTTTGTCTGTACGGGAAAAGATGTTGCACTAACAAAATTTCATTGCAAATGAGATCGGGTCTCTTTAAGGATTTGTGGGCATTATACAGTAATATGGGAATAATAATTTCTGTTTGTTGTTACAAGAAGGAATTGTGAAACATCCAGGGAAAAGCCCCATAGATTAAATGAAGGGGAAAAACGAAGTTTAAATGGTGTCTCTGAGGCAATGAATACTAGACTTTGAGCTAGATCTTCAAGCGTGCCCCAAAAAACAAGAAAGCACAATAGGGATGATTTGCAAAAGTGGCTCAATGGTCTTCCTTGTATTGTACTGCTAAGTGCAAAGTTCTTCCCTTTGTACTGTGCTAGAAGAGCTTGAGGCTGCTCTAGTTTACCATAGGTGCAGGGGCAACAAGATGCTCAAAACACAACTGAGGGTTACCTGGAGACCCTGGACACACCTATCTCTCTAGCCATGCCCCTTTTCTTTGGCTTTTCCAGCTTCAAGGTATATGTCTTGTGAAGACACTGTAGTACTGTACATACAGCAGGTTGGGAAAAAATGACTTTTTAAGCAAACATTTTTGCAGATTTTGTTTTGGTTTTCAGTTTGTTATATTGTGGGGGCACATTTTCATTACAGAATAGACACAAACAATATTTTGGTTGTGGTTGAAAAACTGGGAAATGTACATGAAAAATGTTCACGTCCCCCTTTACTTCTGCCTTATTTCTTTCTAATATTTTCCTGAAAATGCTTACTGTTGTCTGACCAGCTCTACTGCAGGATCATCTTTCCACTGGGGTACACATACGAACTTTTAAGAATGAGAAACACAATGTTGTTGTAAGGTTTCATTACCTAGGAAATTTTCACTGACTTCTCATATTCCTTCTTTGATAAATGCCATTTCAGGACATCTAATTTACCCATGTTTGCCCTTTTTCAGGCATGTTAATCATTCATTTTACTGCCTACTTTGTGTTAAATAGAATGAAATTCAAACCCAGCACTGTAGATGACCTCCTGATCCACAGTCATTTTATCTGAGCCCATGAAAATGTGAGATGAGGTTAGGGTGTAGCATATATCCCTATTACACATATTCTAGGACTCTGCCTCAATAGAACAACATATGCGATCTTTTTCTTTGGATGCTAATATCAGTGGTTTTCCCTGGGTGCGTTTGCAGGTACAATTTACCCTTTCTGAATAAAATGCCCAAGCACAATGCATATGCCGCTGCTCTGCAGTCGCCATCAAAAAAAGAGGATATTAAAATGCACCAATGAATTTAATGTAATGTCATCTTTCCATGCCAAACTCCCTTCTCAAATATATACAGAGTACCCCCTATTGTCATCATTAGAGATTGTGTACATGGCTCGGAGGGTATCTCTTCACTGCAGAGTTAACCCAGGTGATCAGCCAGATTTGCCTAGCCTGAATTTTAATGTGCCCTCAGTAAAGCTATACTGAGTTGCTGCATCCACATTGGTGCTATACTCAATCGTGTGTAGGACTTCTGAAGACATATCCTATGGTTCTCACCACTGCCCTAAGACTGCAGAATTTGATATTTGCCTTCTAATCTAATCTAATTTGGTGCAACTGTGACAATCTCCCAAACAAACTTTATGGAATTAAGATAAACTTAATTCAGTAAAGTTAAACCTGATTGAATCAGGGTTAATACCTTTGGGATCCATTGTATTAAAAATGTAATTGTATATGTGTTATTGTGGGACTGTGTGCATTTCCATGGGAAGAATAACTAGAAGAACAGCAGGGGCAAAATCACACATGCTGTAACATCTCCAGAGAAGCCACCTCCCTGGAAGGATGTGCATATAAAAAGTTCAAATTTGATTCTCCAGGGACCAACAGACAAAGAGCGGGTCTTTGAATAAATAGCCTGGTTTTAAGCTGTCACAGGTCCTTCTTCCTGATCCAGCAAACAGACAGGACAGCTGGTCCATGGAGGACTCCAAACCTTAGGGTAGGGTTGAAAGGACCGGGCCCACTGATAAAACTGGATGCTTGTTCTGAACTGAAGCTGGGATGAACTGGTAACCATAAGGAATCCCCTGGGGTAGAGTGTTGAAGGACTGCTCCTACCACAATCCATTTAGGATGAAGTCAGGTGAGTTTATTAGCATGTTTATTTTGCTGTTCTTAATATATTTCCTTGAAATGTTTTTTATCTTAAGAATTAAGTTGGCTTCCATAGGAAGTGCTGTGTGGTACCTTGTAACTGTAGCAATTACACCAGTTAACCATCTCTGAAGAGCAACCAAACAGGTGCTGGGAATAACACAGTGAAGGCAGGGAACTGTGCAACCTGAAAATATCCCAGTCAGTAGAGAGAGAGACCCAGATCTCCACCCAGAAAGACAACAGCTGGGGAGCTGGTGTTAGCAGTAGAATTGATAACAATATAAAGTCCATAAGTGCCAACAGAGTAAAAGCAAGTACCATACTAGGAAAAACATAGAGGAAAAAAAGTCTCAATAGTCTTTTTGGGAAAGGGAAAGTTAAACGGGACGGGAAAATGAATTCTGAACAGCCAAAAAAAAATTGGCTGGTTGAGTTATACAGCTTAACTCTGAAGACCAGATGAAATCACAGCTAGTACATTTATTCTATTCTAATGACCAGTCAAGGAGTGATGGTCCAGCAGATAGGGAGGCTCTTGAAGCCAGTGCCTTGGAGGGAAGCAGGGAAGAGGCTAAAAGAGGCAGCAACTATGTGCCATCCAGACCAAGCATACCATTGCAACAGGAGTGGAGGACAGCTGAACAGCTGGAGCAGGAGAAACTGCAACTGAAGAGGGATTGAGCATGTCTGGAAATCTAGCATCACGCAGACCAGGAACAAGAGAGAGAAGACTGTGAAAGGCTGTGTTAGTATGAGAGAGAAGAGAAGGAGAACCATCTCCAGCACGAGGAGAAGGACAAGAAGTGGCAGCATCAGTTCAAGCTGGAGAAACTGCACCAACAGACCCCTAAACCAGTATGGGGAGCCAGCGTCCAAGTACGTGCCTTGGTGTGTGGTGTAGACTCCAAATTACTTCCTTGGTTTATGGAGGGAGAGGACATGGATGTATTTCTACATACTCTTGAAATGGGTGTGAATTGAATAAGGTGGGGAAGTCAGACCTGGTAAGGTACCTGGCTCCACTACTGACTGAGACAAAGGCCTTTTCACATTTTTACCCTTATGGAAAAGAAGGACTATAAACATAGCAGTTGCAAAACTCACCCCTGACGTGCATAGGAGGAGGTTGGGGGAGTTTAGAAAAGAGGGGATATGACCACTGTTCCCTCTAAGCTGTGCACATGTGCATGCACACACAGATCCTAAACCCCACGCACATGGTGAAAACACCGCACACACAAAAGTTTGCACAGAAGCATAACAATTTGCACAGAAGAATTTTTTTGTGCCCACGGCCTGTCAAAAATTAGAGGGAACATTGGATATGACCTATGCTGAGGTTGCAGTTCAAATTAAGGGCTATGTATGGAAATGGGGAACTGGTTGGGGAATTACCATGTTTGAGGAGGCCTATGAGTTAATCGTATAGAATTCTGTAAACTCTGCCCACCTGACCAATAATCCTCAGGAGGAAGGTCTTGGATCCTTCTCCCTTATGTATCCAGTCAACCAAGGCCGAATCCCAGGATTCCAAAAATAAGAGTGAGGAAAAGCTGGTCCTTCTGTTTCCTCAGAGGATGCAATTGTCTGGTACTCTTAAGCAATTTCCCCAGTAGACAAGCACTGTTCCCTGGAGACAGGCAGCTCTCTGCACTAGTTCCGTTTGCTCCTGCATGCCACCCAGCCTGAGCAAGGACTGTCCCTCTTAAGAATCCACCCTTCTCCAGGATTGTCAAGGTGAAGCGGGGTGGGATTGATTATGCTCTTTAACCTATTCTTGACTGGTGTGGAGAGCTTCCCCCGCTATAAAGACCTACATACCCAATCATGCACTGTAATCCGTACAGGCACACCAATGCACCCATGTGGAGGCCTGTTGATCTCTGTGGGGCTGTGCATGGTTACATCAGTCATCCTGCATGGCCCATGCCACAGGAGGATGGTCTAGAGAAAGACTCAAGTCACAACATCTGCATCTGGATTTTGAATACCTGGAATTTCACAGATGTAGAGTTTAAGGCCAGAAGGAACTATTAGGTCATCTAGTCTGACCTCCTTTGTATCACAGGCCATTAAACTTCATCCAGTTACCACTGTATTAATAATACAAATAATAAATAATAATAAAGCATAATTTGTTTGGCTAAAGCATATCTTCCAGAAAGGCAGCCAGTCTTGATCTGAAGAAATAGAGAACCACTCATGTCCCTTAGCAGATTGTTTCAATGATCAATTAACTCTTACTGTTGTTTTTTTTAAAGTGTGCCTAATTTCTAATTTGAATGTATTTGGCTTGTGGGGGAGGGTGTTATGTCAAGTGAATTTTGGTTCACTGTTTTGCACAGGCATAGGCTGTTTTCAAAATGTGGCTACAGGATTGGATTTGAATACCCCCAGTGTTTCAGGTGTTCTGATCCAGGGAATGGGCTTGGGCCCTTCTGTAGAAGCAAGGAGTCTTAGTCACATCTACTCTAAAGACCTTAGAGCAGCACAGCTGTACCAATGCTCCCATTTAGCCACTCTATGCTGATGAGCAAGCTCTCTTTTCAGTCGTTCTTAGGGGTGGCAAAGTCACCCCTTTCTTCCCAGGGTCCTGTTCCTGAAAGAAGCTGGGCTGCTCTTCTGGGAAAGTCTGTTTGCACAAACTGTTCTGCGAGCGTGACCACTGATTCCAGGGTCATTGACTGGTGCCTTCAAACCCAAATGTGCATATTAAGGGGGAGGCTCTGGAGAAATTATTTCAATACTATGGCATCCATTATTTTCTCCACACTTCAGGTATGTGCCCTTAGAAAGTGAGTAGCCCCGTCAGTTAACTTTTGTGCAAAGGCTCAGAGCCGTACCCCATAAACCCATCTAACAGCCCAAAGTTTGTCATTATCTGTTCTGTTCATTATCAAGTTCTGTTCAATATCTTCATCACTGATTTAGACAATGGCATAGAGAGTACACTTATAAAATTTGTGGATGATACCAAGCTGGGAGAGGTTGCAAGTACTTTGGAGGATAGGATTAAAATTCAAAATGATCTGGACAAACTGGAGAAATGGTCTGAAGTAAATAGGATGAAATTCAGTAAGAACAAATGCAAAGTACTCCACTTAGAATCATAGAATCATAGAATATCAGGGTTGGAAGGGACCCCAGAAGGTCATCTAGTCCAACCCCCTGCTCAAAGCAGGACCAAGTCCCAGTTAAATCATCCTAGCCAGGGCTTTGTCAAGCCTGACCTTAAAAACCTCTAAGGAAGGAGATTCTACCACCTCCCTAGGTAACGCATTCCAGTGTTTCACCACCCTCTTAGTGAAAAAGTTTTTCCTAATATCCAATCTAAACCTCCCCCATTGCAACTTGAGACCATTACTCCTCGTTCTGTCATCTGCTACCATTGAGAACAGTCTAGAGCCATCCTCTTTGAAACCCCCTTTCAGGTAGTTGAAAGCAGCTATCAAATCCCCCCTCATTCTTCTCTTCTGCAGACTAAACAATCCCAGCTCCCTCAGCCTCTCCTCATAAGTCATGTGCTCTAGACCCCTAATCATTTTTGTTGCCCTTCGCTGTACTCTTTCCAATTTATCCACATCCTTCTTGTAGTGTGGGGCCCAAAACTGGACACAGTACTCCAGATGAGGCCTCACCAGTGTCAAATAGAGGGGAACGATCACGTCCCTCGATCTGCTCGCTATGCCCCTACTTATACATCCCAAAATGCCATTGGCCTTCTTGGCAACAAGGGCACACTGCTGACTCATATCCAGCTTCTCGTCCACTGTCACCCCTAGGTCCTTTTCCGCAGAACTGCTGCCGAGCCATTCGGTCCCTAGTCTGTAGCGGTGCATTGGATTCTTCCATCCTAAGTGCAGGACCCTGCACTTATCCTTATTGAACCTCATTAGATTTCTTTTGGCCCAATCTTCCAATTTGTCTAGGTCCTTCTGTATCCTATCCCTCCCCTCCAGCGTATCTACCACTCCTCCCAGTTTAGTATCATCCGCAAATTTGCTGAGAGTGCAATCCACACCATCCTCCAGATCATTTATGAAGATATTGAACAAAACGGGCCCCAGGACCGACCCCTGGGGCACTCCACTTGACACCGGCTGCCAACTAGACATGGAGCCATTGATCACTACCCGTTGAGCCCGACAATCTAGCCAGCTTTCTACCCACCTTATAGTGCATTCATCCAGCCCATACTTCCTTAACTTGCTGACAAGAATGCTGTGGGAGACCGTGTCAAAAGCTTTGCTAAAGTCAAGAAACAATACATCCACTGCTTTCCCTTCATCCACAGAACCAGTAATCTCATCATAAAAGGCGATTAGATTAGTCAGGCATGACCTTCCCTTGGTGAATCCATGCTGACTGTTCCTGATCACTTTCCTCTCCTCTAAGTGCTTCAGGATTGATTCTTTGAGGACCTGCTCCATGATTTTTCCAGGGACTGAGGTGAGGCTGACCGGCCTGTAGTTCCCAGGATCCTCCTTCTTCCCTTTTTTAAAGATGGGCACTACATTAGCCTTTTTCCAGTCATCCGGGACTTCCCCCGTTCGCCACGAGTTTTCAAAGATAATGGCCAAGGGCTCTGCAATCACAGCCGCCAATTCCCTCAGCACTCTCGGATGCAATTCGTCCGGCCCCATGGACTTGTGCACGTCCAGCTTTTCTAAATAGTCCCTAACCACCTCTATCTCTACAGAGGGCTGGCCATCTCTTCCCCATTTTGTGATGCCCAGCACAGCAGTCTGGGAGCTGACCTTGTTAGTGAAAACAGAGGCAAAAAAAGCATTGAGTACATTAGCTTTTTCCACATCCTCTGTCACTAGCTTGCCTCCCTCATTCAGTAAGGGGCCCACACTTTCCTTGGCTTTCTTCTTGTTGCCAACATACCTGAAGAAACCCTTCTTGTTACTCTTGACATCTCTTGCTAGCTGCAGCTCCAGGTGCGATTTGGCCCTCCTGATATCTTTCCTACATGCCCGAGCAATATTTTTATACTCTTCCCTGGTCATATGTCCAACCTTCCACTTCTTGTAAGCTTCTTTTTTATGTTTAAGATCCGCTAGGATTTCACCATTAAGCCAAGCTGGTCGCCTGCCATATTTACTATTCTTTCGACTCATCGGGATGGTTTGTCCCTGTAACCTCAACAGGGATTCCTTGAAATACAGCCAGCTCTCCTGGACTCCCTTCCCTTTCATGTTAGTCCCCCAGGGGATCCTGGCCATCTGTTCCCTGAGGGAGTCAAAGTCTGCTTTCCTGAAGTCCAGGGTCCGTATCCTGCTGCTTACCTTTCTTCCCTGCGTCAGGATCCTGAACTCAACCAACTCATGGTCACTGCCTCCCAGATTCCCATCCACTTTTGCTTCCCCCACTAATTCTACCCGGTTTGTGAGCAGCAGGTCAAGAAAAGCGCTCCCCCTAGTTGGCTCCCCTAGCACTTGCACCAGGAAATTGTCCCCTACGCTTTCCAAAAACTTCCTGGATTGTCTATGCACCGCTGTATTGCTCTCCCAGCAGATATCAGGAAAATTAAAGTCACCCATGAGAATCAGGGCATGCGATCTAGTAGCTTCCGTGAGTTGCCGGAAGAAAGCCTCATCCACCTCATCCCCCTGGTCCGGTGGTCTATAGCAGACTCCCACCATGACATCACTCATGTTGCACACACTTCTAAACTTAATCCAGAGACACTCAGGTTTTTCCACAGTTTCGTACCGGAGCTCTGAGCAGTCATACTGCTCCCTTACATACAGTGCTACTCCCCCACCTTTTCTGCCCTGCCTGTCCTTCCTGAACAGTTTATAACCATCCATGACTGTACTCCAGTCATGTGAGTTATCCCACCAAGTCTCTGTTATTCCAATCACGTCATAATTCCTTGACATCACCAGGACCTCCAGTTCTCCCTGCTTGTTTCCAAGGCGTTGTGCATTTGTATATAAGCACTTGAGATAACCTGTTGATCGCCCCTCATTCCCAGTATGAGGCAGGAGCCCTCCCCTCACAGACATTCCTGCCTGTGCTTCCTCCCGGTATCCCGCTTTCCCACTTACCTCAGGGCTTTGGTCTCCTTCCCCCGGTGAACCTAGTTTAAAGCCCTCCTCACTAGGTTAGCCAGCCTGCTGGCAAAGATGTTCTTCCCTCTCTTCGTAAGATGGAGCCCGTCTCTGCCCAGCACTCCTCCTTCATGGAACACCATCCCATGGTCAAAGAATCCAAAGCCTTCTCTCCGACACCACCTGCGTAGCCATTCGTGTCATTCCACTTAGGATGGAACAATCAGTTGCACATATACAAAATGGGAAACAACTTCCCAGGAAGGAGTACTGCAGAAAGGGATCTGTGGGTCATAATGGATCACAAGCTAAATATGAGTCAACAGTGTAACACTGTTGCAAAAAAAGCAAACATCATTCTGGGATGTATTAGCAGGAGTATTGTAAGCAAGACACGAGAAGTAATTCTTCCGCTCTACGCTGCACTGATTAGGCCTCAACTGAAGTATTGTGTCCAGTTCTGGGCACCACATTCAGGAAAGATGTGGAAAAATTGGAGAAAGTCCAGAGATGAGCAACAAAAATGATTAAAGGTCTAGAAGACATGACCTATGAGGGAAGATTGAAAAAATTGGGTTTGTTTTGTCTGGAGAAGAGAAGACTGAGGAGGGACATAATGTTTTCAAGTACATAAAAGATTGTTACAAGGAGGAGGGAGAAAAATTGTTCTTCTTAACCTCTGAAGATGGGACAAGAAACAATGGGCATAAAATGGAGCAAGGGCGGTTTAGGTTGGACATTAGGAAAAACTTCCTAACTGTTCAGAGTGGTTAAGGACTGGAATAAATTGCCTAGGGAGGTGGTGGAATCTCCATCATTGGGGATGGGATGTCAGGGATGGTCTAGATAATACTTAGTCCCACCTTGAGTGCAGGGGACTGGACTAGATGACCTTTTCAGGTCCCTTCCAGTTCTATGATTCTATGATTTCTATGATTGCTTCTCTGCCAAGAGAACTACCGGGTCCAGAATGGCCACTATTATCTTAATCTCATAATCCTCATAAACCTCATAATCACAGGCCTGCTCCTTCCTGTGGGCCATGTAGGCTGAATGGACTTCCCTTGACAAATAGGATATCACCTTGTGTGGCAAGCTGAGCAGGGACTCCTTTGTAGGGTGCAGCATATGCTGCTTGGTTCATCACCTTGCTAATACTAGAATGTCTGCTACACTACACAATATGAACTATAAAAATATATATGGAGGGTTCTGATTGTTCAGATATTGCAGTATATCACAGCTTAATCCTTTCTCCCTCTAATTCTACACATTTACTAAACTTCCCATTTAAAGTTCTTTATCTTTCACATTTATTGTGCATGCATAATTTATTTGTTTCATATAGAAGATTAAAATGCAGATTAAAAAAAACTATTCTCATGCACTTGGAAATAAATGGGTTATGAAAAATAATCTATTGCATACTATTAAAACCACAGCCGTACCATTCCTTGTAATTTCTCAAGGGTTACAATGATATACCATCACACGAGTTATTTCCAAAGCTCGCTGTTAGTCACCATAGATCCTTCTGTGAAATGAAACACGATCAATTTGTCACTTTATCTAAAATTACATAGACAATCTAACATGACTAGAAGCCACAGCAACAGAAAGCCCTCTGGAACATTTGCACTTATTGTGAAGAATCTAATATGTTTCTCTGGAATATGAGTGAGTTAAGGGTAATGGACTGAAGATTCCATTATTCAGTGAATGAAATTGTAAATCTTTCTCATGATTAACATCTTAAAAACCTAAAAATTCTTACTTACAGTAAACAAATAATGCAGCACTGGTAATAGTTTCTATGCCTTTGTAATATTGTTATTTTATTTATTTTGATAAGGGCAGGTACCGTCATGCCCAAAGGAGTTTATAGTCTCAATAGACAGAATCAATTCTATTTAAGTTTTTTAAGAATGTTGTGTGACAGGATCGGGCCAGATGGCTATAGGAGATTAATCCTATTGGGATCTGGGAAGTGGGCAGGCGAAGCCCATCCACTGCTAGAGGATCCCCCCCGCCACATCCCTCCGTCGGCTAGTGCCCAAGGTGTTGTCACGGCAGAAGAGCCGGGCACACACCTTCCCTAGGTCCCACACTGCTGCCCTCGCCAGGCCAGCCAGAACTCCTGGAAGGATGCCACGAAGCCCACATCCTCCAGCAAGCTGTTGTTGAAATGCCAATAGGCTGGCCCCAGCCTCTCCGCGCAGAGGGAGGCCGTCATGGTGGCTAAATGATGGTCAGAAAACGGGGCCAGCCGGATGTTGGAGGAGTGGGCTCGTGAAAGATGGAAGCGTGATAATGCGTGATAAGATAAATATCAGATAAGCGTGATAAGATAAATAAATGCAGTCCAACTGGGAGTGGCTCGACCGATGGGCCTCCACCCGGACAAAGGTGAACGTGGAAGTGTTATCCAGGTGGTGGTCGCGCCAGACGTCCACCAGGGAGTGGTGTTCGACTATCTCCTGGAGGACGGCGGCAGCGGCTGGGCTCCGCTCGGTCCCCGAGCGGTCCCGCTCCTCAAGGGTGATGTTAAAGTCCCTTCCCAGGACCAGGCACTCCTGAGGATCCAAGGTGCCGAGGAAGGCGGATGCCAGCTGATAGAATTGCAGCTGCTCCGGGCTCGCTGCCGGGGCATAGATGTTAACGAGGTTGACTACGAGCCCCTCCGTGCAGACCAGTGGTGCAGCAGGCAGCCCGGCACAGCCTTGGCGACCCCCAGCACCTGCGGCCGTAGGTCGGGGGAGAACAGGGTCGCCACTCCACCCGTATGAACTGTGAGATGGCTAAAGTAGACCCTGTCCCCCAATTCAGCCACCAGCTGTCTTCGGCGGTCGGATCCGTATGGGTCTCCTGCAGGAAAACCACAGAGTACCTCCCCTCCCGAAGGAAGGGGAGAACCTGGGACCTGCGGAGACCCATTCTACAGCCACGGGTGTTCAAAGTTGCGATGGTAAGAGATGCCATGAGGAGGGCTGGGTGGGGATCCTTGCCGGCACGGACACTCGCGGCTCCCGACGGGCGCGCAGCAGTCCGTGACCTACCCCATAGGTGAGTAAGGAGTCATGGAAGAGGGGGACCCGCTGGTAGGCCACAGCGCCCTGCCTCCTGGTCCTTTTACCCTCCCCTATGAGGGCCCTTGTGGCCCGGAGGATTTGATGAAAGTCCCTCCATCGCTGGAGAGCAAGCTGTATTTTATTGTAGGAGCTACAGACATCTTCTAAAAGCTCCCACAACTCCTCTTGCAGCGCATGGGGGGTGGGGTTACGGTCTCCTGGTTACTCCCTGACAGGGCCCTTGGTACAGTCCCGTGGCCCACTGAGACAGGCAGACAGGGTGCGGAACCCCGCCGGGGCTCCTGCTGGGTTGGCGCCACTAAGCCCGCCTCGAACCCTGGGGCGATAGGGGGTGGCAGAGGGAGGATAGCAGCCCCTGGTGGGTCGGGATGGGTAAACACAAAGGCTGCTCCCTGGGGGTCATCTATTGGAAAAGGGAAGGAGACAGCCCTAGAGGCGGCAATAACATCTCGGGAGGTGGAGGAGATAGGGACAGGTTCAGGGTTAGAGGTGAGATTCTGGGCCGGGAGAGGGCTCTCAGTGATGCCAGGCGCAGGCTCTATAGTGGATTTGTCAGCCACAGCATCAGGAGGTGGACTATCTTTTGTAGGGCCCCCTCCTGGGCAGGAGGGTGATTGCTCCTCACCAACGAGGGGTGCGCTTGGTGGCTCGGGTCCCGGCCGCGTGGCACTGGCTGTCGCTTCAACAGGCTTGGTGACCATCAGCGGGGCGCCATCTACAGCCAGGTTGATGGAGGAGTCCAGGGGCTCCTCGGAGGTGGGAATGGAAGTAACGGTTAGGGGGAGGGAGCCTGGGGAGAGGGGGGCTGGAGTGAAGTCGCTCAGATCGAGGCCCGCTGGCATAGGGTCGTCCTCTCCCTGGGGTCAGACCGAGGGCCTCGATTTCCTCATATATGGACTGGAAATCATTTTCCACCACCCCGGGATTCTCCCTGCCGGCACCTGATGCGCTGGTCACCTTGGGGCACACTGAGGTTTCAGATGGCGCCAGGGTGGGGGGGCTTCCTCAGGGGCCTTGGAGGGGAGGGACTCCCGTGGAGGGGAGATACTGCCTTCCAGTGCTGCCACGTCTTCCCCAGCCGGCACCGGTGGATGGAGCACACTCGTGGGTAGAGCGGAAGGCTCGGCATCGGTGCCCCCCTTCCTGGTCTTCCGGGGGGCCTCCGCACCCGATGGGAGGAGCGGAGCTCGAGCCTTCCGCGTGCCCCGCTTGCCCTGGACTAGGGCCCAGCTCTCCATGGCATCATCTGGGGGCTGGCTAGCAGGGGTCCAGAGGCGATGGCTCAGGGACTGGAGGGGGTAACGGTGGGGCAGCACAAGGGAGGGAAGATTCCCCTTGGGGGGGGCCCTCTCCCATGTCCGGCGGTGTCCCTGCCGCACCCTCCTCCACAGGCCCCACCAGATTGCAAGCAGCAGGGGCGGGGTTCTCCCGCTCATCTGGACATAGTTGGGGAGGTGCCCTTTGGGCCCGAGTGGGAGCGATGATGGACTGGGAAGGAGGAGGGGTGGTTTTGGGCACCGGGCAGCCAGGGGCGCCGGCAATGATAGGGCCGGTGCCCTGCCAGGGCTCGGGGTCCCAGATGCCCCTCCTTCCCAAGCCAAGGGACAGTCCCTCCGGACGTGCCCCATCACCTGGCAGAGGTAGCACCGGGCCTCCCCCGTGGAGTAGTGCACCCACTAATGGGCCCCCTAGTAGGGGACTAGGAAGGACCCCTCCAGCGCCTCTCCATCACATGCTGCCAGCGGCCGTTGAAGCTGCACTTGCCGACAGAACGTGACGGAGGGCAGGGTCTTTGCAGCCCAACGGGAGAGGGCTGATGACAGAGATGGGTTTCCCCAGGGTAGAGGGCGGGTAACAGGGCGGCATTCGGAAGAAAGGGAGGAACGGAGGTCAGGACCAGGCGGACGCCCAAGTCCTTTAGCTGCTCCAGGGGGACGAACACACCCCCTACTGCCAGGCCCTTCTCTACCACCTGCTGGGCAGCAGCCTCCGATGTTAAGAAGAAAACAACCTTGCCATACATTTTAGAGGCCGCCACGATGGCCGTGGGCCCCACCACCCTCGCCAACACCCGCACATAGGTCTCCACGTGGGGTGAGGCGGGCACCAGGAGGCAACGGATGCCATGCTTCCTGGTCATGGTGGGAAAGGGGCCCCGGCAACTATAGATGGTAGTGGAGGTGGTGTGTGGGAGAGATGATGTAGCGGCAGCCGGGGGGGCTGCCGCCACCTCGGCATACGCCCTGGGGGCCGGGGGAGGGACACCCGCAGAGCTGGTGGAGGGAACAGCGGGGAGAGATGCCCCAGCTGGTGGTGGGGCCGGGGCATTGGGGGCAGCCCCTGCCATGAAGGGCCTGGTCTTTTTAGCAGGGCCCTTCCCCTTCTTCTTCCCCTGGCCCTTCCCGCCGGCTGGGGGGCTCCCCCCAAATTTGAGTGGGGGAAGGACGTGGCAGCAGCGGAGGTCACCCAGTGCCCGTCACTGCTAGTGCCCCAGTGGGGGCAGTGGCAGATGGTTTGGTAGCAGCAGCGGAGGTAGAGGCTTGCGGGGGTGACGGAGGGGCTGGCGGGGGAGGGGCAGCTCAGGCTGCTGGATGGGCCCACCTGTCTCATCCCCCAGCATCGTGAGTAGGGAAGGAAGGGGAGACACCAGAAGGAGGAGGGGAAAGGGGAAGCAGGTTGACCATTCCTCCCCACTAGGCTGCAGGCAGGGGAGGAGGGCGCCAAAAGGGGTGGGTTGGATGGAGTGTATCAAAGGTTAGGGGTCAGTCGCTGACACGGGGTGGAATTTGCTCCTCTTGGACACATGGAGCAAGGGGTTAAGTGGGCTGGAGTTAGGGCAGGGAAACAAGGGGCTAGCTTCAGAGGCTGGGGCAGGGCAAACAAACAAAGGCAGCCGAAGGAAATGGGCGGGGCAGGCACACAAACTGAAGCTAGTAAGGGGGGGCTGGGGCATAACGGGGAGCAAAAGCTGCAAAGGGCAAATGGGGCAGGTTGCAAGGGCAAAGCTGTGAGGTAGGCAGTCCGGGGGGGGGCACATGTGCCCACGTGTGCTTGCACAAAGTCAGTTTGGGCTGGTTTCTACTTCTGGGCCAAAGGGTGGAATTGGGGGATGGCAAGCCAAGCAAGTAGCTGAGTCCAGAGGCAGGAGCTGAGGCAGATGGTATACGGCCAGTGGGGGTGGTGGAGGGGGCGGGGGTGGTGGAGGGGGCAGCGGTGGTGGTAGTAGTGGTGGGGTTTGGGGGGAGACACACAGATGTATCAGGGGGCAGCTCCACACCACACCCTGTGTCCCTGGAAACACAGTCAAGACCCCCACCACAAGAGCACAGTTTGAAAGTTACTCAGTCTTAGGGCCCCCTCCACGGTGGTCTGCAAAGTCTCTAGGTGCTCCCCCACTGGTAGATAGTCCTCTTCTCCTCCTTGGGGCTTCAGCAGCTCCAGGCAGCAGACTCTGCAGCAGCAGCTCCAGGAACTCCAGGTGGTGGTCCAGGAAGGCAGAAAGGACCCCCTCTCAGGTGGTGGTGGTATCCACAGCAGCAACAGCTGGGGTCCCTTACTCTCCCCCTCTGGGGAGCAGGCCAGCAGCCCCTCCCCCAGGGCTGCAGTTGGAGCAGTAGCAATAGCCAAGGGTGGGAGGGTCCAGCAACCAGGTAGCAGAGAAGGGGTGCGGGTGGTGTCTGGCCTAGCCAGGGGAGCAGCTAGAGCAGGAGCAGCTAGAACAGCAGAGCAGCAGCCCTCTCCCTTTAAGCCAGAGGGCTACAGTGATCAACCTGAGAGCTCTAGGTCCCACGTTAAGCAGGTCCCTTTTCCTTCAGTAAGGAAACAGGGAAGGTTCCAGAACAATCAGGAACCTTCTGGAGACAATTAAGACAGGCTGATTAGAACACCTGCAGCCAATCAAGAAGCTGCTAGAATCAATTAAAGCAGGCTAATCAGGGCACCTGGGTTTTAAAAAGGAGAAGTCTGGAGCTGGGAGTGAGAATGTAGACTGTTAGAGGATTACAAGCATTATCAGACACCAGGAGGAAGGTCCTATGGTGAGGATAAAGAAGGTGTTGGGAGGAGGCCATGGGGAAGTAGCCCAGGGAGTTGTAGCTGTTGTACAGCTGTTCCAGGAGGCACTCTAGACAGTTGTATTCTACAGGGCCCTGGGCTGGAACCCGGAGTAGAGGGTGGGCCTGGGTTCCTCCCAAATCCTGGTTAGACACAGGAGGAGTCAACCTGGACAATGAATTCAGAAAAACAGCCAAGCTGAGGGCTGCTGTGAAGCTCTAAGGCAAGCAAATCTGCCAGTAGGTGCAAGACCCACCAAGGTAGAGCAGGAACTTTGTCACAGTGGGTATTATCCTGGTGCCTAAATGTGAATCTTGCTGGGTATTTCTACTCTGCAGCTGGGGGTCAGCCTCCTATCCTAGGTAGAAATATTCACAGTAACTCTGGTCAAGCTAGCAAACTAAAAGTCAGAGTGTAGATGTTGCTGCATTGGTAGAAGCTCAGACTAGCCACACAAGCTCAGATTCATGGGGTTGGGTGTGTTTAGACCATATGTGCCACAACATCCACACAGCTACTTTTAGCATGTTAGCTTGAGCTGAGCTAGCGCAAGACTGTCTATACATTGCATATGTCTATACATATGCATCCCAGCTGCAATGTATACATATCCTAGGATGACAAAAATGTACTAGGAGACTGTGTGCTAGGTCAGAAGTGCTTTGTTGTTAGGACAACAAATCTCTGCGAGAAAAGGTGGGGAGCATTTCGGTGAGAAGGAAATAAGAGAGAAATAGGCCTAGCCAATTTGAGCATTGTATTTGGTTATGTGTATTGTAACATATAGGAATAGACTAGTACCCCTTTTACATAGTTTGAGTTCTGTAGTAGCGCTTCCTGTATTTTGTGTTGTAGAAGCTACCTAAACCCAGTCACAGCAGCAGTATGCATGTAGCTAGGCCTCTCATGTTTCTGTATATTTAGTAAACCCAGTTATTTGGGACCCAACCATGCCTGTGATTTCTTCATATTGATTTTGTTGGGTAAAGAGTAAAAGACTCTCCAAAGATGGACCCCAGATTTAAAAAGTCTAGGCTCTTTGCATATCAAGGGGGAGAGAAAAGACACTGTCTGTTTAGCCAACTCTATAATCAGTTTTTTCTTGTCATATGCCCATCCAGTAGCTTCGTGTTCATGTGTGTGTATGATCCCACTTGTGACTATCTGGCTCATATAATGGTAATAATAGTATCTAATCCTGAAGTCAAAGGGAGTTTTAATACTGACTTCACTAACAGCAGGTTTGGGCCCTTGATTCCTGAGGGCAAGATCTAGGGGATTTGGGGGACATGCTGGGTATTTTCCATCCAATATACAGAAATACATACATCTTCAAGTGGCTGGACTGAATCTACTGTTTTGTGCGTTATGTCAAAAAACATTCACAATAGTTAATGCACAATCACCATTATCATAGAATCTCACGGTTGGAAGGGACCTCAGGAGGTCATCTAGTCCAACCCCCTGCTCAGAGCAGGACCAATTCCCAATTTTTGCCCCAGATCCCTAAATGGCCCCCTCAAGGATTGAACTCGCAACCCTGGGTTTAGCAGGCCAATGCTCAAACCACTGAGCTATCCCTCTCCCAGTGAGGGATTGTTAATGCACAATCACCATTATCATGTTCACATATGGAGCACTATCTGCAAAAGGAATGTTCCTGTTCCCAAGTCTGTCTATCTTGTCTGTAGGCCAGACTGAGGGACAATGTATGAGGCTATGCAAAGGTTTAAGGGGGCATAAAGCCCTTTCATCCCTTGCACAGCCTCCCTAAATCCCAACAGCAGGTACAGGGGGCAAAGAAATGGTTGTGTGTCACAGGTGGTTGTGGTGTGGGGGAGGTGGAGCATTTGCTCTCCTTCCCAAATGCATTGGCCAGAACAACTAAACCAGTCTGGGGGGGGAAGTATTTTTTTTTTATTGGTGAGGGCAGTCTCAGGTTAGCCACTGGGCCAACAGGGCCCAGGCCCGGGGCCCCAGCCTATTGGAAGACCCTGGGAAAATGCGTGCCCCTGTGCCCCGACCCGCCTGGCATTAAGAATCTTTTCAGAACCCTTTGGAAGTGGTGCTGAACACAGCTTTTCTGTCAAGTCCAGCACTGGGTCCAGTGTGCCTGTTGCTGACACTATGAAAAATGTGTCCTTTCTGAAATGGAAACAAGCCATAAGCACCAGTTTGAAGCTTGGATGTAAATAACTGGTAACTTTCAAACACTAACAAGTGTTTGGCCTATGTGAAGTTACCTAATGGTTCCAATCCAGTTTTAAGTGGACAAAGCACTGCAGCTGCTTGACTGAAGTCTATAGTGTGATCTGTTTGTTTGGGAGGGCTGTGTGCTGAGCCTAGTGGCCCGCTAGGCAAAGCTGAGTGCTTCTTAAAGAGGCTTTGATCCTTAATGCCTTTAACCAGGGGGCAGGGTATTTGGGAGCAACTCAGGGAAAACAGGAATTTAAAAAGCCAGCTTCTTCTAAGTAATCAGAGGAGGTAATGGACAGGACCAGCTAACAGGAGTTTTTTTAGGGAGTTTGCCAGGTGAAGGAGAAGCAACTACGTGACCTCTGGGGTGAGTTTGTTGTCTACTAGTTTGTTTTTTGTTTGCTTGCTGCTTGACTCAAATATATTGTGTGGTCTGTTTGTCGAGAGTGGGGGAGGGAGGCAGGCAGGCAGGGATGGGCACGTGCTGAGCTTGGCACCACTCCATCCTTGGATCTGGTCAACTGCTTCCTGGGAATGAATTCATCTGGATTTTGTGTGGATGCCCTCTAGTGGTTAGGCATGGAACATGCACAATTACATCACGTATATTACACTTCTCATTCCTGCAGATACTGCCTACAGAAAGGACTGAGGTGCATTGGGAAAGGGCAGTTTAGGAGATCTGGGGTTGGCCTTGCCAATGCTGTATCTTTCTGTGTGGACAGAAGACTTCATATTCTAGAGCTGAACAAATAATTAAGCATAAGGACAAAAATATTGAACATTTTAAAGAATGAAAGCAGCAAGTTCTGTTTGTTATTGGTGTGGTCTTCCTTATAACTGTCTGCAGATTCACATGCTCTGCCAGTTTATTTAGAAGCGGGTTTGCTAACGTCTTGTTTTCCAAAGTAGTACAAATGACCATTCACCCCAAATATTATAGGCAGGTGCTCTTGCAGACATTTTATAAATCTCTGTTGAATTTATAGAAGTCTGTTTAATAGGAGGAAAACAGTGTTAGAAAATGATTTCTTAATCATTTAATAATTGAAATGATCATATGATCCAACATTTTAATCCTGTTGGGGTGTCATTAAAATATGCTAAAAAACCCAACACCTAAAGCTAGAGCACCTAAAAAACAGGAAAAACACTGGTAAGATTTGGCTATACAAAAGTACAACGTTTTTGGAGTATGAGTAAAATAAAAATCCCCTGACAAATTTGTATTTGCAGACGATTAATGTTGTGTTCTCCAAAATTCCCCTTCTAATAGATTCAGGGGGAGGATAATATAATTATAAAAATGAATACTGATCAATAATATTAAAATGAAGGATTGCTAATGATATTAAAAACTTTGTTAGCTATATCTTTAATAAATTGTAATTATGGATGATGAGTAAATATAGATAAGGTAACACGCAAACCAAGACTTTTCCTGTTATGAGTGTATTTTTGTTAATTTCTCCGTGATATAATTTGCTGATTTGTTTAGAAATATATTATTGGGGAAAATGAGGAAGTTGTGATGGAAAATGTAAGCGAAAGGTACAAGCATGTAATGTTAAATAAAAAATCCCTTTTTCCTGGGAAACTTAGAAACAGGGTGGCCCAAGGCAATGTGACCCAGAAACTGTAAATTCCACAGGAAAAATGTGGGCCTTAGGTAATTGATGCTTGCCCATGTGCAATGTACACTGGGCAGCAAGGGGTTAAGGAACTGCTCGGGGTTCAGCGAGCCCTGCTGTGCCACACTTGTAGGAAACGCCCCCAACTGAAGGGGGAATTAAAAGGCAGGGGAGCAGCTCATTTTGGTGGCATACCAGGGAAGAGAGAAGACCTGCAACCTGCTGCTCCAGCAGAGAGCTGAGGGAAAGGCAGAATCTCTCTCCTTAAGACAACTGCCCAAAGAGCCCTCCCTGAGGGAAGGGAGGGCCAGCTAGAGAGAGAGAGAGAGAGAGACCCTGAAAGGAAAGCATTTCCCTCTTCCCCTCGTATGAACTCTGACTTCGGTAATTCCCTCTTATTTTGTTTGGACTGCCCCATCAGGGAAAGCCTCAAGACTAATCTGGCCCATGTTGCGGGAGGAGGCAGTTGCGCCTGAGAGAGGAAGAGAACTACCGTGCTACACACAGTTGTCAGAAGGTGCCTTATGGTGAGTGGACACCCTTCATGCTGCTATAACCCAGATGGCAACCTTGGAACAACCATGGAGGGGAGGAAATAGGAAGTGGACCAGGGAGGGCAGCCTTAAGCTGACTGGCTGTCAGATCATGTCCTGGGTTGGAGCCTGGTGGAGGGGGAGGGCTCCCCTCTCTGCAAGTCACGGGGTTAAATTCCTGACCACTAGATGACACTACCTACCAACCAACCCCCAAGCAAGGACTGTTATATACAGGTTACATAAAATCAATGAGTATTGTGTTGAATGAAGACTGGAGGAAAATTAGGTAATGGAGAAAGTGAAAATGTATAAGAAATACGTGTGAAAATAGGCCCCAAACTGGAAAACCGCTGGGCTAGAAACTAAAGAATGAGACTGAAGGACCAGATCAGGAGAGGCTGTATCCATCATGGAAGAAGGACTGACTTCTCAACACCCCAGAATGCAGGAAATTTGGGTCCTTTTACCTATTCTGTCTTGCCTGTTTTACTTATCTAGCATAAATGTATTACCAGACCCTATAAGTGACAATAAGTCTGTCTGAAATTGTATTTTTGTTGATTAAGTCTGAATTGGGTGGACATATGACTCGGTTTCCTCTCTACACGACTAACAATCCCTAAAGTAATTCAGATATAAAACTTTTCAATTATTATTACATTTGCATTAATAAAAGGGATGTATAGAGAATGAGAATTAATCCATAAAACATGAACAATTTTCTAATTATCCTTGGGCACAGATTTCACCGTGTAGTTGATTATGCCAGAAAAAGAAAAGTAATTAGACTCATGGGTATAATTTCAGGGTGGAATGTATAGCATGAAAGAGCAGCAAGCAGCTTGTCAGCCATTTTTAACTATTAAACATGTCTGTCCAAGCTTTAGGTTGTAAATTCCTTTAATTAGCTCAAGAAAGAAAATCAATCATCTGTGCTCCTATCTTTCCAGAAAACACTAAAGTGAATCAAGCAGAAAAGCTGGTGGATCTGTGTAACCACATGGCAACATTCAATGTGTGCATTTGTCTGGCTCATCACTTCCTCATTCTCATTCTGAATAAGATGTGGCTTTTTTGGTGGTGACTGGAGCATGGGCTAAGACTGTGATGTGGAGAATGTATGGTATAGTTGGTGTGAGTCTGTGATGAGAGAAAGAGTTTCTCTTTTAGTAACCCCCCATAGGCTTTTCTGGGTTGTGATCTGGTCCACAGTGCGTCATATTTGTGAATTTAGCTGTACAAGACCATTAGTTATTGGTCTTAAGGGTGTATATGATGAAATCCCACTGCACTGGTATATGTACATACATTATATTCACACACTGTGTAGTGTACAGAGATTTCACCATGTAGCTCAGTCAATAGGAGTAACACAACTAAATCACCACATACTAAGCACTATGGACCAGATCATCCCCTCTCACAGAAAACCCACAGCAGATTTTCTGAGGGGAGAAAATTTCTGTCCTCAATGAGTAGTTCTAGCTCATTCTGTCAGTGGCAAGTTTGACCCATCACATTATGGAACAAGCAGGAAGTTTCAGCCCACTGAAACCAATGAAACCTCCATTTTTCTCTGGCTCAACTTTTAAGAGCTGGGTAAGAGCAGACACTGGATTTGTTTCTTACAGCAGGTCACTCTCTTCTTTAGAGTGTGTATGAGCTTATCCATGCTGAGTAAATGAATGACATTTTAAAATGTTTCAGCTAACATATTTTTACTCTACATAGTATTAGACAACAGTTAACACCTGGTGCAGGCAAGCACAGCCATATTTAAAAATATGTTGGCTGCTCACAGTTGACCCTAGGGACCTTATTTGTTTCTGCTGCAGCTGCCACTTTATTTTAAATTATTCTTCTTGGGCAAAATTTCTTTGTGATTGGGTTTTTTGTGTTCTTTGTCAGCCATAACATTTATGTTTTAATATAGAAGTTTTAATGCCTTCACAAACTTTGGCAGAGAGGGGTAATTTGATTTTTTAGAAGTTACAATTGGTCAAATGACAAGCTCTTCACACACACAAAAAATCAATACCACATGAGAAAAAAATAACTGTGGTATAAAAGACGCTAAAGTTGCAATCTCTAATGAAAAGAAGCTGAGCAAAAGAATCTGATCCCCAGAATATAGTCACCACTAGTTAGAAGAAGAAATCAAAGCCAGAAAGCTGTAGATAAACATCACTAGGAGAAAAACATTGACTTGGGAAAATCACTGCAGGCACAACAGTCTGTGATTAATAGGACCGCCTGAAAATATACAGCAAATCTATCTCATCTGGAAGAATTCATAAAAAAATATGCTGAAAACATTACAACTAAAGGACTGCAATACAGCTCGAACAGTTGAGGGAGCACACAAAGTGCTGAAGGGAAAAAGAAACCCAAACTAGGCCAGTAAGTATATGATGTGACTTGTAGCCAGAATGAGAAATCTTATCCCTGCACAAACGAGAAAAACTGGACAATTATTTACTAATGCTTATTGTTTCTTTCCAGATTTTAGTACAGAGATGCAAAAGAAATATTGCACTTTTGCTGAAGTTAAAAAGGCAAAATATATGTGCAAAAAAACTACCTCCATTCTGTTATACTGAGAATTGAATGGAATAATAAAGTACATACCACAAGGGACCTGGAATTGTTGCAACATGTGCGGAATATCATTCAAACATAGTATAAGCTTCATCAAAATATCTCCATTGTGCTTGGTAGAGTCAAATGTTTAATATAAAGAGCCTAATAAGATATTAATATGCATAAAGGTATCATTATACAAACATTATTATCTGTACTAGTGGCTCCAGGTTGGACCCAATTATAAAATTATAGTTAATTAAAATGACACCCCAAAAGTGGCAATGACACAACCTCTTGGTATATAAATGGAAGTCTGAAATTCATCAGGTTATTATTATGCAAGAGGTCTTGGTCTTGTCAGTTTTGGAATGGCAATATAGATGAGATGGAGAACCAGTTGGCTCTTTGTTGGTTATAGAATGTGGATGCATAGGGAAAAAAATTAAAAAATCCAATATTTAAAGGTAGATACTATGGAAAAAATGATAGAAAGTATGGAAAACAATGAAATATATTGCAGTGGCTAAAGCACAATTTAAACTATAATGTATTAATTGAATGGATTTTTTTAATCTTGAAATAAGTGAATAGGGTCAAAAGACAAAGTACTCTGCTATTTTTAAAAAATGCTTATGTGAAATTCGTATGCATCTGATAAGTGTGGTAGAAGATAGCATTAAACAAAAAGGGAAAGGTAATGATAGAGCAGGTGTCATTAGGTGGTGATTTTACAGTCTTCCAAGTTCTTTTTACAGGCAAATGTTCAATGTTAGTAAGACCATGCTGTGTTCTTGTTAGTTTTTGGCTTTTCAAGATTCTGTGTAGAAGGAGCTGTGTGAGTTTGCTGTCTGCCTTGGTTTCTGACTATAGTCTATTCTTGAGACAGAGGCGATCCCTGGGAATGGATCATTAGTGTTGGTCTGAGATTCTTGAAAGAAAGGGATACGTATATCTCTGTTCCTTGGCAGGGTATATAGGTATGTGTAAATAAAGCAAGTTACATTTAAACTATATGCAGGATCCATATCATTGATTTCTGTTGCACTGTGAAGTTGACTTGTAAGGTCTTGACATCTGTCACTCAGCATAGGGGCAGTACTAACGTCAGAAGAAGGGGCAAACAATGAAATGAACCATTACTTGCATTCCTCACAGACTGATGGTATGGTTATATTACCTAGCAGACATTCTTATTAAAATTTTTAAAAGATTGACATAGCAGGTAGCTTTTTTAAAACCAATGAAGACAAACCCCACTTAACATATATCAAATTTCAAGAGTTTAACTTCAGTGTTCAAAATATATCTTGAATTGATGACTCCATTTTTGAACAATCCTTTCAGATTCCCCATAAATTTAGTAAAGCTACTTGTTAAATCCTGTATACTTCGCTTTGACTTAGAGTTCTAGAATACTTTCTCAAAGTTACTTTTCATAGGTAGACCTAGTTTAGTTGTAACTCTCCAATGAAGAAGATAGGCTGGGCTTTAAGAACAATACGTTTCTTAATGCATTTTCATTTGCAATGCTAAAAGTGTATCAGAAATTCATGCCTGTATAATTTTTTTACCCATGAAATGTATGCTTTTTTAAAAAAGAAAGCTTGGATATATCTGCAGAGAGAGACAGTTTGAGTATGAAAGTTGATTTTATAATATGTAGGATTTGGACACCCCATTATATTTTATAATCCTAATTTTTAGGAAGGCTCTTCCACAGTGCTCTCCTTATATTTGTTTCCTTCTTTGCAATCTGTGATATAGTTCTGACTTCTTATAAACTTACAAATTATAATGCATTATTCATCACCTTAAGGCTTGCAGGGAGAGGAAGATCTGTTTTACCTGTATGGGAAATTAAATATATTACTTGGTCATTAATTTTATTCCCCCACATTGAAACCCCTCTCACCATGTTCACTCTGATTTAAAAAATGTTGCACAGATACAGACATACAGTTTGTCATGTATGGACTTATCTCAGAAGGTTTGTTGGTTCATTCTGGATAAACATCCAAAATCCAAACCTGATCTAACCTACTAGAATCTCTTGTCTTGAAAACTGGGCTTCAGGTCTCATCAGGACATGTTATTTCATGAGAACTCTGATTTATCATCTCTAGTTGGGTGTGAGCTACTATGAGGAATACATAAGGCTAGGTAGCAGCTTTAAGATGCAGTATGTAAAACTCACTGCCCAAGAAGTAGCCTATGGAGAGATTGTGCCCTAGAGACCTTCCTCTGAGGTAGCCAGGGCTGGATTATGGAATAGGCAGCTCAATGGGATATTGACTCCAGGGCCATTGCTCTAGGGGTCCCCACCAACACTATCCCAGCTGAGAACTGTGTGTGTGGCAGGAAGAGAGAAGAGAAAGCTCTTCTACCTGAACCCCAGGGCAAAGATCGGGGTATGTGGAAAGATTCTTTGCAGCTGTCCCTGTCCTCTCCCTGCTGTTCGTGAAGGAAATCCCCTGCTGCTTTCCCTCCAAGTGTAGAGTGGACCACAGGACTGGGGCAGCACCTCAGGAGGCTCCATGTCATTGTCTGCCAAGGGTCCCAATGAGCGCAATTCCTGATGCCCTCTTATACCAGCAAAGACATTTTTCTTGAAATGGTACAATGTATTTCCCCATGGACAGAGTGGGGCAGAGTCAAGGCTCCACATGTTCCCCATCCCTGTCTCCTTGCCTATTTGCTCACAAAGTTTATCTGAAGAGCGGGGCTGCACTATGCACCATATTTGAGCTCCAGGTCTCTCTAAGTCAGCCTTTCTTGTCTAAGCAAAGGGCTGGAGGGCTTGCAGTCAAGGAAGTCAAGACCAAAGTCTAGCCCTCAGTACTGGGATACTTCTGACTGTAAGAGGAAAAAAGTTATTTAAGATTTCCTAAAAGGTGGGTGAAGGTACAAACCCGTTCTTCCTTTCATCCAAACTGACTTCAACAGCACCAGGATTTCACTCCAAGAATTTTAGTGACCAAGCAATCTATGTCCTGGTTAAGTTCTTCAATGCCCTGCAGAAAATGCCATGCTGTGCATAAAAACAAGGAGCCAACATTTGATAATCAAGTGGACTGTGGATGAGAGCAGCATGAAGTGGTGGCTGAATCATGTTGAATATTTTATGAACTAACCCACTTACTAGTACACTTTTTGCCATAGGTGGGGTATGTAGCCATCTAGGGCAAAACATCTTTCTGTGGTGGCAGTGACATGGGGTGGGGCTCCACTGGAGAATGAAGGCAACCAGCACAAGACTCCTGTAAACCTGGCTCTCAAAGAATAAGATGATGGCTGGCAGCCCAGGAGATAAGCCCAAGTTATTTGGGGGTAGGGGACTGGAGACGGGGAGGCAGGGGACAAGGTGTCTTTAAAAATAACGAATATTCTTTTTCCCATGGTGTCAACAAACATAGATATGATCCTACTTATACTAATGCTGTGCAGTTTTAAAGACCTTATTTATCATCTCTCTTGCTTTGTTTTGGCTTCAGACTTTCATGAAGCTTAAACTATTAAGAGACCATGTGCTTTAGAAGGTCACCTCCTGTTCTCTGCAAATACTTTGATTGGGGAGTCAGTTTCAATCAAAAAAGGACAATGCAGTGATTTCAGCTTCTTTCTTCTGCCCTAAGCAAGTTAGAGGAACTCACTTATGCTCTGCACTGCAAAAGATCCATCCAAACACAAGTTCCTAGGATAGAGGCATGTGTTTCATAGTGGGAAAACTGGTAACTCTTTATGTACCGTTCACCAGTACTTCAGTCAATATTTACTCTAATAATACAGGTAGATTTGCTGGTTTATTCTAATATTTTAGACAGAGTATACAAAATATCTAGAACTTTCAAACTAAAGATGGACTGACACCTCAAAATTCAATGTCAAATTTCAATAGCCCAAGGTTCAATAGCCCATCTCTAGTTAAACTGTTGCTATCTGGATTATAATTAGTGTTTTATATTTTTTGCACAAGTCAAATGTTCATGCTCTTCAGTGTTGTTTTATTCCCAAATTCATGCCCCAAAGCTCTTAAAAGAACAACACACATGAAAATAATGTTAATATACCTCTTTCTGAAGAGTGAGGAGAATACACAAGGCACTCAGATATGATGGTTGTGTGATATAAAGCACCTGATTACAATAGCAAAGTCTCTCCTATCCTTGACTTTCCATTTTGCTTTTAGTGCCTATTATATGTACATGTACTGCTGTCTGGTTTACTTAGAAATTTGTATAATCTATATTCTGTAGTAATTGTTCTGTGTTTCTGCAGAAACAGATCTAACCTTTCATACAACAACATATCACTTTCACTCAACCTCAAAGATCCTTCACATATCTTTAATCCATATGACTGATGTTTGAACATTATGTACCTTCATGTTTGCTCAGCAACACGGATCTAAAACGATCATTTCTATATAGGAACATGGCTTGAGGGTCTGTGGTAATAACCACCCAACAGCTTTTGAGATGGACTTCCCTAATTAGCTGCAGTTTTTTCTAGAGAAAATCCAATCAGATCTATGGGAAATTAAAAGAACAATTAATTTTCTTATTATTTGTTTAGGAGCTGTGAAGACAAGAATCAGTATTCAATAGTGGACAAATGGGGCTTGATTCTACCAGTGTGAATCATGACTAAATCCATGAAGGTCAATAATTACATAGGGTAAAATCAAGGAAAGTGAGACTAGAATTGGTATGAGGAGCTTTTGATTCACCTTTGTGCAGATTTAGTGCCTGAATACTAACAAGCTAGTGTGGAAAAGTGAAAAATCTATTTTAGAAATGCATAAGTAGCTTATGCAAAAATAATGCTAAGTAATACACCAACTGTGACACACAGAGAAAGCAAGGAAATGTAAAACTGAGACTAATAATACCTATCTCCTATATATAGCGTGCTTCATCAGTAGATCACAAAGGAGGTCATTATCTTCATTTTACAGATGGAGAAGCCGAGGCACAGAAAATGCTACATCCTCTCACAGGACTGCCAATAGTGTGATACTTTCTAATTAGTATTCATTTTTCTTGGATTTCTATTCAAAGCTTGTATGCAATATTATTCTATAATCAGCCTATTAAGTCTGATTTAAGGAGAATGGTTTTATACAAGCTAATTATAAATATATTGTGTTCTTACTTTGCAATCTTTCCCTTTCTTTCTCTAAAACATGGGGTTAGTTTTTCTTGTCAGTTTTGGTTGGGAGGATCTGTATGATGCTTCAAGAGGAGAACGTAAGCTTGTGTTTTTGTATCTGGATTTTGTCAACAAATGCAATAACTTTAACTTTAGGTTTGGACAGCACATTTCAGGATTATTAGAATTTTAAGAACCATGCTGTGCTTCTCCATTAGGTCCTACCAGAGCTGGAGTTTCCTTGGAAGTTCTCCATTCAAGTATTGATGAGACATAACTCTGCTTGTGAACTCCAATCCGTGTGACAACCCAAGGTAGTATCACTGCTGGCATTAGATATGATAAGTACCCTTCTTTAATCTAAAAAAAAATGGACAATGGGTTATAGTTAGTGTGTAAATCACATTTAAAGGTGCACTTAAACTCACAAAGACATTGAAATTCAGAGAAAATACCCAAGACTGGCATTATTGCCTCAATTAATTCCTTATAGTAGTATCAGGATTTTGTTTTTCTCTTCTAGAATTCAGATTGTTGACTTGACTTCTCAATCTTTATTTTTAATCATCATGCTTTTCTGATTGTTACATATTATTTAGCACCTGCTCGTTTTCCAGCTGTGTATAGCACACAAACACACAAGTGAAGCCTTTGATTTATTAACCTTATTCACGTTTCCCCTAGGCCCTAACTGTCAGCCAATATCCAGGACCTACCTGGATTCTTTCTGTGAGGAGGAGAAATTGATGATACTCAGATACGGTGAGTGCCAAATTTTAGCAATCCTTTTAGATAAAGACAACTTTTGGTTATTAGCAGTGTTTTTCTGAGATCTGATCCCATACCATTGACTTTAATGTTAATTGGATTAGAATATTAGCACCTACCATGCTGCCTATTGACAACTTTTTGACAACCCAGGTTCCCTTGCTCCCCCTCAGCCAAAGACAGGTTTGTAGGGCTGCAGCCAGGGAAGGAACCCTGGAATGTGCCATGCCTGGGCCCCTGGTGCCAATGCAGAGCACAGTCCAGGGAATGCAGGGAGATGTACTGAAGCCCCATGTGCTCTCAGACACCCCTTTCCTGCTGCTGTCCTGCAGCCTTGCCTCCCAACCTCTCCTCCCAGCCCACAACACTGGGACTTCGGCTGGGGCTCCCCACTTACCACCTGGGTGGGCAGTGGGCCCCATCCTGAAGGGGTGCTGTTTCAGGCCTGGGCATGTTGCTTATTGGAAACTTTTGTGTAATAGCAACTTTTTGCTGGGCACCAAACAGTTGCTAATAAGTGCTAATAAGGTTGCATTTCTTTGGTGCAATCATCTTTATTTATAAAGATGCAGACAAAGTCCTGTTTCCCTGGGGACAATAGGAACAAGCAGGAGGCAGTTTTCTTTCTCACAGTTTCCAAGCCTCTTTCCAGTCAGTCCTGTGCCCCAGGGAGCATTGTCTATGCAGCACTGTTTCCCTAGCTTTCTGCTGATCTTCTTTGGGCTTTCTGGTGCCTTTCTGCTTTTGACACACAGAGATACAACCAATAAATTCCCTGGGGCAATCAGTCCCCAGGGAAACCCCTTAGCCCACATTGCTTAGCTTCTCCTCAGCCATGGCTATGTTGGCCAATGCCTTGGGTGGTGGCTTCTATTGTTTCAGCTATCACTACACAAAGCTATTGCTCATTCATTTATCCTGAGTGAAGGGTGCTGAGTACATCCATTGATGTTAATCAGGTCTGTGGTTGATGGCAGCCATTAACATCTTCTAGCATAAAACTCACTATTGCTTCATATTAGCTCCATTAGTAACACTGGAGTTCACCTCCTATTTGTAAAAAGTAGAGTACAACACAAGTGCTGCTATGTTTATGAATTAAAACAATAAGGAAGCAGTGCTAAAGAAATTACTGTAATTGGAGACACGTGGTGATTCAATTAAACTCCTCTCTACCTTGTGATACAAAAGACAAAATAAACAAGTAGTTCGTGAAAAGAAATTGCAATTTCTCTTTTTTTTAAGAAGTGTTGTAATTTTTGTTTCCACTAGTCAGGGGTAGGCCATGCCTATCCATGGTCCCAAAGAACCTCCTTTTGTAGCTAAACCCCACTCAGAGGACATCTATATGACAAATCTCAGTAACATTTCTATTAATTCACTCCTAGATTGCACACAGCAGCCATACATCCAAAACAGATGTTAATAGGTGGACAGTTGGGTAACCATTTGCAGCATAGTCCAGAATAACAGGTTTCAGATGCATCCGATGAAGTGAGCTGTAGCTCACGAAAGCTTATGCTCTAATAAATTTGTTAGTCTCTAAGGTGCCACCGGTACTCCTTTTCTTAGTCCAGAATAAGTGATTTTTATTTGGCCATCAGTCAGGAATTGCAATTGTCATGCAGTCGCTACTAAAATATAATAGGAGAGGAGCACAAGATGACAAAGCTACAGGGCCTTCATGGGGCATATAAACATACAAGGCATAATGTATACTGGAAAAAAGAAAGAGTGCTTGTGGCACCTTAGAGACTAACAAATTTATTTGAGCATAAGCTTTCGTGAGCTACAGCTCACTTCATTGGATGCATTTGGTGGGAAAAAAAAGAGGTGGGTTTTTTTTTTCCACCGAATGCATCCGATGAAGTGAGCTGTAGCTCACGAAAGCTTATGCTCAAATAAATTTGTTAGTCTCTAAGGTGCCACAAGTACTCCTCTTTCTTTTTTGCGAATACAGACTAACACGGCTGCTACTCTGAAACCTGTATACTGGAACAGGCTACATTTAAGTTTGTATACTTCATGTATTATAGAAATAGGTTTGTTTCATAAATATCAGACGTTTATTTAGGGGAAATCTGTACAGACTCACAGGTGTCCTGTTCTACTGTACCATTTTTTCCCTCAGATGTTCTGGTAAATGTCCCTTAGTTTACCATTTTTTTTTTTTTAAGGAGAAAGGAAGCAGAACATTGAATCCCCCTCATGACAGGACCAATTTACAACATAAGCTGAAGATTTCTGATGGCAAATTGTTGCAATTTGATTCATAAGGGAAAGTAATGCAGAACAGGATGACACACATGCCCGGATACCACTATGTTCAATATAAACATGGATAGACAAAGTCAGCATGAATTCAAAAAGATGCTCTATAGCCATTATATATGCTTTACTAATTTTGTTCAGAAACACAATGGGAAAAATTTATGGAATGCAAATGTGTGTAGAAAAATAGATATTTGCTATATATATTATATAGCAGTCTCTCTCATAACTTGTAGAAAACAACTTCAAATGACAAATATAATTCACAGAATATTTTGAGGAGATAATCTTATATTGTGGAAGAATTAACACAGTTTATATATATATATATATATATATATATACACACACACACACACACACACACTCTCTCTCTCTCTCTCTCTCTCTCTCTCTCCTCAGAAGCATTGTATAAACCACTTGGCCAAAAAACCTTCTGGACTAGTTCCAAGATGCATCCACCAAAATGTAAGTATAATTATTCTTTCATCATTGTATTCCAATTCATTCAAAATCAGTCACGAGAGATTAAAAGAAGAGCTGTCATCTGACTAATATAGGGGGCCCCAACCCTGCAAACACTTATGCACGTGCATAACTTCACAGATGTGACTAGTTCTGCTGGCTTCAGAGGGGCTTCTCACATGTTTAAAGCTGTTCATGCACATAAACCATTACAGGATCAGGGATATAATGCTTAATACTGCATTTATATCTCGCCATTTTAGATTTGCTTCATTAAAACAGACTAATTAGGTTCCACTTTTCTAAAAATATATCCTGAGAGCTTAGTAATAGGATAGAAATGGTGATGTTTTCTTAAGCACGTTGTCACAGCAAGTTATTTGTTTATGCCTCGATCCTGCCGGGTACTGAGCACCATGGCCCCAATACAGTAAATCATTTAAGTACACACTTTGATTTAAGCATATGCATAGACCCATTCAGGTCAATGGTACTTTATTATTATTCAGCCTGTAGATTAACTGCAGTTAACTCATGCGATTAACAAAAATTAATTGCGATTAATTGCAGTTTTAATCGCATTGTTAAACAATGGAATACCAATTGAAGTTTATTAAATATTTTGGGTTTTTCTACATTTTTAAATATATTGATTTCAATTACAACACAGAACACAAAGTGTACACTGCTCACTTTACATTATTTTTATTACAAATATTTGCACTGTAAAAATGATAAACAAAAGAAACAGTATTTTTCAATTCACCTCATACAAGTACTGTAGTGCAATCTCTATTATGAAAGTGCAACTTACAAATGTAGACTTTTTTTGTTATATAACTTCACTCAAAAACAGAACAATGCAAAACTTTAGAGCCTACAAGTGCACTCAATCCTACCTCTCGATCAGCCAGTCGCTAAGACAAACAAGTTTGTTTATGTTTATGGAAGATAATGCTGCCCTCTTCTTATTTACGTCACCAGAAAATGAGAACAGGCGTTCACATGGGACTTTTGTAGCCAGTATTGCAAGATATTTACATGCCAGATATGCTAAATATTTGTATGCCCCTTCATACTTCAACCATCATCCAGAGGACATGCTTCCGTGCTGATGATGCTCGTTTTTTTTTTTTTTTAAAAAGGCGTTAATTAAATTTGTGACTGAACTTCTTGAGGGAGAATAGTGTGTCTCCGGCTCTATTTTACCTGGATTCTGCTGTATATTTCATGTTATAGTAGTCTCAGATGATGACTCAGCACATCTTCATTTTAAGAACACTTTGGCTGTAGATTGGTACCTTCTTTGTGTTTTGTCAATGTGAGATTTCTAAAGATAGCTACAGCACTCAACCCAATGTTTAAGAATCTGAAGTGCCTTCCAAAATCTGAGAGGGACGAGGTGTGGGGCATGTTTTCAGAAGTCTTAAAAGAGCAACACTCCAATGTGGAAACTACAGAATCCGAACCGCCAAAAAAGAAAATGAACCTTCTGCTGGTGGCATCTGACTCAGATGATGAAAATGAACATGTCAGTCCACACTGCTTTGGATTGTTATCGAGCAGAACACATCGTCAGCATGGACGCATGTCGTCTGGAATGGTGGTTGAAGCATGAAGACACATATGAATCTTTAGCTCATCTGACATGTAAATATCTTGCGATGCTGGCTACAACAATGCCATGAAAACACCTGTTCTCACTTCCAGATGACATTGTGAACAAGAAGTGGGCAGCATTATCTCCTGCAAATGTAAACACACTTGTTTGTCTGAGCGATTGGCTGAACAAGAAATAGGACTGAGTGGACTTGTAGCCTCAAGTTTTATACTGTTTTAATTTTGAATTCAGTTATTTTTTGTACATAATTCTACATTTACAAGTTCAACTTTAATGATAAAGAGATTGCATTACAGTACTTGTATTAGGTGAATTGAAAAAACACTTTTTTACGGTGCAAATATTTTTAATGAAAAATATATAAAGTGAACACTGTACACTTTGTATTCTGTTATAATTGAAATCAATATATTTGAAAATGTGGAAAACATCTCAAAATATTTAAATAAATGGTCTATTTAATCACGTGATTAATTGCACTGTTAATCGCAATTTTTTATTGCGTGATAAATCGCAATTTTTTTTAATTGCTTGACAGCCCTAATATTATGCATGAGCTTGAAGCCAAGCCTATGCTTAAGTATTTTTACTGGATTACGACCAGAATGTTCAGAACTGAGCCCTTAATTAGTCAGTTCGGAGAAATACACTTTCAGGTGCTATTGTTAGTACTTCAAAGGCATATAGTTCTTTAGAACCAGTCAAAACATATTTTAGAAGACTTGGTGGCAGGACAGGATAACTTATTGGGCAACCCAAAGATAGTATAGTATATAAGCAAGTATCAGGTCCAAGATATGACAGGGTAACAGTATCTTCAGAGAGAGAGAGTTTTCTGGATTTTGTTTGGTTTGTCAGTCATTTCTCTCTTAAATTAGTTTGTCGGTTTCAGGATTGCTTGTCACACCTTCTGATTGCTGATGTTAGGCAAGACATCAGCACACTGTAATCACAGCGCACAACAAGCAGTGAATATTGAACCAAATGTCCTGGTTTCAGGTTTCATAACCCATTAATATATGGCAAGCCAGAGAGGGTTGTAGGGTTCTTTAATTAATGTCCATCTGCTACATGTGTAAAAACAGCTGTAGTGAATTGTTTCAAAAAAATCCTTTGGATTAGCAAGCCACGAAAAAGGAAAGAGCTAAAACCATCAATTTTATAACAAACTTTATTCTCTTTGGCATCTTTCATGCAAGTGCCTCAGACTCTTTTCTGACTTAATATATTCACAGAATTAACATAATTACAGAATTGGGGCCTAATCCTGCAAAGTGCTGCTGAGCCTTCTGCAGTATACTGACTTCACTGGGAATTGAGTACTCTGCACCTTGAAGGATTGGCCAGTAGGAGGTAGGATTTTCCAATGGCTAGAGTAAATGACAAGGACACAGGAGTTATGGGGTCTCCTCCCAGCTCTGTTGCTGTGTCCATGGGTGTCTTGGAAGTCACTTAACCTCCCTTCACTTGCCCCTTTTCAAAAGGAGTAAAATGACATTTACTTGCCATTACCTCACAGGAGTGCTGTCTGGATTAATTAATTAGTATTTGTAAAGAACTGTGTGACCCTTATGTGGAAGTGGATGTAGGAGTGCAAAATACTATTGTATTTCTCCTATTTGTTTTGGGAATATTGAGATGACGATATAGATTATGCCAATCCCCAACCTTTCAGGGAAAAGGGGAAAAAATAAACTAATATGGATGGATTTAAAAAAAAATACATTAAGGGTTCATGTTAAAAATCCATACAAATCTAACACATAGTATCTCAGCAATATCTGCCAAACCCATGAAATAGACATCTGTTACCTAAGATATCCTAATACATTAATGTGTTTGCCTAATTGTTCATGCATGTATGAACTTTCTTTCTCATACTGATTTCTCACCAGACTGGAATATATACATTTTCCTGTTCCATCAAAAGTCTCTCTCTTGTACAGTAAATAGAGGCATTGTGCCAAATCCTCAGCCACAAACAAAAGCCTTAAAGCTGGCCTAGATGGCCTAGTGAGGATTCCCAAGGTGTAGTAGAATCCCCAGGTGCTGCAGAAATGTCATAGCCAGCTCTCCACTACCCTCAGAAATAATACACTGATTATCCTGACTGCTGAACTCACCCCCATGAGATGTCTCACATTGGACACCCAGAAAATGAGGAACATCCAATTGGTGACCACCTGTGAAAGGTTTGATATAAGTTACTTTCCTAGCATCACACAGGATCTCTGTGGCAGAAGAAGGAATAGACTCCAGTTATCCTGTGTATGCACAAGGGGGATGAACTAACCCCATTCTCCACACAACCCTTTTCTTTATTTTTCACATCTCCCCACTTGCCAGAATTTCCCTGAGTAACCAACCATAGTTTGACTCAAATGTTAGGATTATTGGACTCTGGAGGGAGAGTAACGTAACATATTTTCTCCTTAAACTGCTGCAAACACAGCCAAAAAAATGCTCCCTTACCATGTCTGTCCATCCGCACTCAGCACATCCTTCTACTGTGGATCAACTCTGATCACTTCACAGGGATAAGAGTTTACTACCCAGCACTACAAATGACAATTTTTTAAAGTGACACAATTGTGAGAAACACCAGAGGAGCCACAGTCCGTTCTCATCCCCACCTACCCCTCCTGCTTCTGCTCTCCCTAAGAAGTTCAGCTGGGTCCAGCTGCAGAATCCTCACCAACTTGACATCACAAAGGGACTGAAGGTTTCCTGGGCAACCAGTTATCTCACAATGGGACAGCTTCAGGGGCCTGCCCTGAGGCAACCAGCCTCTTTGATAGTCAATTCACTCCTGAATCCTTTTGGGTTTCCTGAATTCAAGAGCCAGCCATAGCATTTAGGGGAAACGCTGGTAAAAATGGTTTTAACCCAAATCAGACCTATAGCATGCCTCTGCCTTCCAGTAAAAAAATCTTTCCCACCACTCCACCTAAAACACAGAACCTTTCCAGTATAACCCAGGCCTGCCCATAGCATCCCTGCTACTCCAAACCCTACTCCATTCCCAGCAATCTAGCTCTGCCAATGCATCTTGGCAGTTTAATGTAGCAGTTAGAGCAGAAGACTAGGAGTCGGATAATCTGGGTTCCATTCCTGGGTCTATCACTTCTTGCCTTGTAACTTACCTCAGTTTCTCCATCTGTAAAGTGGGAAAGATAATGCTTACTGTATCTATAGGTCATAGGGGTGTTGTGAAAAGTAGTTAGCATCTGTAAAATGCATTGAGATCCTTGGATAAGAGATGCTGTAGAACAATAAATGAACTAGTGTGTCTAGATGATACTACTGCTGCTGTGTGTACTAAGCCCTCCACTGTTAACGGGAATGCTCATTTGGCTCCAGGGGTCCATGCTTCTGGAGGAAGAGCTGAGGTCTATCCTCACTGCAGCTGTGAAGTTCCAAATGGCCACAGTATGCAGCCTATAGTGTTCAAAATCAAGCACTGAACATAAAGCAGGTTTAATATTCAACCCCCCTTCTAGGAACTCATCAACACCACAAACTAATCACCGTCATTCTCTCCCCGCTGTCCAATGGCATCCCCCCTTCTATGTTCACATCCCACAGCGCAAGGAATGGTCTCCCCAGGGACTAGCGTGTCCTTGCTACTTTTATCCTGCCCTGTGGGAAAGCTTCTCACTCTGCTCCTGCCAAGCTAACTATCCTCCCTTTTCTAGGAAGCAACTTGGGGATGGGGAGGCAGGATTCACTCTCAAACCAGTTATGACTAATTCATTCAACCTGTTTTATCATCTGCCATCTTGTGTTATAGATGATACCATGAGGTCATTTCACACCACTTCACTAGATAGAATATAAAAATCAAGCCTGACGCACACAAAGGGGTAGATTATTTTCTTCTGATTTGACGTGAACATGTCACCTTCTGGAGAATGACCTGAATGGTCCCTTCCAAGATGCACTAAGGGCTTGAGCCAAAGCCGAGGGAAATCAGTGAGCTTCTTTCCATTGATATCACCAACCTTCGGATCAGACCCTAAGTCACTTGCATATACACTATACAGAGTATTGCTCGGGTCATTGTTTGCAACACAAAGAGGGCTGTGTTCGCAAAAAGAAAAGGAGTACTTGTGGCACCTTAGAGACTAACAAATTTATTTGAGCATAAGCTTTCGTGAGCTACAGCTCACTTCATCGGATGCATTCAGTGGAAAATATAGTGGGGAGATTTATATACACACACAGAGAACATGAAACAATGGGTTTTATCATACACACGGTAAGGAGAGTGATCACTTAAGATGAGCCATCTTAAGTGATCAGGGCTGTGTTGTAGCCTTATTGACTACTGTTGATTTAGGGGCATGATTGAAAGACTATTGAAGTCAAAGGAAAGCTTTATGTTGGTGGTCCCAGAAAGGCATCTCACTCGTGACTGCGGTTGATTTTAAGATGCTGAGTTTGGCCTACATGACGTGGGACCTACCCATCTACCACTTGTATAAGAGAGAGTATGTATCTGGTAGGACGTTCTCCATTAGGGCTCTGGGATTTTAGAATTTGTGCCTCACTTGGCTGCAAATCAGCTCAAGTCTGTTAGCCTTTGGGATATGCAACATGGCCCATCTTTTAACCTTTGTCCTTGAGGAAATGGCTCTTGGTGGGGCTGGGTAGTGGTCTTTTTATTTCCCCTTTGTTTTTAAGATTCTCAAGGGTACCCAGAGCATTGGAGATGTGTCTTCCATTGTAGAGTAGGAATAATCTGACGCAAAAAATTAATTAATTGTGCATACAGAGGAGAGAAGCTAGCAGAATGCCCATGGGAGTACCCTGCACAGACCTGGCAACTTGCAAGCCAACTTGATCACTTTCTTTAGCAGAGGCAGCAGAAGAGGAAGGATCTCTTCCCCTGATTTCACTCTGTCTGTCTTCCTCTGCTACCTTGAGATCCTGCGTGTCATGAGCCTGGGACACAGCTGGAGTGGCAGGGATGGAATCTTCATCCAGAGTAAAAAATTCTGGACTTTTGTCATAAGATTCTCATCATGGAATCATGACTTCCTTCAGTGGGAGGGAGTGTGGCTTAATGGATAGTGTTTGAAAAGATCAGCTTTATGATGATCAACAATGCCATGAGAGCTCTGAATAAGCCAGGTTAAAACTGAACAGCCTGTGCATCTGAGACAAGCTAGTCTGGTGCTTGATAAATGAGGGAAAAAAGACAGGCAGAGAGACTTATCAAAGAGAGCTCAATTAGAAGCATTTGTACTCACTGTATCACATGTTGATCTATACAGGCTACTGATTCTGCTGATATGCAGAGGTCCTCATCAAAATATGATTACAGTATATACAAAACTATGTTAAAAGAACACTCAAGTGCTTTGAACATATCCTATCCACACCCTGGCATTCTATGCCCACCGCCCCCAGGCTCCTGTCACCTATCCCCAGTGCTGTCTCCATTGGCTCCTGCAACCACCTCCTCAACCTATATTTTACATTCCAGTGTGGGTGCTCCTTCCTTCTCCCTGTGCTTCTCATGGCCTGGACACAAACAAGGGGAGCTTTTAGAGCATAGGAGAAACAGCCTCCTTTTCTCAGTTCCTGTGTCTGGCACTACAGTGATCACTGTCAGACAGCAGTCCAAGGATAGTTCTATTCAATGCCTACAGCCCGAGGATGGAGTATGCCCATTATAGGCTTTGGAGAATTTAGCTGCCAAACTAACAAATCTCAACCAAGCATGTGTGAATTGAGATTTTTCAGAGTCTTATAACTTGGCCAAATTTGGAAGGATTATCACTGGGACAGTAAAAGGCATATCCTTGACACACAGGGCAATGCCCACACCCATAGCCAAATTTCAAGACCTTGCTCCAATGTTTGGAGGCACTAGAATGTCCCAAAGAAAAGGTAACTGGAATATTTTAACATGGGGAAAACAATGGTATTACCAGCTCCATCTGTGATAATAAATATGGAAGATTTCCTGTAGATCCTACTTTCAGCCAAAACAGAAATGCCATGCAACAGCTCCTCAGATGGTATTGCAGTATTTCCACTTACAGTCCCAGCCAAAAGCAGGAAATACAGTGACCTGTGGAAGTTTAAGGGAATAAAATTGATCAAGCCTTAATGGCATTTTGGGCAAAACACTATTGGTTGTTTTACCTATAATAGTTAACCTACCCTTTATTAACACAACTTTGAAAAGAGAACACCTGTAAATTCATGTGTTTAACCAAAGGATCCATAAATGCAATAAAAATGTTTTGTGAGGTGAACTTTCAACAACAAAAAATTACAGTGAGTATGTAAGGGCTAAGAATTCAGATATACTAGTAGTCTGAAATAGGGGGTGCAGTTTAAGTGTATATGAATATCAATGCTTTGATGGGATTTGTCAAGGAGGTTACTGAATCCATACAGGTTTGCCTTAAATGTACACAGGAAACAGTAGTTTCCTGCACAGCTGGATCTTTACTACTGTATCCTCATTTAGGAGATTCCCTGTTGCAAAAAGCCTTACAGTGTAGCTTCTTTGTGTGCCTGTCAGATCCTATATAACATATTAATTTGAATTTAAAATAATATCCATAGTAAATTCCTTCTAAACTGCATTATTTCTTTCAGATTCTCAAATATCTATAGCCATAATTAATACAGTTAATTTACCTATTTTTATTGAACAATTGTACCCATCTAGCATGATTCACAAATAACTTGGGAGAGAGGAAAAAGACATAGCAACACAGCCTTTGCATTCACATTTTCTTCTTAAGTAAGATCAACATAGTGACAAAAAGAATCAGGAGTACTTGTGGCACCTTAGAGACTAACACGTTTATTTGAGCATAAGCTTTCATGGGCAAAAGCCCACTTCATCAGATGCATGCAGTGGAAAATACAGTAGGAAGATATGTATATACAGAGAACATGAAAAAATGGGGGTTGCCATACCAACTGTAATGAGAATAATCAATTAGAGTGGGCTATTATCAGCAGAAAGAAAAAAAAACTTTTGTAGTGATAATCAGGTTGGCGCATTTCAAACAGTTGACAAGAAGGTGTGTGGGGGGAAATTAGCATGGGGAAATAGTTTTTAGTTTGTGTAATGACTCATTCACTCCCAGTCTTTATTCAAGCCTAATTTAATGGTGTCCAGTTTGCAAATTAATTCCAGTTCTGCAGTTTCTCGTTGGAATCTGTTTTTGAAGATTTTTTGTTGAATAATTGTGACTTTTAGGTCTGTAATTGAGGGTCCTGGGAGGTTGAAGTGTTCTTTTTCAATTTTTGAATGTTATAATTCTTGACGTCTGAATTGTGTCCATTTATTCTTTTGCGTGGAGACTGTCCAGTTTGGCCAATGTACATGGCAGAAGGGCATTGCTGGCACACGATGGCATATATCACATTAGTAGATGTTCAAGTGAGCGAGCCTCTGGAAAAAAAAAAATCTCTGAGGAGAGAAAATGAATAAAAGGAGAGAGGACTTAGGTCAGTGTCAGGTTGCACTGCAAAAAGAAATATGGGGAAATGTATTTGACATTTTAGGGGACTGGTAGTAGAATACAGAGTGTTTCACACTTTCTCCAGTTTACAGGAACCTAAATGTTTCGAGATTCCAGCCTCCATGAGCAGGAATAGCAACAAGCCAGACTTAATTTGAGGCAAAGGGGTTTAGAAACAAAATTAAAATCAGAGGTAGGCCTGACCAGCCCTGAACTTTTAGATTGTGGAGAAAGAGAGGTTTGAAATCAAATCCCTGACCAAATCAAAGTTTCTCAATTATAGGCCCTGGATCCAACCCTTCCTGTGGGGTGTTTGAAATCAAGGTTCAGACTGGATTTTGATCAGCTTCATTTCTCCTTATAATGATCCAAATGGTTTGCCCACAGGTCACCCATGCTACCTTCATACCTGACTCCAATGAAGGCTCAGGCTAGACTTAATTACCTTCAAGAAGGTGTTTTTTCAGCTGTTCCTTAGGGACTTATTCAATTGGGACATTGTTCCTTTAAATATAAAAAAAAAAGCAGATCTACTTAGTGATTCCTTACAATTCAGTCTTCCATGACCAAATGTTTTGCTGAAAGTAGGAACAGTTAGTGACTTATTGTTATGTGGATACTGATCTTCTAGAACAGTGATACTCAGATCTCAATGGTTCAGGAGCCAAATTAGTGATCAACATTACCCAAAAGAGTTACATTGTGTGACTGCATTGTTTCACTTACTATACTACTATATATTCATATTTAAAGAGTATGACAGGGCAAATATTTTATGTAATATAATTCTCACAGCAAAATAACTGACCAAGTATTCGCAAAAAGAAAAGGAGTACTTGTGGCACCTTAGAGACTAACAAATTTATTAGAGCATAAGCTTTCGTGAGCCGATGAAGTGAGCTGTAGCTCACGAAAGCTTATGCTCTAATAAATTTGTTAGTCTCTAAGGTGCCACAAGTACTCCTTTTCTTTTTGCGAATACAGACTAACACGGCTGCTACTCTGAAACCTGTGACCAAGTATTGTTTTTATCAACTACAATTGGTTAATAATATAGCAAAACCATCCTGATTGGTTAATAACTTAGATTAATAATTAAATCACACCGTGTTTTAATATGTTCTGCAAGGAGCCACAGGAGACACATTAAGGAGCCCCTTGTGGTTCAAAAGCCTCAGTCTGAATATCACTGCTCTAGGAAGTAGGACTGAGCCCAGCAACTTGTTTTTCCACTGGCATTGTCAGATAAAATCTTTTGGTTAATGTCGGTTAGAGTGACTCTATCCTGCATTTTAATGTTCTGTGTCCTGTAGCCATGGGGGGTGGAATTTTCAAGAGCACTTGGCATTGACCCAATCTGCTTTCTTTGAAGTTAAAGAGAGTTTTGCCATTGTGTTCAATGGGAAGGGTGTTAGGCTGGCTCTGAGTGCTTTTGAAAACCACAGGCAAATGGGCTAATTTAATCAGATGAAGGGTATACTTTCAAGCCATAATTTAGGTAATCTATCTAGTGATTATAAATGTATGATTTGGTACCACAAATAAAGCCTTACGGGTGCTGGTACTTAAAAATAAGATTTGTAGTGTGCTTTTCTTCCAGTGTCCTTTATTTTTGCGAAATGCAGGTGGTCAACCTATTACCATTCTGGGCAGCAATCAAACCTTTAGTTAAGGATTGAATTACTTTATTTTAGAGCTTAATCACTATTTATAATAACCCAAACTCTACTCTTTTTTCTCCAGCTGAACTGTCTGGCATTCTGCACCCCAAAGAGAGGATTACTTCCTGATTGGAGCAGGATGCAACATCCTTGGCTGCATAGCCCTGGGGGCCCATTGAACATTTAAAGGCCAGTCACTCATATTTTGAGCATGTTCTTTTGAACTCCGACAACTCTGTTCACCACTTGATCTAATCTAGACCCTTATTGATTTCCCCTGGGCACCTTTCAAATTTATGAAGTCCATCTAATAGAATATAGCACTTTCAAGCTCACTGATATTCTAGAAAAATGTTAGGACTTTTGAGGCCTCCAATCAGTGACCTATCAGGAGATTTTTATATTGCCTCACAGTTATTGAATCTGCTGGTCTGAGAAATTCTAATTGTTCTATTTTGTCACTCTAGCTGTAGTAGAAGAAATAATAGTGAGCTGAGTTAGTGGTCCAAAAAGGGAATAGGGAGCCTCAGAGGCCTTATTCTCAATTCAGCTTTGCCACCGATACTTGGGCATGTTACTTAACTTGTTTGTGCCTCTGTTTCCCCACCTATAAAGTAATACTTGTCATGTACCATCATACAACAAAGAGATATACAAGCACTGAGATTCCACCGCTCACAAGGCAAAGGAACAGAGCACACTGACATGGTGGGACATACTCTTGGGTGCCTCCCAGAGCTTTGAGGTTCTGCCCTACCAGACCCACCTATCACTTCAGATGCCATCCTCAAGACAAAGTGCTCTCAGTATAAAACATGTCTGAACATAAGTCTAACATCAATTTTCTAGAGCTCTGGGCCATACGGCTAGCCTTTCTGTCCTGGGGCTACCTCTTGCAGGGTCATCATGACCTAGTCCAGTGTTTCCCAAACTTAGGACGCCACTTGTGCAGGAAAAGCCCCTGGTGGGCCCGGCCAGTTTGTTTACCTGCCGCGTCCGCAGGTTCAGCTGATCGCGGCTCCCACTGGCCGTGGTTCGCTGTGCCCGGCCAATGGGGACTGCGAGAAGTGGCGCGGGCCAATGGACATACTGGCTGCCACTTCTCGCAGCCCCCATTGGCCAGGCACAACGAACCGCGGCCAGTGGGAGCCGCAATTAGCCGAACCTGTGGACACGGCAAGTAAACAAACCCGCCGGGCCCACCAGGAGCTTTCCCTGAACAAGCGGTGTCTCAAGTTTGGGAAACACTGACCTAGTCAAAAGTGACAATTGGACAAATGTAAACAGATGTGTGACGGGAGGGAGAGGGGAAGGAGTATTAATCAGAAACTACCTTAGTGGGGGCAGGCTGTCCTCCTGCTTTATTAAGGCTGTATACCTCTAAAGAAAGGAGAATATAGTTGCAGACTAGCTTAGTTGCTGCCAGCTCCAGCCAGACATATGGAGCCTCTGCCCTTTGGTGTTCAGACACGGCTATCACCAGAGGGCCTCCCACTTCCACTGAATGCTTTACCCAGCATCAATACCAGTTGTCACTTCAGTAGTTCTCCTGACTCTATTTCCTGAGTCAGTTTCCTCTCTGGAAAATAAACTTACTTAATGGGATAGTAAAAGGGCACGCCAGTTTTACCTTTCACGTACCCAGGCAATTCACAGGGTCCAACCGAATTTGTTTGTAATGAGGGCTGAACCAAAGGAAAACAGCCTTCAGTCGTCAGTTATGTGCTAGGTTGAAGATTATATTTTGTTGGCAGAGGAGCAGGTAGATCACCCCATGCATACATTTGTAAAATGCCACTCAAATAAAAGTGCCCAGACACTTCATGTGCTTTGAGGGCTGAGGCCTCAGCATTATGGATAGGCCAAGTGGCTCCAAAACAATAACATTTTACATTAACATTGAAAAGATGTTAAAAATCCAATTGATTTTTTACCAGATAAGCTGTTTACTATGTGTATTGCACTTATTTTGAGCTATAAAACCCCCAGTTCATCTTCAGTTTCTAGTCATTTTAACTTTCTAGTTCTCATGTATTACCATAACGGTACTGCGTTTTGGTTCACAGTTTAGGAGCAGGAATCAAATACAATATACCACGCCATAAAAGCAATGTATATAAATGGTTCTGTTTGTACTAGGTGAGCAATCCTGGCCCCATTGAAGTCAATAGCAACAGCTTCATGGGCTTTAATGGAGTCAGGATCTCACTTTAGGTGTTTACAAATAATTGCCCTAAAAAATCCCTTTTAAAACTATATCTATATTCAAATCTCTGATGGAAATCAGGGCCACATGTTTCCTTTATATGGTTTTTCCATTCTTGGTCAAGAAATAGTTAGTTTCTTTTCATAATAGAAAGAGTTGGACATATTATTTAGCAGCATCATTTTATTGCCATTACTCCAGCAGAGAATTTGTTCATTCATTAGTTTCTAGACATCGCCAAATCCCAGTTTTCAGAAGTGAACTCCTGGCTCTATTGAAGTCTATTTACTTATATGGCCCCATCAACACAGTATCTGAGCTAGTCACAATTATCCTCATGGCCAGGGATCCTAGTTTTTCATAATAAAAAACAAATTCTCAGATTAAAAAAAAATTAAATCCACCTTTTCCCATAACTAAATTGAAATATGATAGCAGGAACCCCACCGCCCAGGGCTGACAGCCCGAGCCCCACCATCCAGGACTGAAACATCAATTTCCTATATTCCTGCATGTGTGGTGGTGGCATGGGGTTCTACTGTATGTGTTTTTATGTTTTCACAAAATGTAAAAACTAAAGATTCCTCTGTAAAAATGCAAATTCCACATTTTTCTGTGACAAACAGATTTCTAGGATCCCTGCTCATAACACCTCTGTGAAGTAGGGAAGTGCTATTATCCCCGCTTTACAGATAGGGAACTGAGCCACAGAGAGGCTAAGTGACTTGCCCAAGATGACACAGGACATGTGTCAGAGAAGAGACTTGGATTTGGATCTCTTAAGTCGTGGGCCAGTTCCTTAACCATTGGATCATCCTTCCTCTCTAAGTCAATTGGAGTTTTAATGCCCAGATCTTTTTGCTGTCCACACTTTACATTGCACTGAGAGGCACATAGGTCAAATTACCCAAATGCAGTCTATAACATGCTTTTATTTATGAATTAGCTTCGTTACAAGGGAAAGACAAATGCAGTTTAAGATTCACTGCAAAGTAAGAAAACATTAAATCATTGCTCTTGATTTAAGTCTTCTAGGAATAGTTCCAGAGTGGTGGTTTTATTTGCTTCAATTGAAAGATGTATGTATATTTAAGTGGAAATAAATTAGGATGAAAATATTTCCAGACTCTCTTTGACTTATTGGTTTCCAAGCCATCGTGGCATTAGCTCAGGAGTGATTTTCTTCTTTTGAAATAGATTAGAGCATTTTAGACTAATCTCTCAAAACATTGCTACTAACACTCATTTACCATAAATTAGAAACTCCTTACTTTCAATGAAGACATTACAGGAGAAGAACTGTAACATAAATCTTTATTTTATCACTGAGGGAGTTTGTTTCATTTTTAAAAAAATCAAACAAATTGTGTGATTGTAAAGATTTGTTAAAAAGATGTGTGACTATGGGACTCTTAGGGTGTAAGAGATGAAAATAAAAAATACTTAAATGGTGTTCAGTTATATCATGGAATTATGATGATGACAAGGTTCTTCTTCTTCCCCCCCCCCCAGGTCACTAGCATCTTTTTTCAAGAACTTAAGCCCAAATGATAATTCCATCCTGGACAAAAGGTAGACCCCGTATGCATGCAGTGTCCCATTTAAATCAATGGAGCTCTGCGTGAACATAAAGATCTATGCAAAAAAATTCATGCAGGATCAGTAACTAATGTCAGAACTGCCGCCGTGTCCACTGAACCAGCAGAAGTTCAGAGAGTGAATGCAACATAACCCCACCAGGCAGCAGAAGCCAGCAATTCCTGTCCCTAGCTTAAGGCTCTGAAGGAGCAGCCCAAAAGAACGCTGCACAGCTTTGCAGCACAATCTCACCTAGCCATGTTAGTACAATAGGCTGCAAGTTCTCTCTGTGGCTTTGTTTCTTAGTACTTTATTTTCCTCCAATCCAATTTTATGTTGCATAGAATTTCCACTTTAAGTTAGCTGAACGAGCTACCATGATCTACCTTGTCATTGTGTCCCTCCTTGTTGGAAGACATCTCAGTCAATCCTTGACTTCCAAAGATTCTACACACACACACACACACACACACACACACACACACACTTAAAACTCTGCAAATTTTTGCAATGCCTTTTCCTGATTGTCTATCTTGGTGAACACACCTAGGAACTCTCCACTGTTGTGTGCAACTGCAAAGATGACCATGCTGGCAACAGGTACCAGCTGCAGTGCTATGTGAAAGCAAAGGAACTGTCAAGCATATCATAAGGTCATAACATTCCATCTTCTGCTGAGCCATAGACCTGTTGCTTTCACAAAGAGCTGCATGCCATACTTTGCAGAGACCCCACCACCACCACCCTGCAGACCACCGTGGATACCTCTGAGGACCTTGAGACACAGACTGCTGCCATGAACAGTGAGGTAGAAGAGCGGGGACATACGACCAGGGGAGGTTCATCTATGCCGCAATGCAGGACCTCTTTGAGACTCAACTACAGTTCCAGTCAGTCCTAGCAGTCGAGCACAGGCAAGTCTGATGCAGGGGAAGGAAACCTGTGTAACTGTATGTCCTACTGTGATGGCACCCCCAACTTAGTAGTGACTGTTCATTAATTTACTCCTTCTAAAAGATATAGGGGCACAACAAAGAGGTAGAGTTGTTATCTGCCTTTCATTCCCTTGTAGAGTAAGGTGGCTGTGTGGGGAGAGGCAAAGCAGTTTATTTATGTACATAGGGATGTCCCTTAAATCCTCCCAAGAGATCACAATGAAACTTCCATAGAGGTACACGCTGTAACCCTGTCCTGAAAGTTTCTAGGGATGGCAGCCTTATTTCTTTCTCTGCGGTAGGACATTTTCCCATGCCTATCAGCAGGAACCATTACAGTATACAGGCTACTGGCACACAGGTCTGGGCAGCTTCAGGATGCCAGCAGCAGCTGTACTTTTTGTGCCTTTGTTCCCCTCAGGAATGAAATATCACCGCCTGTGGAAAATGATGCCAGTATTAAGTGTCATTGCCCTATACTGATAGTTTCATGCAACCAAACAATTCCCTCCTCATCTCCCTCACCCCTGGCAGGCCATACGCACCATGGCTTGTGCTGTAAGTGCTGTGCACAAGCACTCCAAAGCAGAGGTGTCAATAAGCAAGGAAAGAGAGTTTTGAACCTTAATTTTCTGCTTTCCATTGTGACTATACTGACAATGGTACCTCTATGTGTTTTGTCTGCAGCTGCTGCCACTGTGGCTTTCAGGGGTTTCCTCTCCACACCCGTGGAATATCCGAGCTAGATGAGGAGAAAGATGATGATTTGGGATGACATGTTCAGCAAGTCTCTGTATGCCAATGCTGCACTGGACCACGAGCAGAGGGCCTGGAAGGTGAATATTTTGTATGGAGAAGGAAGGAGTGTACAACAGGAGAAAGGGCCAGAAGACCCAACAGGAAAAGGAGAGGGTGATGCATCAGAAAATTTCAATTTAATACAAAGTTTTAGGTGGATGATCCCATCTGCTGTTCACTCATCCTGCTGCTGTCATTTTTAAAGAGCACGGACAGAGAGGGCAGATAGCAATTATCAGAGCAGCTGCAATGAGTAGTAGTACAGGGCAACAAGTCAATGAGGGAAGAGGTATGTTTAGAGATGACACAACTAGGTCAAGTCCTAAAGCATCGAAGTATGGTTGGGGCTGCAAACCAGCAATGAAAAAGGAAAACGTTTTTAAATGAAGTATTGAAGTCCCACGACAGCTAGCTGCAGTTTTTAGCTATAAGGAAAACTCTGTCAAGTGTCTAAGTGATTTAGGAGCCTAAGTCCCATTGTCAGGCAGACTCAGAAGTTACAGTCCTGTCCCACGCTAGCACTTTTAGAATGCATGTACCTCTCAATTCTTTCCCCAAACAAGTGTTCTCAGTTTGAGTGTTAAGCACACCAGGGGATGTGCTATTGCCTCTCCACTTCAGGCTGAGTGCTGAACATGTGCACCAACTATTAATTGCAAAGATTGTTCTCCCTCTTTGGGATTCAAATTATTAAATACTTTTTAGTTCTTGTTCTTCTTAAAGCACCATTCACAGCCCCTCACTGTGCCCTACCAGTTGCCCATAACACAGATATTGTGGTTCTCTGGCAGCCACTGCATCCACATGTCCCTCCAGAGGGGAAGCAAGGAAAGTCAGACACCCACTATGAATTAACTTTTAAAACTTATGGAATAAATCCACTCTGAGTGTTCTTTCCTCTCTCTGCTCTTCCATTGCTATTCCTGTAGCTGATCCTCGAGCCAATATCAGACAATGACCTACTGGGATTGAAACTGTTGCTTCTCTATATCAGCTTCTAAATTCCTGTTGCCCACCTTCTTTTTGCCTCCTGCCATTTGTTCAATGACTGCCTTCCGAGGTAAAAGGAATAAATACATTCTCATCTCAAGTCCTCGTCTCTTAATATATTTCTCCATCATGTATGTGGCATCTTGTCTGACTTCAGGAGCAGTGGCTTAATGCTGAGATCATCCTGTCTTTCAGAAAGAAAAGAAGAAAACCATTTCAGTTTTCTTCTCTGCTCTGTGATGTTGCTGGTGTCGCTGATGGTGTTTATGTTCTACACTTTCATTGTCTGCCCCGTCCATGGACTCTTACATTGATTCATCTCTTCTAACTATTCCATTTTCTGCCTCTGCTTTTGTGGCTGGCCTATCCTAGTCTTCCCGTTACTAGCTCATGACGGGTATGGACATAAGCCTTAATTGTGTGTCCTGAAGGCTAGCAAACATGATCTGTGGTCAACTGCAGGCAGAGAGTTCTACAGAGCTGATTACTCTCTACTGAGAACAGCCTATCACCAGTCATAGAAAGTTATTCCTAGGACTGACTAATGACAGCATAAAAGCTGAGCTCAGCCATCTGAATGGGATATAGAAATGAGGGGTGATTTCTCAAGGAGCTGAGTCCACAGATGTTCAGTTAAGCAGAGAAAGCTTATAAAGCTTATTGGAGTTTTACTATCAGGAAAACTGCCAATTTAATCATTTGCTAATGAGCACTAAAGACAAAAAATGAAAAACGAAAAACAACGAACTACAAATCACTAGAGGAACTAATACACACCGAGTCATTGATGATTGTCAGAAGCAGAATGTATAAGTGGTGGTGGGTTTTAAATGAAAGGCTATAATTTTGTCATAATATCAACAAACAAAAGTAATGCAATACTTTAAAACCGTTTAATCAGCAACACAAATTCAAAAACCATGCTCAGTGCAAACCACTTACAATACAAACTATACATCTAGTTTTATTCACTACTTATAACAGTGGCATTGAGTTTATTGTGATATGTCTATGTGATGAAGTGGAGAAGCCGCCCACAGGTGCAGAAGGGGTTAAAGAGAGCCTTTGTGCCCAGATAGCCCCACCCATTATACTTGCCATACAATGCCAGGCCTGGAGAGGAAAGAAAAGGGGAGAACCTGGCTCAGTTTGGGGCTGACTGGCGAAGAGTAGGGTTGCCAGCCCTCCAGGATTGGCCTGGCGTCTCCCAGAATTGGCATTGATCTCCTGGTGACTACTGAAAGCAATTCAGGATATTTTAAGAGGCTATTCTAAGAAAATGACATATCGTCATGTTGGGGGAAAAAAAAAAACTCCTAAAATAGCTTCAGTCAGAGTTGGCAACCCCAGCCAAGAGATAGGAGCTAGCTGCCTCCCTGTTGAGAGGAAGGATCACTAGCCTTCCACCAAGGCAACTACCAGGAAATAAGTGCTGTATTCCTGACCAAATGAGACTGTGGAAGAGATTTAGGAGCACCTGGCCTTAGAGATTACTGGATGACTGAAGCACAGAGACCTCGTAGTCTTCTGGCCCTGCCAAACGTATGGCCACCCCGCCTGATGGAACCTGGGACTACAGCAGGATGCACCCAAGGTCCATGAGGGGGTGTTAATAGCAACAAGCCACCATAGTGACTTGAACTATAGGGCCCACACCCCAAACTGAAGGGACAGTGGTAGGAAGTATCCCAGGGCAGTGGACATGGATTCCATGCTGAGAGATTCCCTGTTCGGGGTTGACTCACACAGGACCCTGTGCTGGGACCCAGTGTAGCAGGAGGGCCCAGGTACCCCTACTACACTGCCTTAAAGACTGAGGCACCTTGACCAGAGAAGCAAGGGGCTGGAAGTCAAGCATTCTAACCATTAGGCCACCCAAACCTCCAAGTTCCCTGTTAGTCTGATTTGGAAAAAACCTGTCTATAGACATGGCCATCATAAGAGGATTGCATGATGTACTTACATTCTGTGTACTCAAGGTCATAGAGTGAAGATAAAGAAAGAAAAAATAATCTAAACACTGTATTACATCACAGTATCATACTGATACAACACTAAAGTTCACAATTTCTCTTCTGCAGCTCTTCTGTCCATTTGAGGTATGTCTATAGGGATCATCATTATTTTTAAATGGCTTTTATAAGAAAAAGACAAAATAGAAAGGTATCCCACAAAGAGTGGGTAAATGCACAAAAAATGGATAAGATGGTAAAAGACTGTATTGTAGTAACATTATGTTTGTTAAAGGAATTAGTATTAGTCAAAAAACTAAATTCAAATAATCCCTAAACATTCAAAGTAAAACTCAGTCAAATCTAGTGAGTGAATTTGCCTTCTTATGGGTGAAAATCACATGTAACATCTTAGTTCCGGCCTGACACCATACACTGGCCCAAGTTCAGTCAAGACTGGGTACCAGATGGCTTGAAGCAGCTTAAAAATCACAGAAAAAAAATAAGCCAGTTTTGCTGAGATAGTCACTCATTTCGATGAGCCTTTTCACAAACCTGGCTTCAAGTTTATGTCAAAACACCAAGCCTGTTTGGGGGTTGCTTGATTGATTTCTGCAGGGCTGTAGTGTTAAATAACTAATAACCTTTACAATACTCTAAGTACAGTAGTTCTTTTCTTATCCTTATGCAGTTCATCATTCCAGTGATGAGGAAATAGCACAACAGTCAGCTTTAGATTTAATATATAATAATAAATTTTTAATCCAATAAATTCATGATTTTCACAGCTCAGAAATATCTACTTTTGTTTATTGGGATATCAAATCTTCAAGACCAAGCAGTGAACAAGACTCAGAACAGTAGCAATTAGGCCTCATACATTTCTAAATAACTTTCCACGCAATTCAGAACCTTAATGTACCTATCCTGTCTTTCAAATGCAAATAAAGATATGTAAGCATTGAAGTACTGCTTTCAACCTGCCACAGTTAAAAGATGACTGCCTTCAATAGATTGTGACCTGTTCCCAACCCACAAAAATGTGTCTGTTATAAATATTTGGATAATAAATGACACAAGCGCCTTCTGTCAAAATAGTCACTAAAGGAAAATCTATTCAGTTATTCAACCAAACTCAAAATGTGTGAAGTTTATATAGAAACTTTCATCCAGTACAATTCCAAAGTTCTTTTCAACTTAGATATAGATTTACTTCACTGAAAAACAGTGATCTCTAAGACTTTTTAATAGTTCTCAAGAGCACAAAACCAGCTATTTGTGACTGGAATTGAAGAAAAATACCATGTGCAGTTGAAGCTAGAGGGGTAGATGTATGTAGCATAGCATAACAACAAGTATTTGTCTAGGATACCACTGCTAACACCTCTAATGAAAAGTAGCATGGGATTGTTAATACAGGTAACTATTTAATGGGATCTCAAAAGTACTAGTATGTCTCACCTGAAAGATTTTAGAAATAGCTCTCAGTTTGTAATTTGTTAAAAACTTATACTCACAAGTCATGTTTTCATACACTTTTAAACCTTGCTATGATTCCACTATTATAGAAGTAGGGACAATTGTAATAGTTTATCTTAGTAAAAGCTAGATAACTTCGTAATGATGTGGAGCTATAAGAGCATTTATGCACAAGAGCCATTGTAACTAAACAATGTTCTAATACATTTACTGAGATTAAAAAAAAAAAGTAATTCACTTTGTTTTTGATCTAAAAATTATTGTTAATATTTGGTACATAAACGGAAAGATAAAAGGCAAAACAAAAGCCGTAGGAAGGCAGAAGCAACAAAAAAAAAACCCTGCATAATGAGCATGCATGCAAACTTCATTAATTTAAGGTAGAGCCTATTTAAATCCTGAAAAATAACAATTACTTGAAGATAAATGCCTAGTTGTAATATTTCATTACTACGTTGGCTTTCTGCATGTGACAAAAGAAAAACAAATAGTAATAGAGTGCCCAAAGGACACAATAGTTAATGACTAATGAGGGGTCACAAATGTCTTCTGTATTTATATCTATATTGAATGCATTCAAGAGTTCTGTAAAAAATAAAAATATACAAGAGCAGTGGCAAACAACATATCTGAGAACAAAGGCAGAAGCTTGGCACAGCCAGATGAATGGGAGCAAACACAGACAAAGGAAGATAATATACTTTAATTGAATAAGAATTCTGTTAAAAATCTATAAGAAAATGAGAGTTTATTTTCAGGGGGCTTCAACTGATGCTAAAGATCTAATGCACCCTTAAAAATAAACAAGCTTACCAGAAACAAATGGGTGTGTGTGTGTGTATGTATGTGTGTGCGCGCATGCGCGTGCTGCACAATGAATGTGTACAGCCTGTACTGGATGGAATGGTACATCTGTTAAAGCATGAGTGATCCTATCACCCTCTCATAGCTAAATACTCTGCTACAAATTACAATACTGGAATCACTTAATTAGTGTGTGAGATGTTGCAATACAAAGTCTGCACTCTAGAGTTTACAAGCCCTAATAATACTACATGTGACTATTTCAAGCTTTTAAATATTTTTCATTTCAGTTTCTCCAAAATCACTAATAATTTCTTATTTTACGTCCTGGGTATGTATGTGTTCAAAGCAGCAAAGGAGAGGAAAGTTAATATCTTCTTATAGACTTCTACTGTCCCACCCACTCCAATTAAAGCTGTCTGTGGACTTGAGGGTGTAAGAAAAGTTGGAGATTTTTGGACATTGCCAAAATATCAAATCAAGTTTCGATTGCCTTTCCACATGTTTCTGAGATTAAGGCCAGGTCTACACTACAGACCTATGTTGATATAACTGTGTCGCTCAGGGTGTGAAAAATCACAACCTAATACACACACACACAGTGCAGACAACATTACGTTGACGAAAGAGCTTCTCCCATCAACATAGGTACTGCCTCTCAGGGAGGTGGATTAACCATGCCAATGAGAGAAGCTCACCTGTTGGCACAGTAGTGTATTCATCACAGCACAATAGCAGCACAGCTGTGCCACTCTAGAACTGTACGTGAAGACAAGCCCTTAGTATTTCAGTTTATGCAAATAGACTGGCTGTAATATAGTCTATATAAAATAAGACAATTTGCAATTTGCAGTTAGTATTCATGAATGCAGAGAGTTGCTCCATTCATTAGTATGCAGATTACCTCCAAAAATGTTTTAAATACCAGAAGATATAAATCACTGCCTATTATTTCTTTCTTCACAGTTTTAGAACTGTATTACACATCTGACTAGTATCTGTTTCTCAAGTATAACTTGTAATTAAGGATCTTTCAAACATAATTCATACTCTATATGAAAAACAAATATTATTTTGTAGACTAAGTAGATGTAGGAAAAATCATTACATTCCAAATTACAATTAGGCACCATGATGTTTTCTGAATAAGAACTGACATAAGAAATGGAAGCTTAATATTCATTAAGTACATTGATTCCAATTGAAAATATTCCTGAAGAATTTAGAGTTGGGGTTTTTTTAAGTAAAGTTTATATTTCTTGAGTCTGATCCTCTTTTCTTCCATCATCTATTTTTTTTTCTTTTTATAGTTTAGGAATGATAGAGAAATTCTCTTACCCTCAGCTCATCCTATGAGCATTTCTCTTATGAAAATATCTTATCCGCTGCTGAACCATACTTTATTTTCTTCTTGCTTTTTCAGATTTATGCCAAAATAAATTTTGATGTTATGAGATGTTATGTGTGATGCTGGCAGACCAGGTTCCCAGCTCATTCCAAGGCCCCAGGCCTCACTGAACACTGACAAATGTATAGCTGGAAACAGTCTGGTTCACCTGTGTGTTAGCAGTGTTAAAATAAATATTAAAGCTGGTAAGAATGTGTTTAGACCTCATGAAATGTTTGTAGGATGTTGTCTGTATTGATCTCAATTATAACATCTGTAGCCCATGGTATAAAGTTATATTGTGTGTTTCCATCGTAAACCTCTGTAACTGTAACTCAAACAAGTGAGAAGCCTTCTCTCATACAAATGCTGGCTTCCTACAGGAGATGTTAGGTCCTGCACAAGGAGAAGGCCTTTGAAAACAAATGAGCCAATGTGAGACATAAAAAACAAAGACCTTGTTAATTGCATTCCTCATCTCCTCCAGAAAGAGGAGACCTACATATGAACTCAGCCCATCAGCTTGGACTCTGAGGAGAGGGCGATAAAAATCTCTGATGAGGAGAAACTGGGGTCCTTTTGCTGCTAGTACTCTAAAGGGGCAAGAGCCACAAAGCATAAGCAAAGGACCCCTCAGCAGTTTTGCTTATTTTCCTAAAGGACATATGGAGTTTGCTTATTATAGAAGTTTCTATTACTTTTTGGAATCTAAGACTAACTCATTTATATATATATATATATATATATATGTGTGTGTGTGTGTGTGTGTGTGTGTGTGTGTGTGTTACCTGCTTTCACCTTGCAAATAACTCATTTCTTTTCATATTTAATAACTTTAATTTATTACAGAACTGGCTACAAGCATTTTCTTTGGTGAGAGATCTGGTGTGCTGTAGACCTGGGGTAAGTGACTGGTCCTTTGAGACTGGAGGTAATATGAATATTATTGTGATTTTTGGTGGAAAGGATAGTCTATCACAAAGACAATTTTAACTGGGTGGCCAGATAGACCGGAGTGCCCAAGAGGACTGCCTGTGACTGCATGTTAAGGCTTAGGAGTTCACACTTATTGCTTGGTTGGTGAATTATAAACCGTACAGCCAGTTTGGGGGTTGTGCCCTGTTCCTGGACAGTCTGTCCTGAGGTTGGCAAGTATCTCCACACAGATCCCTATTATCTGCCAAATTTAGTGAGAGGCCCCACAGACTAGTCCATTCTAATCAAACCCTCACCACTTGTGAATTGATAGTTAGGAGAATGGTGACTTCCTCCCTATCACAGGGTGGACTGGGCCTTTAAGAAGGAACTAGTCCAGCCCACCTGTGCTACTTGAATAGCCTTGATGGAGAACAGGTGCCCTATGTAAGTCAACAGGAAGCTGTAGAGAAGGGGAAGTTCAGGAAGTTGTGGCAGAGAGTGAGAAAAAGGTCTTGCAGGGAAGACACTAAGACCAGGGAAGTTACCTTGGCTAGAAGGACTGGGAGTAGCCTGCTAAGGCAGGAGAAAGACTCTGACACCAGGGAATTTTGTAAGTCAGAATCAGAAGTGTTATGTCAGGAAAGAGGATGTGCCATCCCAACACAGGATTTGAATGTAGGAGTCTGGTATAAGATTAGCTGTTTCAACAGTGGCAGAAAATGATGTTCAACTTTAAAAGCTTGTACAGAGCTTCAGTGTTAGGAAAATGAAGCACAATTTTGTAGTTTATAATAAATAAATTTTCTAAAAGGATAATACATTGTATTGCCTTACTGAGAACTCCATTGTCTATGTTAACCAGACAGAACACAGCGTCCATTATATAAGGTAAATTATAATTTTCCGCTCGCACATCAGATAAAAAAAAAGTGGCCAAATGGCATAGAGTGCTTATGTAGTGATCATAAATCACTTTTTTCCCTTTAAAAAAAAAAAAGACCTCTTGCTATTAAAATTGAGCAATGTTATATTTAAGAAAAATATTTCTAATATTTTAGGTAAAAATTGGTTTATTTAGATAGACTACACTGGTACAGTACAGATTCTGTTTTCATAAATACTAGACAATGTGTCTTATCCTTTCATCTGTCTAGGCTCTGATCCTGAAAAAGACTTATGCATGAGCTTGAAACTAAGCATGTTTGTAGTTCTATTGACATGACTCAAGCTGTACCTGTGCTTTATTTTAATCATCTGTGTAAGTCTCTACAGGATTTGGGCATTAGTCATCTATTTTTCTTTCCATCTCTCCTCACAGTCCTTTTCCTTTGCAGGATTCTTCACATTTATCTCCAACCTCTTGTGTGTGGCTGCGGAAGCAGGATGAGCTGGACTCTGCAGCATGCAGAGAGTATACAATCCCTGTGTGGCCTCCTGGCCTTTCCTGAAACAGGAACTTGATCCAGTGCCCAGTGAAGTTAATGGGAGCCTTTCCATTGATCTCAGTAGGTTTTAAATCAGACCCCAGGAGACAGATGCCCCTAATTGCTGTAATTCAGACTCTTCCTAAAATGAGACCTAAGAACGTAAGGGCAGCCATACTGGGTCAGACCAAAGGTCCCAATAGCCCAGTATACTGTCTTCCAACAGTGGTCAATGCCAGATACCCCAGAGGTTATGACCAGAACAGGTAATCATCAAGTGATCCATCCCTGTCGCCCATTCCAAGAGGGTAAGGACACCATCCCTGCCCATCCTGGCTAATAGTCATTGACCGTCCCTACCCATCCTGGCTAACAGCCTTTGAGACGTTGAACTGGAGAAATAACTCCACACTATGAGTTATCATTCCCTCATGCAAGAGATTAATTAAAGGTGATAAATTATTGCTGCAAGTTTCTGACATGAGCTACTACCATCCCCTCAGCGGTGAGTTGAAATGGAGGGAGGGCACATGTCACTTACCTGGACTAGAAGCCATTGTCCCATTAATTAAAGGTAATTGTTTACCCTTCATTTAATTTAAAAATCAAACAAATCCACCAAAAGGTAAATTGGTCCAATATTCCATCTCAAGTTTAATAACCAAAGCGAATATGGCTAACAGAGTGTGTGCATACTACAGGTCAAAGAAGTGTGAATGCTTTGAAAGTGATATAAGAACTCCATCCCATTGGGCTTCAGTGAACATCAGTGTCTTGCTTTGAAGGTCTTCTAACCTTATTATTCATCTTCGATTGTTGGAGATAAAATAGAGTCAACGCCTTGTAAGTTATGAATCATTCCTAGGAAAAATGTATTGCAAGCTCCTTCAGGTGCCCTTAAAATTCAAACATTCCTTTGTTTCAACAAATTGAAGATGTGTTAATTGTATAAGCCTCTGAAATTTAAGGAGAGGTTCCCCCCTTCCCCCACATGTTTTTCCCCAAAGGTGCTAATTTCTTCTGGGTGTAACTCCATTAAAGCAAAAGAGCAAAACTAGGGATGAATCTAGCCTGAGGTGATTTAAACAAACATTTATACTGTTTTGGATTTATAATATATTATGCAAATAAAATAGGAATAGATAAAAACAATCCTTTTTACTTATTGTGATTAAGATACCCTGTAGTTCCACAAGAGATACCAGTTGTTGCAAGGTACTGTAATTAAGCTAAAATTATAGACTGAGAGCAAGTGAAAAAGAGGCTGAATTCTCCTGTCTTTTGCCATTTTTCTTTGTGTGCGCTTTATGTACATTCATCTTTGTTTTGTCTTAAAAAGATATAGGACTTAACAACTCTAAAACTAAAACTTGACTTAAACGTAAAACTGACTTTTACATGCCCTAGTTTGAGGGGGAACTGTCAAGCAAAGACTCTAAAAAAAAAAACCTGAAGAACAGTAAATAAGGGAAATTGTTAAAATGAAGGTTTATTTAAAACATTTTGAACTTTAAAAGTTAACTTCTGTCTTTAAGTATGTTTTATACAGTGTTTGTTTTTTCTCCAATGGCAACAGATTAAGGTATATTAAACATATTTCAAAATACTTAACTATTTTATTCTGTCTGACAGACTAACTATTGAATGTCAAATTAATATTTCAAATCAAGGGAGATGGAGGTGAGGTTTAGATTTAGTTTAAGTTGGCTTAATTTCATCATTCAGGGGTGTGAAAAATCCATACCTTAAGTGGCGTAGTTAAGCCGACCTAAACCCCAGTGTAGACAGAACTAGGCAGATAGAAGAATTCTTCCATTGACCTAGGAACCACATCTTGGGGAGGTGGATTACCTACACCAATGGGAGAATCCCTCCTATCAGCATAGGTAGTGTTTACACTGAAGTGCTACAGCAGCACTGTAGCGTTTTAAGTGTAGACATATCCTTAGACAAACTCCATCTCCAGCCAGACTCAGGCCTGGTCTACACTATGACATTAGGTCGGTCGGTGTGACTATGTCGCTCAGGGATGTGAAAAATCCACTCATGAATGACACAGTTAAACCAGACCACCCCCGGTATAGACAATGCTAGGTCAACAGGAGAATTCTCCTGTCAATCTAGCTACTGATTCTTGGGAAGGTGGATTACCTATGGCGATGGGAGGAGCCCTGCAGCATTTTAAGTGTAGGCAAACCTTAAACTATCTATCCAAAGAGCAATGGGAGGCCCTCACAAACCAGTCAACTCAAGGGATTAGGCAAATACTTGGAGAATGACCATGAAGCGCTACACTTAAGGCTGGAAAATAGCAAAACTCTCTCTGGGGTGCAGTTGCCATATCTCGGGGCATTGGAAAAATCTGCTTTCAAGAAGAAAGGGAGCCACCTCTAATGAACTAACACTGGGATCCTTAAAAATCAGATTCACTGGGAATGTCTGATATTCCAGGGATGTGTGAGTGGCCACCTAAGTGAACACAGAGAGCTATTATAGATACACCCTTGCCTGGAGTTGGCAAGAAGTATTGGATCCCCTTGGACTGTGTGGAAAAGATGCTATGCAAGACCAGCTGTGGACCAGACAGGGAAACATCAACATTATAAGCAGACAGCACAGGGGATGCAGACAAAGGAGCATGACAGGGATCAGCAGCAGTGCTGTGTGAAAGCCAAGGAACTATCCCAGGCAAGGCTAGGGAAGGCCACAAAAGATCTGGTACTGCCCTGCATGGATGCTACTTTTACAACTAACTGCATGCCATACTTGGTGGTGACCCTACCAGCACTCTGTAGGCCACCGTGGATACCTCAGAGGAGCCTGAGACAGAGACCCATGCTATGAACAGTAAGGAAGAGGAAGACTAGGAGTCTTTTTTTCCTATTTAAAAATGTCACCCAGACCATTCAAGAGTCAAGGTAGGTATCAACTTTTCATTTCTTTACAGGCATAATGTTAGAAAAGATAAAGGATAGCAGAGATGTATGGCGGTTCATATACACTCCACCTCAGATCAGCGTCCTGTGCTCCCATAGAGGTAGAATCGGCATCCACTTTTCATTTTTTTGGCTTGTTAGGCTAGGCAGGGATGGCCATGACGAGTACTCTGTGTACCGGGGATGGAGATGTCTGCAGAGTGGGGATGTCTCATTGATCCTCGAGAGATCTCGATGAAACTTTGATCGAGATACACTGCAATCCTGTCCTGAAGACTTCAAGGGATGGTACCCTTGTTTCTTTCAATGATAAGACACTTTCCCACATCACTCCGCAATGAGTTCAGTTGGCACCATTGCATTAAAAGAGTCTAGGGGCACATAGGCCTGGGTGGGTTTGTGACTCCAGCAGCAGCTGGACTCTGTGCCTTTGTCACTCTCAGGAATGAGATAGCAGCCAAATGAAAATACTGGTAATATTGACTCCCATTTTCCAATACCCATACCCAGAAAGAGGGACAAAACTGTAGACCTACATGCAATGGAGCACGAACCACACCCCACCAAGCTGTACTTAACAAGATCTGAGCTGGAGAGGAGTGCTGTTGCAAGACATTGCAAAACTAAAGTGGCAATAAGCATTTTTAAGGGTTTTTGTGGGAATATAGGGGAGTTTTAAAAACTTTTCCCTTTCCATTGTGACTGTAAAAATGGTGTATGTCTATTTTTTATCAGCAGCTTCCAGCATGGTGGCCATGAGGGGTCCCTCCATCACATCCACTGAAAGCTGACCGTGATTAGAAGAAGGAAAAGGACTAGGAAAGATGAAGTGTGATACCCAACCAACAATTGTCTTGGACCAAAGGGCTTGGAAGGCTCTTCAGAATGCGACCACAGAGGAAGAGAATGGAGAGAGCGGTTGCTGCAACAGTCAAAAGAACTAGGAGGTAGAGTGGGAAAGGCCCTAGGACATAATGTGTTTGTCAGGCAACCAACCCAAATATTGCAGACCCTGGTTGACCTACAAGTCAAAATTCCCCACAATCAGCAGCCCTTGCAGTCCTTGGAGAACTTCATGGTTGCTGTTCCCTACACCCCCCAACACAGTACTTGGTGCCGCAGTGTACATCTTTACCCCTACCACTCCACACCAGGGGACATCAAAGGAGAACCATAGCTACATATATATCTACTTGTGACACACTCACTGACCTGTGGTTTTATGTAGCCACAACAGACGGGTTCACTTTAACAGTGCTGGTTAAAGTCTTATTTCTGAAACCTTGAATGTGTATGTTTCTAAAAAAATAGAG